>NC_031769.1:69347727-69536175 GCF_001522545.3 Parus major | reverse complement strand
TCCCTTCCTCCCTTCCTCCCTCCCTCCCTCCCTCTTTAAGTCCTTAGTTTTCAGCTGGATTAACTCCCCCATCCAGTTCAGCTGTACAAGTCTACATGCCAGGCAGAGTGGTGGGATATGGAAATAAGTGAAAAGGGATGTCAGCATTCAGATAGAGTTGGGTTGCTGGGATTCTGCGCTTTTGCTTCTTTCCAAAAGGAAACTTCAAATGTCTTATAAAACAATTCTGTCTGGATGAAATATCCAGGAATCAGTGGACCTTTATAGCTTGGCCACCTGTCTGAAAGAAAACCAACAGTCCAGACCTTCTGGGCTCTTATACAAATTATTCAAACCACTGCTCCATATTTTTTTGCAGTGTAAAGTGCTGAATTTGTTTTGCAGCAAGAACATAGTAGGAATAATATCTGGGACAGAAGAGGATGCTTGTAAAAAAGAGATGTTGCTTTTTTAAAATGGCTTAGGTGGGTATTTTACTCATTTCAGCATCAAATAACCAACAAAAGCCACCAACTACTTTATTATTTTCCTCCATATCTTAATTATATAAAAACATCAGCACTTTATTTAGTCTGTAATTAGCATAATCCAAGTACAAAGTTAAGCCTTGGCAAGGACACAAGGATATTGATTATCTGTCCTTTCCAACAGAGTCAAAAATCACTTCTGTGCTGTGTTTATTAATATATGTTCATGGCTATGGCATTGAAATCTATCAGTGTGATCGACCTTTATTTTCAGGCAGTCAATAGCCATTGACCCATGCAGATAAATTACCATAGTGAATCTTGCTGTTGTTTGCTCAGACTCTTATATCAATAATTGACCTACTGAATGCTTATTCTTTTTTTTTTCTTTGCTTCTACCTATCAAATATATAAAAACAATTCACACAGATTCAAACAAATGTATAAATAAGAAACAGGTTGCAAATCACTTTACTGTTTTCTGTACTTGCACGAGGACACACAGTACCTTTCTTATTTCTACCTTTTGGTGTCAGCAAAATACCCATTTTGCTGAGGAAAAGGGAAGAGCAGGAATAGTGTTTCAAATAGATGGTAGTTCAGATAAAGAATATGTTGTTCTGTGGCTACAAAAGATGTCTCATGGGTTTTGTTGATTCCAGTAAAATCTTTCTGAATGGTCATTATATGGACTGCAACATTTTCGTCTTGATCTGTATCTAAACATAGCAATATTTAGATATGATAACATTAGACTGTTTCCTCTGTCCTTTCAGAGACCTAGAAACCTCTTCAAAATATGAGAGCTTAATCTGGCCTTTCCCATAGATTTTTCAGAGTTCAGAAACAAAATCTTATTTTGACATAATAATAATAATTTAAATAACTTCTGATTTAAAAAATAAAATAATTTCTTAGACTAACATCCCATTTTCTTTCTTGTATCATAAAAACTATTAAATTGCCAAGGAAGAAATGAATAGCAAAAAATGATATGTCAGTTTGTTTGTGTCCTTTGTGTATTTGATTTGAAAAGGGCATGATTTTCAGGCAGCTTCAAAACTGTGTTCTGTTGCTGTTTCAGGAGACAAAAAGGGAGTCTTAGCAATCAGGTGCCATGTTTCCTACTGCGAGGAGAAACATGTAAGTTCAGGGATGCAATTTCAAAGCATGCCTTGTGCCATTGAGCTGGAAAATCTCTGACATTCAGTTTTAGCATGTTTCCCCTAAAGTTACTGTTTGGAGGCAGAATGCGAGTTTAATAGAAAAATATTGTGCTTTTCGTGTCCAATGGGATTATTATTAAATTACATGATTCTACAGAGGGGGCTTTGTTATTCACATCTTTCCTCTTTTTCTTTTTTTTGCAGTCCCATATAAATGTAATTGATTAAGTCTAGGAGACTTTATGTGTGTGTATATATATATATATATATATGTATGTATCCATGGTGGCTGCATTTACGTTAGAGGGTTTTTTAAAAAGCAGTATTATGGTTTTGAAGCTAAGCCTCTGTTAGTCAGGGCCCTGAGGGTATTAATTTACTTCAATGGCCCTGATTATCCTCTCCTGAGACTTCCCCCCACCTCTACACTTGAGCCCTACTTCATTTCATCCAAGGGACAGCAGTTTTGGCTAAGATACAGTATAAGTGTGCCTGTCTTCTTCCTGAATTAAACTTGGACTTTTATTGTAGCTTTACTTTCTTATCTCCTGCTGATACTTTTGAATGAAGAGCTTTTCCAGAGGCAGAGGATTTGGTGGTGGAACCAGAAGTCTGTTAATTTGTTAATCTTGTGACTGTGCAAGAAGACTGAGGAGCAACAGCAAGAGTTCAAGAAGGTGAAGGTCATGTTTCTGAGACTTGGAACAACTGCTCTTTATGTGAGACTCAGTGCGTGGGCCCTGGTGTAGAGATCTACAACAGACCTTGAAAGGGAAATGTCCCACCAAGCTAACCAGCTTGTATTCCATGGATCCTAAAATTGCTCTGTCTGGGGAGAGCATGTTCTGATGCATTTCTAAGGTCTTCATGCTGGGACCTGGCAAAGGAGCCCAATACACCATGTATCCAGAAACAATACTTCAGTCTGTTCCCTTTCCTACCCAACACTGCGACCTTCTTCTGGAAATGTTCTACACCATCATCCCGGTATGTGCTTTATGTTCTTTAAATGCTTTCGTGGATGAGAGGAAGGATGTGTGCAAGGCTTTCTGTGGCATCAAGGTGCTCAACTCAGAGGAGAGATAAGCACTACTGACCTGCTGACTTCAAGGTCTGTTATATTTTCTAAAGCTATCCCTCTGGTACTTTGAGAGTGCTCTCCTGCATGGAGACTAATCAAGTCAAGATCATTCAATTTCCACCCCTTAGTCCTGCTGCGAAGCCAGCAGCATGTGAAGCCCTGCCCTGGGAGTAGAGGCCCCCTAGGATTTTCTGACACAATTCAGCTGGGCATCCCTTGTCCCTTGTGTGCATGCAGTGGCTAGTGAGCTGATGGAGGGATAATTATGTTCCACAAAGCAGTACTGCAGATCCCATCTCTGGCAATCAAGCAATAAGAGTGACAAGTGGGATGCAAGGCAGATTGTGACTGTGAAAGTGGCCTGAGTGTCAAAGTCAGGAGATATTGGGCTGCACAGAACAGTAGCCATTCAACTAAATGCAGGAGCTCCTGAAATTTCATAACAGGATATCAAAGACAAGGGCCTGACAGACAACTGTGGGTGCCAAATTTAGGGCATCCCAAGGACCCCAGTCCAGGTTTATCTTCTGTGCCCAAAATATTTGGGTATTTCCTATGTCTGATGCGTAGCACCTCAGTAACAAGGACTTCAAGAAGATCTCACACTCTTTGTTCTTTTCCTTCAAACTGGAGGAAAACTGAGCAAAGATTCATTCAACGTGTCCTGCAGTGGCTGCTGCAGCCATGGGATTAAGGTTACCCTGCTGCATCTACCTTGTAATCAACGGTTTCAGAGTGAGCAGGTAGGAATGTTTCCATAATGATGGAAACTTCAGCAGTGTTGTAGCTCTGAAGTGGGTTTTCTTTCTTCTAAACAATTAAAAGCTGAGTAGATGGTTCCAAATCCTGCCATCTTTGATCCTATACAAAAGATAGAGAAGAAAGAAACAGTCCTGATATACAGATATTCTCTCTCACCTTTGCTGAGATTATTCCTCAATTTGAAAGCTGGATATTTAATAGACAGTTACTATCTGGAAATCTGCTCACTTACTGTACAAAAAGAGTAAAATTAGAAAAGAAAAAAAAAGTTTAAAGTGAAACGTTCGTTCAGTGTGATTTTTTTAAATGTTCCTGTGCAGAGCTAGGAGCTGGATTCGATGATCATTGTGGTTCCCTTCCAACTCAAGATATTATATGTTTCTATGATTCAAGAAATTCTGATAAGACAAAGAATAATACAGTAAAAAGAATAATTTATTAGTTGTAGTCATGTTTATTATTGCACAATAACATAATACGGTGGTTTCTAATTCTTCAGGTGAAAAGTAATGCGGTTTTTCTTCAGATTTGTGCTTGTCAGTGGGACTGTGAAGGAGATAATTGTACTAGCAGTAGTCAAGGCAATAAATAGTAACAAATTGTCTTACTTCATCAGGATTTTTTTTTTTAATGCTGCAACTTATGGTCTTTTAGCACTTTGTTTGCAAAAATCAATGGAAACTTGCACAGTGAACTTTAATAGACTCAATTATGCCTTTGGAGGATAAAACCCTCTGCTCATTTCCTCGTTTTTCTTATCTGCAGTCGCCTCTCTCATCTCCCACAATGATCAGTGTTAGAGGCTGTTATGTCATCAGCTTAGATTCTTCCCCTTTGAAATGAACAGGAACTAGCACAGTGGTTTTGGGTGTTTGTCATGCAAAATATCTTGGTGAATTACTCTTGTTGTACAAGATTACACACCTGTGCAAGCCGTGGTTTATGATGTACTAATCTATTAAATAAATCATGAAATTCCATCATTCAAGTGGCTCATGGAGTTAAGTAACACAGCCTTTTAGGAAGTTTGCATAATAGAGGCATTTCCCTCTTTGGCAAAACAAAGTGAAAATTGTCCTTTTAGTGGGTAAAGGTGGTAGGAAATAACCATGTTTATATAAATTAAATGTAACACGGTCATGGGCACAGTACAAGATACAATTTGTTTTATAATTCACTCAAATATTTGTGAAGGAAAGAGGTCTGCTATTTGCTTAGTCCAGTAGCTGAGGAAACCTGGTGGGAGGGTTATAAGCAAACACTGCTGTCCTTTCAGATGAACTGTGCCAACTCAGGAGATTGTAAGTGATCAGGTTCTTCATTTGTGCTTCATCCGAAAGACTGATTCTAGTGGTTGAGTGCAAGATATTTACTCAAAGCAGGTCTGAAAGGCAGAGCAAAAGAGAATCAATTGAGATGAGAGAGAATTTCTTACAGGTTCACCAATGGGCCAATTGCTTCTGTCTGTACTAGAATTCCTTTGGAGTTTTCCTGTAAAAGAAATAAACAAAATTCATTCTCACCACTAACTTAATATAATTCAAGGTGTCCTTTATACTCTTTGCAATAGAAACAATTGGGTGTTCTAATCATTGTAAGTACTGCATAATTAGTCTTCCAAATGAATGTTTCCACTCATCAGGATGACTAAATAACCTGTTGAGTAAAATTCTTAATTTACATAACTAAAAGCCAATAACAGTTTCATCTCCCTTTATCTGATTATATTCTGATTTTATATCCACATTTCATTGGCCACCTGCCAGTCTCTAAAGGATAAGAGGTAATTAGAACCAGTGATAGTGCACTATTGTTGTACTTTTTACAGCACAGATGCAGTTGGGTGTTATTATCATATCTGGTACAATTTTGAGGATAATATCATTATGTCTCTGCTGACCATAAATTTAATTGGAAATGTGAATCAATTGAAAATGCATTTTAATCTCTGAATCATAATACATTTTGTTTAACATAATGGTACTTCAAAGTTTTAACAGAATATGTTGCTCTGTGTGCAGACAGCAAAATCACTGTTGCCTCGGTTCTGTATACACATATAATTGTACAGTATTTTTTTTTCACCCTTTTTATATAATCTACTACACAAGCACCATTTAAAGTGTATCAAGGTAGTGAAAATAAATATGAAGCAATAATTATTACTATTCTGACTCCTATATTGCATTTCACATGGGTCAGGTGACCATATAGCACCATAACAAATAATAAATTATCTCAAGTAATAAAATTATTTACATATAATCATTTCTTAAAAATGACTGTGGAACAACCTTAAGTGTTAGGTTTCAATGTTGTACCAAGGGGGTTTGAGGTTTATGCTTTTTAGTTTTTCTTAATTCATCTACTACAAACATTATAAAAAACACATTATAAACCTTGAAACAAAGCAGATTGTTCTCTAGAAAGAAGTGTGTGATTAGCAAAGAGATGGAGAAGATAAATAAATAAATTCTTTGAATCCCAGGCACAATTTCCTTAATGTGTTCAACACAGATAATGTCCAATGTAGTAGAGTCAAATGTTCCATCGCCTCCCCTGCTGATGAATCTGATCTGTATCCTGTATTCTAAAGTAGTAAAAACATTTTGTACAAATTCTTGCTACTTCCAGAAATGTCATTTTGGAATCAATTGCTTAAATAAAGTTTCTGACAAGTCCAAATTGACCAAAATGGCTAATTGTCCCCATCTCTTAATAAATTAATTCTTGTTACAAATATTCTAATATTTTAGTTGTATCGGGTTAGTTATAAATTAAGCTTTTTATTTATTTACTAACTTTGGAGTTTGTTTGTCCTGAAGCTCTACTTCTTCTCCGGTTTGATAGAATCACATCTCCCTTTTTTCCTGATGAGACAAAGAGAAAGTCCTAAGTTACATGTGAAATTTCTGTCCTTGGTTACTTCCATAACTTTAAATCAGCCCATGGCTTTGCTCTCTTGAACTGCAGAATAAAATATAGCAATAATGGTCAATAACTAGGACAGTCTTAATTTGTTTTCTGGATTTGTATTGTTTTTTCTCTCTATATATATCAGTCTTTTAAAATTCTTTTCACTATTGCTGCATACCTTCTAGTTTTAGATTTCCTATTCCCATTTTTCATGTCTTTGAAAGTGTAGAAGGACTGTCCACACTGTGTACCACAGCAGACTTTGGTGGTATTCCCTTCTTGCTGAATTCACTGTTTGTGTCTTGTTCTACATTTCTTAAAGAGCTGGCAAAATACTCTTTGATAATAAAGATTACAAAGTTGGTGCTAACTGTGCTTCGAAAACTACTTTCTTTAACCATTTTGGTGTTCCACAGTGGAAGGTAAAAACACCTTTAAAATTTTCAGCCCCTGGGACAGAAGTAGGTCAGTTGTCAGTTCACATCCATGTTACAAAATAGCAAACACTTGATCATTTTATGTGGAGTAAAAACTGAATTCACATGAGCTCTGGCAAAGAACCAAAAACAGGATTATAATTTCATAATCTCACTTCAGTGCACATAGATGTGTCTATTCCTACTGCAAGGTGATAAACTGATGAAAAATGGAGAGATGAACTTTACACTGACTAAGAAAAGCCATAAAGAGTGGGATACAAGTTTTTTACTTTAAAAATTAAAAAAGGGAGGGGAGCTAGAATTCTTGCTATAATCTCTTTTCTGACACATATTTGGTATGTTATGGGTAAAAAAAAGTATTTTATGTCACTTAATCAGGTTTGGGAGGTCAAATTCTATCACCACCATTTGCTTTAGGTGTAGCACAAAGCTCATATAGGATTGACTTTTTAATAATAGAATTAACATGCAGGAGGAAAATTGAGGAAAATCTGTCTGGAGTAAGGCTGAGAAAGACACGTTGGTGAGTATGAGAATGGAAGATTATGGATGTAGCAAGGAGACAGAAGCGTACTGCATGTGAAGAGCTTACATGGAAGTTATGCCACTATGTTAGAACTGAAATACATAAATACTAACAGTTCCTTGAGGTAGATTAGGAAACAATTATTTGAATTGTGATAAATTGCTGTTGATGTCCTGGTAATTCAGTTGACCATGGTAATTTATGCATTAGCTTCTGGAAAAAGAAGTACAGGGAAGGGAAAGAAAAAAAAATAAAAAAGCAAAAATCCCCATACAAAACAAGAAAACCCAAATTGCCAAATACCAGTCTGAACTGCATGATCAGAAAGGTGTATTAATGAGCAATAATCTCTATTAACTCAAAAGACATTTCTGCAAGGTATCCTGAAGAGGTATTTTCTATAACTAATGGTGATCAGGTGCCTATTTAAAGATCAATAAATAAATAAACAAACAGTACATCATAATTTTTTAATGACTTGACAGTTTGTCACACCAAAAAAAAGACCTTTTTTCTGGTTGATATTTCATAGGAGTGCAATTAGCACATCTTTACTTGACTTTACATAGGAAATATTAAACAAGGCTGGAATAGATTTTCCATAATCTTTCCACTTTGGAGGGACACTTTCACATGTAATTTGTTGAATTGTTGGTCTGGTTGAACAACTTGTCTAAAGACATTCATACTCAAGGAATTATTCCTTCCCTTTATTATGCAGAGGTTTTGTATCAGGGGAGACTAGTATGTTTTGTTCTGCTTTCTTTGCTTACCTTTGATAAATACACCAAAGCAATTGCTGTACATCTCCTTAAATTCCTCCTGTTAATAACCTGACTTCTCTTCAAAGATGTCTTAGGACTTGTCATTACGGTTAATTGCACTGGTAACTCTCTATTCCTATTTTATGTCGTCATTTTCTTTGCCTGACAATATCATTTTGCTTTTCTTTTACTTCACAATTAAGTTAGTCTCATTTTATTCTCTTCCTAGATAAGTCTTTTCCCTATTATTATCCCTTTAAATTTTTATGTTCCATATCAAAATCAAAATATGTTATAGCCTGTCGTATCAATGTTCACTTATATAACATTCTTTATTGGTGCATGCTCTTCTTTTAGACAGATTGGCTGATTTGTTTTGTCTTGGAGAATTCTAGCAAGAAAAAAACTTTTCTAATCTCTTCCCATGACTGTAGCTAAAGTACTCCCCTAACTTTTTATCCCCTCTTTACCCATTGGCTATGACACTATGTTTGATCTTCATTCTTTTAGTATTTAAAATGTTTTCATTTTAATTTGGGCTTTTTCAAGTTGAACACTTTGGTCCTTTTTTTTTCCTTCATCCAGTAATTGTGTGTGATCTGCTATTTATCATTCCCAAGTGTCTAATTAACCTCCCTTTTACAGATTTATGCCTCCTTCTGGCTGCATTTTCTGCTGCTGATGCTGTCCATATGCATGGTTGTGGCTCTCACACTTAGTTTTTGAAGTTTAGGTGTGCAATACATTCCCGATTTGTAACTACCACCCTTGGTATGTATCAAGCCTATTCAAAACCAATTATATGGTAGAACATTTTGTATATAATACTTCTCAGTTTGTTTCAGACAATATGTGTATTCAGGCTAAGGGTAGCAACTGAATGAAGATTTTCCTCCACTCCCAAAGAAAAAGTGCAAATCTTGGTAACTCATGTCTGGATAGATGAAGATTTTTATTTTTTCTTTCTACTATGAAGAGAAAGTCCTCATGTTGTACAGAGCTGCTGTAGTGACATAGGTTAAATCTTTTATTCCACCTTTGGAAGAAACAATGTTTCAAAGAATGTGTCTTAATGACAATTTTCTTGGAGAATTTGAAATTTTTGTTGGAAATTACAGCTTGGTAACAAACATAATTCAGGACAGACAGGGCTTTCCAAAGGTTTGGCAGTTTTGAAATTGGGAGATTATAATGACTGTTTAACAGCATTCTCTTCTCTGAACCTTTATGTGAGTGTACCAATAACAGGATTTTTAGGTGCCTAAAATTTCTCATCAGCTTGCGAAGGAACTTGATCTTCTTGATTGTGAAGACTCTGTTCTCTTGTCTACAGCAAAATCTGACTCTTTCAGCCACTGCCCATTTGTGTATTACAGGTTACTTACCTCCATTTTTGGGGTGTTTGTTTTCCTGGAGTCCCCATCCCTGTAGCTCCTAAAGTCTTCTTTCTATGACTTGTGGCTCAGGTTTGAAGACCTATGGTGAGTGGTTCACTTGAAACTGGTTTACAAATCCTCATTCTTTCATGGTCGGGCCAGGAAATTGCTATCCAGACACAGTCTTTATCGCACCAGGCTGATCTATCCTAACTTTCTTCACCCATACTTGTAAACCCATGGTTTAACTTGGCTTTTTAGGTCCGTATTGCAATCAGTGACATTGCCTATTCTGTAAGTGGTTTAGATAGACCATGAGAGAACTTGGAGTAATCTCCTATATTAAGAAGTCAGCTAGAGGGTATAAAAGGGGCCAATGGCCCAAGGGAAACAGCAGAAGGCTTCCTGAAAAAGAAAGCTGCATGTTTTTAATATTTTTCTGTGCTAACTGCTGGGTTTCAGGTGAATCTGGTGGCAGAACTTCCACTAAATGATCTTGTGTGATGAGAGCTGAATTTAAATATGATGCAGAACCTGCTTAGGTATAAGCTATCAGTTGACTATCATATTGCACAATGGCTTTAACAAACAAACGTGGTATTCTCAGTGATTCTGTTCAACGTATCCTGCTAAATCAGGGGAAAAAACCCAACAAATTGTGGTGATTAACCCTATTGTTGACATGTCTGTCCTCTGAGGATGACTTTAAAAGGCACATTTCAAAAGAATACCTAAAAATTGGCTTCATTCTCTAGAGTTATTCTGCTAAATAACATGTCACACTCTCCTTACATGGGGTGAATGCTTAAAAGAGGCACAGAACCTGCTTATGCTTTCTGAAGACAAGCAGCAATATTCCTTGCTGTCTCAAGTGGCAATCTACTGAGGCTTTCAACTATGGTGTGAAAATATTTTGCTTGCAAACCTTTTTGTGGCATTAATGAGATCACCTAATTATTAAGTCCCTCTTAACATCCTCACAGTATATTTCTGCTTAAAGGATTTTGCAACTAAATACAAGTTAAGAATAGGATTTTTTTTAAAAAAAAATTGCAAATGTAATTCTAGCTTAACTTGCAATTACTGGTATTGTAAAAGAAAGAAACTTGTTTGGGGGTTTGGTGGGGGTTTTCTTTGGGGTTTTTTTTTGTTTTGTTTTTTAAGTTTTTATTAGCAATCTCATAGAAAAAAATCCTTGCTCCTATTTTCACTCAATGCTCAGTCCTTCTGAAGACCTTCTCTTATGACATGTAGTCATAAGAGTAGTATGACATGAGTAGATTGGCAACAAATTATTCTTACTGCCTGTCACCGATTTCTGACTTGTGTAACATCTTGGTAAGAAAAGGCACCAGTCCTAAAATTTCTACTGAAGTTTCATTGTTCAATGTAATATTTTTCATGGTTTCACTCCTCTTTATTAAAGCATTTGAATTGTGACATTAACTTTAAACTGAAGAATTTGTAACATATTTCAGAAATCTGAGTCATAGCTGTTGAGATCCTTGTCCCTAAAGTAAGTACATTTTTCATCCTGCTGTGAGTGAGACTTTGAAAAAGCTAAAAACCACATGTTTAAGTGTAACAGAATTCACTAGAAATTCTAGCAATCACTGTAGTGTGATCCTTCTCTTTGATGTAAACATTTAATGTGTACGAAGAGCCTCGGCCTTCTCCCAGCAGTGCACACGAAGAGCAGTGTTCCTAGTTACTTACCCCACAGAGCTTCAGAGAAGTTTGACTGCACTGTCCACATAACAATTTGTGTATTGCTGTTCTCCCCGGGCAGTACAAGCAAAAATTATCTCTTGTTTATCTTAGGCTACAAGATTAAAATTAAAGTAAGTGTCAGTGGAAAGGCAATTGATAGTTTTAGTGTGCTCAAGACTGATTCATTACCAGCAGACCAGGTATAGTTGCCATTATTTCTACTGTAGAATGGGACTCTTCATAGCTGCCTAAGGGGCTTGGAGACTTGCACAAAGTCAATGGCACCTAGGTCTCCAAATGCTCGAGGACAAATGGAAAATGAAGGGGAAAAAAAATACAAGCAGCTTTCCTCTACTGGAATCTGCAGAAGATGCTCAGGTAATGTAGGGCCATTGTGCAAGGAGAGAAATCATCTCTTGGAACAATAGCTGAGTGAATTAACTCTTTTGGAGATCCTATTTTTATTTTTTTTTTAGCTTCACATAGCTAATCTTATAGGGAAGGAACTATCCCATGTGAAGCTTGATGGCACACAAGGCAATAGCAAAACAGTCCTGTTATGAATACTGGGAAGGAAGCAGTTATTTGTCCTGTTTTCTGATGCTTTAAGGTGCTCTCAGGATTTAGGTTAACAGTAAGATAGTACCATATTTTAAAAAAAAATACAGAGAGAGTAAGTTCTAATATTGTATTATTATTAAGCCAGAGCTAAAGTGCAGGTTTTTGTAATTCATTCTTTTAACTTATGCATTCTCTTTGATTATAGAAGCATAATTAAGATGGGTAATTACAAACCCTGTGTTTCGTAGTAATATATTCATGGAGTAGTAGCTATAGCGTTTTACAATATCAAGTTCATATGTAAAGCAAATTATCTATTTAGTTGGAATGATATCATTAGAGCCAAATTAAATTCTCTGATAAGCACAACTATTCATTAGTTGGCTGCACATTATCTAAAAGCCACTTGCATCTCAGCAAGAAAGTTGGAATATTATCCTATGCTACATATATTTGCTCTCAGAAGCATAATACACAAGTTTAACTAGATCAGTTGAGACCATTTTGGTTTTCGATTTCCTAATTAACTTGAATTAAATTGCTGCTGAAACATCTGTCTTAGAGTTGGTTTCACTGAGTTTCTGATCTGCTGCAAAGTCTCTTTCTTAGGCAAAGGTTCATTTCTGAAATGCAAAAAGCAAAAGTAGTCTTCAATAGGCAGCTGGGTGAGTTCCTCTTAAATCAATTGATTTGTGCTGTTTAATTTTAAAATGCACTTTTAATAGTATATTAGGTGCTGAACATGCTGGAGAGGTGCCTTCAGGTATTTAAATCAAGATAAATAAAATATTGACTAAGCTGAACTCAGTAGCTCACTTTGTTAAACTGAAGAGCCACATGCCAATTTCAAACATTGCATTTGTAGGGACTTACTTCAGTTCAAATTAATGTTTAAAATTCTCCATTTTCAATTGATTTGGTATCTTTTTTTTTGTAAGGACAAAATCTGTGAGGTGCTGTTTCACTAGTCTGAAACCTGCAGGATTATTTTTTCTTTAGCACTGTGATTTTCTCTGTTATCTTGCAGGCTCTTGGTACTCAACATATTTTTTTTCATGAGCCAGTTTCAGGGGAAAGGTGAGCCAGTAAGCTACTGCTTCTCTGGCCACAGCACAGTAGAAGAAAGATGCTTCTCTCAGTTTTCTTCTTCATAAATTCAAGGTCTGTTCCTGCCTACCTGCACCTGTCCTGCACCTTCCTGACTTTGGCATGGAAATTTTAAAACAGCTATAAAAAGAATGGAGGGATACTTCCTTTTTATTGTTCCAGTGTTTCATACCAATGGTCTGTGCCACACCCTGATGCATAATTCCAGGTCTATAAGACTGTACAGGAGTTGAGGTATCTTCTGTCGATCTGAGTAGGGAGGTTCATCCAGAAGATTCCAGTTTCCAGTGATTTACTGGGTAAGAAAAACCATCAGGATGGCTGAGTCCAGAGAGTGGTGTTGAATGGAGTTAAACCCAGCTGGCAGCCGGTCACAAGTGGTGTTCCCTAGGGCTTAGTCCTGGGGCCAGTCCTGTTTAATATCTTTGTCAACAATCTGGACAAAGAGATCCAGTGCACCCTCAGTTTGCAGATCACTGAGTTGTGTGGGAGTGTCCACACTCAGATTTGCTGGGTGGGTAGAAGGGCTCTCCAGAGGGATCTGGACAGGTCGGATCAATAGACCAAGCTTAAACAAGGTCATAACAACCCCACGCAGTACTACAGGCTGGGGCAAGAGTGGCTGGAAAGCCTGGTGGGAAAAAACCTGGGGGTGTTGGCTGACAGCAGTTGGACATGAGCCAACTGTGTCCAGGTGACCAGAAAGGCCAAGGGCATCCTGGTTTCTTGTGGCCAGCAGGAGCAGGGCAGTAACTGTCCCCCTGTGCCAGACACTGGTGAGGTCACACCTCAAATCCTGTGTCCAGTTCTGGGCCCCTCACAGCCAGAAGGACATTGAGGTGCTGGAGCAGGTCCAGAGAAGGCCAACAGAGCTGGTGAAGGGTCTGGAGCACGAGTCTGAGGACAAGTGACTGAGACAGTTTGGGTTATTCAGTTTGGAGAAAGGGAGGATGAGAGGAAACCTCACTGCTATCTACAGCTACCTGAAAGGAGACTGTGGTGAGGTAGGGATCAGTCTCATCTCCCAGGTGACAGGATAAGAGGAAATGACAGGAAAGTTTTAGATTGGATTATAGGCAAAATATCACCATGGAAAAGGCTTTATATATATATATAGTTTTATAATCATTTAGCATTCTTGGTTTATGCATTGTGAACATGTTTATAGACTGCTTTTCATATTGGTTAAGTCTGCTGATTTGAATATTAGTATTACTTTGTTTCAGTCAGAACTGGTATATATAAATGATTTGAGGCAAAGAAAAAGACTTTAATTTTACTCTGTTTCTGGCTTTGTCTGATTTAAAGACATATAATATCTACAGCAGCAAAAGCATCATTGCTTATTTCTTAATAATTCCTTGTTATTCTTATCCATTAACATATACCTGAATATAATATCAGGTAAATATGGTCCATTTTTGAGATAACGATAGAATTCAGGGCCAAGTAGCAAAAAGTTGGGTTTTTTTCTCCTTTAATTAGGCTCAGCTCCTGTTTTAGAATAGCTTGCAAGAAAGCAAATTCATTGTAATTGAAAGACGTTTTCACAGTAATAAGCAGAACAGAAGCACCCTTCTACAATGGTTCAGATTTGCTTGGCATAAATAGCACTGGCCTACAGATATTTTTTTTGAAGTAAAAAGTGTCACTGCTATGATCCTCCAAGAGCCTGTAGCTTTGAGCTAGATTTCCTGCACCTTTTTAAAAGTGAGGTTTCTAGTCACTGAGATCAAATATAAACTAGAAAAGCAAACTTCTTAAAGGGTAGTGAAAATACAAAGTGGGTTGGAAATAAAACAGGCTTATAAACCTGTATCTTTCTCCAGTTCTGGGTTCTTTCAGAGTGAATCCTTTTCTCTAGTCTTACTTTCAGCCCAGTAAATTGGGGCCTTTTTAAATCACGGCAATTTGTATACGATTTAACTTGTGTCCCTAGGAAAAGCCCTATTTTCTCTACCCCTGAAGTCTGACTCTGCATGCTCACTGTTTAGACAAGGAGTCTTCTGGCTTCTGCTGGGTGAAGACTCCCTGAAAGCTCTCTCCCATATTAAATCCTTTCCTCCTCTGCCAGCATCCATATGGTTTTTTTTGAGCATCCACTAAGAGACAAATTTTTAAAAATCTTTTTGAGATCCAGATGGTCTACTGCATGCCTTTCCCTCTTTAAATCTGAATTTTGTACTAAATGTCTGAATTCTGTTGTCAAATACTGGAGTTCTTATCCCCAATGCCAAGGATCCACTTACCCTTAAATCTTTAATTTTCTGACAGCATGCCAACCAAGCCAGAGTTGTGTTGTGTATCAGACACCCCTGATGTGTCTGATACCAGGAACACAAATTATTTTATGATCAGATGACTATATGAGAGTAAAAATTGTGCTGAATTTTTGTAAGGAAGGTAAAATGCTCTAGCAGCCTTAGCATTCCAGTATTATTGATGCATTGTGTGCTGGCTAGAGAGTTGCCTGTGAAACAACATAAGGCTAGGAAATGCCAGATCATAAGCACCAGAACCTCATACAAGAGAAATTCATGAGAAGAAGGACCAGAATTATCCATAGCCAGAATTTTCAAAGTCCTCACCTGAGATCTGGAAGGCCAAGATTAAAGTCTGCTCCAACATGTCAGTCATAAACTTCCCATCTGAAAAATGAAGATAGAAATAAATAATGCTATGTGGTCTTCATCTTTCCTAAAGTCCTTGCCAGAATTGTTATTTAACTTTTTGGTTCTTTTCCTCCTCTTGACTTGTATACTAGTCTGAGGATTATAGTAAGGATTAATTTATGTGTGGTAGATCACAAGGAGAATATTTTTACTTGGTCACTCTGGGCATCAATATATACTCCAAACATTTCCTGGAGTTGGAGGGCATGGAATAAAAGCCAGATCCATATTTCAATGTTTTAGTCAAGATTTTTTTGCTGCCTGTTTGAAATCAGCAAGGACAACAGCAACAGCAAGTGCTGTGCCCAAAAGAAGCAGCTTCCTTCCTTAATAATTCTGGCATTTTCCTCTTTCTCTTTAAAACTGAATCTTGCAACTACAAATGCATATCAATGCCATAACAGTAGTATAATCTGCAGGTTAGGCTGACCTAAAGCATTTCATTGTTGGGGTGGAGGTAGATGTCATAAATTATTAAATATTTAGGACTATGCATTTCAATTACTAAAAAAGTCAATCCCATTTCTACTATAATAGTTATTACCAAATGTGGGAATACACATACTAATCATCAAATGTTTGGAGTTTTCTTAGTCCAGATATATGGCATTTGCACCAGGTGTAGTGAGAAATGATGCTCATAAGAAGATAAGAATGTATTAAACACAAGCTACATGTATCTTAAATGGCAGATAAAATATAATTGAAAGACAGTTTTAAGTGGAATGAAATGAGTGAAATACCAGAAATAGACTGAGTTGTTTCCCTCACTCTAGATCATGCTTGTTAACCACATTTGCAAACATGGACTATTTAGCATAGGCACTCACCTAAGTCAAAATTGTCTAAGTGAAGTAAGGCCCAGATCCAAAAAAAACCCCATATAAATGTTTCACTCCCCTCATTCCAAGAGTTTAAGCTTGAAAACTGTGTTTCTCTGTGAACTGTGAGCTGTACCTGTGTGTATTGGCCCCTGCCCCAACATGCTGCATAGCTACAGTTCTCCTTAATTTTATGGATACTTTTGGTGTTGCAGGCCCATGCCAGAGTGAGCAAAGGATGCTTCTACCAGGAATCAAAAATATGGTTGAATGTGTTTAAAATTATATAAGTAGCCTTGACATTTTGTCTAGGTTTTTACCAAAGTTAATATACATGAGAAGACCTCATTCCCATTTAACTAGATCAACTTCAATCTTTTAACTAGATTAGATTAACTATGTTAATATCACGCATTTAAGTGTTATTAGCTACAGCACTTTCCTTGTCAAGTATTATACATGAATAAGATTTATTAGTAGGCAGTAAACAATTTCCATCGCTGGCTTCATCACAGAAAAAAAATATGTCAAGTGTGAAGGGTAATTTCAAGGACAAAGATAAAAAAGTTGTAATCTGGAAGATTCTATTTAGACTGCATTTCCACACTGCCCCAGACACTTGTTTGCACAGTATGTAAGAGATAAAGTATTCTCCCAGTGTCTGGGTGCTTCATCACAGGAGGTTCTGGTCTGGTCAGTCAGCTGAAGCACAAGTCACAAAAGAGACCAAAGGTGAAGTTGATCTTTTGATCTGTGCACGGACTTGTCCCAGCCTGTATGTACAGAGACAAGACTCAGTGAAAGCAGGGAGCAGTCTCTCCCCTTGTGCTAAGGCATGTTAATATCCCAGGAAGTGGTAGAAGAAAGAGAATCTGCATTGCTGATAGGAGTTCTCTGTCCTACTGTGCTAAGCTCAGATTTCAGATGAGAAAGAAGAAAGATGAAAGCAGATAGTGATGCGATCCAGACAAGGATTTTGGAGAGGTCATATCTCCTTAGAGTTGCCATGGTACCTCTTAAGGAAGGATACAACTGAAATGTGGTAATAAAATGCGACAAATTTCTTGAGGATCAGTAAGTTCATAGACACTCTCTTCTGGCTGCAGGTTGATTACATTTTGGATTTTTCTACTGTTTACAAGACCTCACCAAATTTTCAGCTCAAACAGTTTTCAATGTAATAATTGCCTTTAGTCAGTTTTTCTGATTGCTGTCTTTTCTTTGTAGTGTTTATTGTTGGTTCAGCTTGGATGTCTGAAACTTGTAAAGCAAAAGAGTCAATGATGGACAATATGAGCAGCAAATATCCTTGTTCCCATGTGGGCAAGGGCTAAAGTGTATTCACATAAAACTTTCCCACAAATAAATCTGTCCTCTTTTTATGAAGTTAACTTTGAAATAGATATTCAAGTATAGAGCTTTAAAAGAGTGCACATTTATAGAACACTTTATTAACGGGTATTGGGGCTGTCCCAGTTTTAGGACTTGAGAGTCTCCTGGGTTGGGTTAAGAATTCTCAGAATGGTGACTCTGAATTTATCTTGTTTGTACTGTCTACCCACACTTTTAAATCTTACCACTTCTCTCAGGCAAAATCAGAGGTGATTCGCTCTATAATATTCTTTTGGGAGAGGGATGAGAGAAAGCTCACATATTCTGAAAGAATCTGAGCTAAGATGATTAGCATGTAAGACAAAAAGGATGCCTGTGAGTTTTTCCTCTAGTTATGTATTCCTCCTCACCAAAATGGTGTGCACACTATAGAGATTTATATGCTTTTGTATTATTAGTTTTACTTGTGTATGCAACCATATCCCCATGGGTAGCTTCTATAAATATTCTTTAGTTTTTCTACACCTCTGCAATTATTTAATCTGAAAGCACTGGATTTACTCAATTTATGCTAAAGTATGTCAGCTGAGGATTTGGCCTGTACTACCTCATTCTGGTTAAGGAGGCTAGATTAATTAAATTGAAACATTATATTGCCCATTAAACTATTCCAAAGATATAAAAACTTGAAGCTTCACTTTGTCTTTCTATATGCAAAGCAAATCCTAGCTTATGCCTGTAACAAAATAAAAAGGCAACAGAAAAGTAACTCTAGTTTGTTAAGCATATATTATGCCAATTAAAGGCTGCTACCTTGCAAATTACATTCAGTCCTGAATTATGCATTCCAAATATATAGAAGCAGAGCCCCTGCTTCTCTTTTTACGTTTTCATAGCAATACTAACTCGTGAAAACCATGCAGGCATACAAGAGATGTAGCTGACAATGGTAGGTACTAGACATGTTTGTGAAAGGGTGTTTTGGAGAAGCTCTTTTTTTCCTTTCCTGGTGAGATAAAGGAGAGGGAAGCAATAAAGCCCTCCAGGTTAGGAGTCCCAGACATAAAGGCAGAAGTAAAAGGAAAAGCCTCTGACAAGTACACGACACTTTCATGCTTGAATCTGCATATTGGCCTACATAAATCTCTTTCATTTGGACCTGGTGGCTTCCATGGACAGGGAGCTACATGGAATGAATGAATGAATGAATAATGAAAAAAAACATCATTACCTGGAATATAGATGCTGATATAAACTTAAGATCAGATTTTTTAAAGGTTTTTACTGAAGGATGTTTCTTGGCAGATACCTAGAGGGAAAGTCATCTCATGCTTGTCCTATTTCTCGTATTTTTTGCCCTAAAGGTTCTGTAACAGCCTTTGTGGGAGTCTTGCTAGTGGGCTAAATGGGTTTGCAGTCAAAATCCCAGGGGCATCACCTGATCAATTGTGTCTCTAATATAGATCCCTGTACTGAGAAAGATAAGGGATTTTGAAGATCTTTGTTTTGTTTTTGTTTTTTTTATTTTGAAACTTGATGAAAAACTTGTTGAAGCTTATAGGAAGTATTCCTTGATTTTAGTGCATCTAGTTCCTTCAGTTGTGTGTACTAACACAGCAGAATATAACAAGCCTTTAGAGAAGAATATATAGGAAAAAGAAAGAGACAGACACCTTCTGTTTATTCAATTTCCCTTTTATATTCATGACTTCTGTTCATATATGTTGGGACATATTGCTTCAGTCACTTGCAGAGCAGCTCTGCCTTGTAGCTGCTCTTTGCAGGTCCTTCCAGCCTCCATCACTCTGCTTGTTTCCTGCTCGGTGTCAGAACCACATGGCCTTTTTTTGGACAATTGGATGTTTTTCACTCTTTTGGGGAAGATCAGTGCACTTGTCTTAACGCTTTAAAACAATGGGAAAGGGAGGCTGCTTTAACTATCTTAATTCTTCTTTCCTTAACTCTCTACTGAGGAACACTAAAACTTGACCCAAGACTACACTCAGTTGTTTGATTGTGCCTTGTGGCTCTCCACCAGCCCCTCTGGGGTCACACAGAGTTGAGGAATATCTTCTCACAAATATGTTTAGCTGTATGAATGTCTCTCATGTCTCTCATGTCAGTGCTGGTGAAAATGCCTTTTCCCAAACTGACTGAATTTCATACTGAGAAAAAAATTGACCTGGTTATGATGAATTATCCTGTTCTTTTAAAATGGAGAAATCTCAAGCACAATTTATTAGAATCAATTTTTTTATTGAACAGTGGAAATGATACCTTGTATCCAAATTAAATACAATTGTTATGGCTGGATTTCTCATTTAAAGTTTTATAACAAAAACAAATTGGGCTGTTTGTGGATCCCAGGTTTTGATGTGATAACTACAGCAACAGATGAACTATATATTGTGACTTTTACTTCTTTAAGAGTGGGACATGCTTGACCCCCTTGTCAGTTCTCCATGAGTAGCCATGGGCTTTGCTTTCAAGTTTGCAAGTTGCTGGGTTTAGCCAAAGCAGAAAAACTGATATTGCATATAAATTTGATTATAGGATTTTGTAAGGTACTTCTGACATATCCTGTAAAAGAGGCTGCCATTTCAGACAGTTAAATTTTGTGGTCAATGTAGTCCATATTAAAAAGTGATTAATAAGGGGATTGTCAACTGAGGCATTATCGAAGAGAAATTTTATTGAGGGAACTTTGATAGTGACTTTTAACATGTTTTCCGTGAAAAACTAGATAGATGTTTAATGCTTGGAAATCAGATGTACCAAATGCTCTTAGTAAAATTTGCCCATGTCTTAAAATATGTAGTAAATGACAAGTACTCATATGAACCCATTCAGAGCAATTGAACAGAGGTTCTACATTGAAGATGATGACTTTTGACTCTGCCAAATGCAATGTTTGTAGTTGAGGGAAAGTACACTGCTCAAATGTGAAATTTGGTAATGTTATCCCAGTCTTTGCTACAGTTGGAAATCTTCAGGGACATGATGAGATGAATGGGAAAAACCCTACATCATGAGAGATCAGTGAGAAGCTATTCCAAAACAGGCAAACAAGGATATATAACAGAAACACTAAGTATGCCTTAGTGAGAATAATAGCTTGTATTATAGAAAAAAAAAAATAGTCCAAAAAGATTTTGATTCTCCATGCCCTGGATATTCTAAATCTTTCTAGAAGAGAGGCTGTTATTCAAGGAGGAATTTTGGCATGGGCCTGATGCAGAAACAACTGCATAAGGCTTTGTTACAGAGCATGTCAGTCAAAATATCCTTAGTGTTGTCTTTTGTCCTCCAAATCTATTCAAGCCCAAGTCTTAACTCTCCATAGGATTTTTCTTGAAAAAATATTTGTGTCTGGAAGTCATAAAAAACAAATCAACTAAAAGCAGTAATTCTGCAGAAGCATTAGTCAAGGATTTATATATTCACTGGCATTCCAAATTGGAATGAAATATGTAAGACTGGTCTGGGTCAAATGTAACAATCAGTTGTTTGCTTGGTTTTGTTTTATTTTACAGCTTTTAAATAAAGAAAATTCAGGCTAAATAATCTCATTCTTCAAGTGGTAGAGAAGTCATTACGGCTTTATGAGACTTATTTAAGAAGTTTTCCCCAAAATAAATTTTTAGCAAAACAAACCTGATTTTATTTGAGTCTCACCATCTTTGAGACTGTATATTGCCATAATTCATACACCCACAACTCTTGAGTCTTGCTCCACGACTTTTTACTTTCTGAAGGAGAAAATGTAACATTATTTAAGTGAAATGGAGCTATATTTTCATTTTGTTCTCTGTTTATATTACTTCTTTTAGTGTAACTTAGGTTCTCATGGTTTGTTCTCATGTATAAGATGTATAATGTTCTGAATTTGACACTTAAGATACCAAATTACTTTGAAAGAAAGTATCAATGAGTCAAGCTGAACCTGTATGTGTGTTTGGATCTAGCTGCCAATGAAATTCTACAGGACGAAAACAATGAGCCATGGAATAATTCCTTCCATTCATTACACAACTTCATGTAAATGAAAACCCATTAACATTAATAGATTTCCCCTTAGTTTACAACAGCGTAAATTGAAGGAAAATCAGATCCCATGCACTCTTTAGGAAAAGGAAAAAAATCAAATCTATCTGTCTCCACTATGGAGCTTTAACAAAGGCACCACAAGATGAATTTTCTGCACCCAATGTGCCATCTCTTACATCACCTGCAGACAACTACATTTATGGCCACACTGCAGAAACATTGGTTCACTAGGGTGACCTATGTGCCTGAAGATATGTAGTGTAGCTCCAGAAAGTGGTGTAAGGACCAGTCAGCCTGTGCTTTCTTCCCTGGTATTACAGTTAAGATGTCCTGGAGGAACCAGAGAACATCAATGCTGAAAGAAACCCAAAAAACCCAACAGTTTTTTAGAGACTTCAGAAAAGTTCAAAACACTTAATATTCTTGGTACTCTCATGCTTGCACCCATGGATTATTTAATAAAATTGTTAAAGACATCCCTCTTTACAAGTGTAAACCAGGGATTTTGATACGCAGATGCGTGCCTTGTATAGTGGATGGGTACATCTGCAGACAGGTTGAGGTTTGGCTATGGATAGAGAAAAGTTTTTATTTGTTATCCACTTTAAACTCTAAGTCTTCCATTGTCAGCTACTTAATGAGCAGGAGTACTTGGAGATACAAAGACTTCTAACATATCCCAAAAGCCAGAAACTTTTCTATATACAGGAAAACAGAGGTCAGGATGGTAAAAATAAAGGAGTGATTAAAATCCATGGTAAAACTAGTGTGTTCCATTTCTTATATGTATAGCAAATACAGCTAATATTTTTGTAATGGCACAGTGAAAATAATTTTTTATAGCATCAGAATGAGATCTGGTTATACAATCTATACATTAGCAGAAGCTTTGATACAAAACTTGTGATGCTTAGATTTAGTTGTCATGAAAGTGACCAAAGGACTGAGCACCTCTCCTATGAGGAAAGACTGAGAGCTGGGGTTGTACAGACCGGAGGAGAGAAGACTCTGAGCTTTCGGTCTACAAGTAGGCTTTGCATATTGATGAAGAGAGACTTTAGTTACAGAACGAGATACAACAACTTTACACTGAAAAAGGGTAGGTTTAGATTCAACATAAGGAAGAAGTTTTTCCATTATTTCATGATGATGATGATGACGATGATAATGATGAAGGTGGTGGCACTGGCATGGGAGAGATGCATGAGACAGAGACATGTCCAGAGACATTGGGGATGCTCAGTCAGTGGAACAGTACATAGTCAGGTTGAACATGGCTTTGAGCAATATGATCTAGTGAAAAATGTTGCTACCATGCCATAGGTGGGTGGACTTAGTTCATCTTTAAAGGTTGCTCCAAAACCATTCTATGATTGTGATTTATACTTACAAAAGAATTTTTCATCTATGTTGGTATTAACATTGGTAAAAAAAAAAATCATAATGTACAAAAAAGACTTTCTTGTGCAATGGTATTGACCCATGTCATCTCAATAGTGGTTCTGTTCCTGAAATATGAAAATACTAGATAGACTCTAATTTGACTCTATTTCCTTCTCAAAATAACAAAAATAAGTGAGAGGAGAGGTTCTAAATTAAAAGGGCTTTTTTTTTTTTTTCCTTAACCTCACTGGAAAAAGTTTTACCTTTGGGAGTGGAGGAAGTGATCTGACTTACAAATAGTGAAGTGTTGGGAGTGCTGTTACCATCAGTTGGAAGATATGAGTTTTAATCCATGAGTTTTAATCCACAATGTGACACATATTTGATACAAAGGTTTGGGCAGCGGGTTGGAAAGCCGCCACAGAAAAGCATCTGGGGGTGCTGTTTGACAGATAGCTAAATATGAGCCAACAGTGTGCCCAGGCGGCCAAGAAGGCAAATGTATCAGCAATAATGTAATCAGCAGAACCAGAGTAGGCATTGTCCCCTGTACTCAGCACTGGTGAGGCTGCACCTTGAATCCTGCATTCAGTTCTGGGCCCCTCACAGCCAGAAGGACATTGAGGTGCTGGAGCAGGTCCAGAGAAGGGCAACAGAGCTGGTGAAGGGTCTGGAGCACAAGTCTGATTAGGAGCAGCTGAGAGAGCTCAGGTTGCTCAGGCTGGAAGAAAAGGAGGTTCAGGGGGGACCTTATTACTCTCTACAACTTCCTGAGAGTATAGCCAGGTGGGGAGTGGTCCCTTTTTCCAGGCAACAAGTGATAGGAAGAGAGGAAGCAGCCTCAAGTTGTGCCATGGGAGGTTTAGATTGCATATTAGGAAAAATTTCTTCACAGAGAGGGTGGCCAGGCATTGGAACTGGCTTGCCCAGGGAAGTGGTGGAATCCCCATCCTTGCAGGTATTTTAAAGATGTGTCAATATGACACACAGGGACATAGTTTAATAGGGGGCTTGGCAGTGACAACTCAATTATTGAAAGGTCTTTTTCAATATTAAAAATTCTATTATTCTGTCCTTTAATATAATCAAAATAGATTGGGAGGAAAAACAAGATCATACAGAGCATGTAACAAAATCCTGCTCACATGAGGATTTTGAAAATCTTGCAAACAGCATCAAATTCTGTGAGCTTAGAGTCTCAGCATTTCATAGTTTGGCTCCTTTGTTTTGTAGAGTTTAAATTAGGCTGGGATCTCACACAGGAAGTGTCATATGCATAAGATTTCTTTTGTTAGTAAATATCATTTATTTACAAATGCTTTTATAAATCAAATTAAATCTTCATAATAATAATTATGCATTGGAGCTCTATTAAGTTCTTTCCTTCTTGCATAAAAATTTTGGGGACTAGAAGTACCAGAGGTTTATTTGGAATTAGGTGTATGACATGTGGGATTATTTTTGTTAGGCTCTGAATTGAACAGTTACTGGACAGAAGTTGCACAAAAAACCACAGGTGTTAAGTGCTGTCTAGACAAAAGCTGATGTCCTGCTGTATTTTTAGTCTTCTATGGTATTTTTGCTACAAAGACAAACTAGTATTTCTTGGTTTTAATTAGAGACTGAAAGTTCATCATGGCCTCCAAAAGGGCGTAACCTGGCAGCAAAGTACATGGCTCAAATTTTCTTTCTGTCTTGCTACTTTTGTTAGTGCTTTTCTGATAAGATGGTGGGTTTTCATTGTGATACAGAACTTCACTTGTAAACGATACTTCAGAGCTCAAGGCTGACCCTACTGCATCAGAGCTTATTAGAACACCATGAGCAGCTTAGTTAAAACAGAGGGAGAAAAAAAAATTCTTACTCTGAAGAATATTGTGGAAGGCTGCTCATATTCCTGGAGATGCCTCAAATTCACTGCTACAGGTATGTAGCAGTTACAGGGCTGCAAAATACTTTCAGTGACCAATCTGGACTCGTGGTGAGTGCTCTCCCTCAGAGAGAAAGGGCTCTTGGAGGCTGCACAGCCTCTCAGGGCTCTCAGAATCCAGACCCTTGTGCTCAAGGCTTGTGTGGCTGTGTTGCTGTGAAGAATTGTCTGAGAACTGGATGGGAGGTGCCTTTTCCAGGGTCCCTCTCTTACTCAGGGGTTTTGGTTTTGCTCAGCCTCTTGCCCAAGGTCCTTGGCTTGACTGCTTTGTAGCTGTGCTTGTGGCTGTACATGGACTTTGCTGATCCTGACCTGATCTGACTTGTTTTCCTGGCTTGATCTCAGGCCTGCTGCATCCCTTTGGGCTGGCTCAGTGATCTGGATTCTCGGCTGAGCCTGCTTTGTGTCGCTGGTCAGAGCACCTCTGCCCTCCGTGCTCAGCATCCTGCAGTACTGCAGTCCTTGTCAATGAGGACTCTGCCCATGCCTGCCTTGTGCCATCCTCAGCCCCTGGCTTACTTCTCTGTAAAAAGCAGCTCACTTGTGGCTCCCTGAAAGAACTGAAGTTGATTATACTGGCTTACTGCTGTTGCTCCATTTGTTAATGATTCCACATCCAGCCAGATGGAAGTTTTCTGTTCTGCTATAGCTCTGGTTTGTTCTTTTTTCAAATTGTTTCTGAGAACAGGAAGACAGAGTGAATATGGATTCTGACCACGTGTCTCCTTACACAGGGACTTAGTCATGGCTGTGTGTATTAGACAAGGCTCATCCTATTCCTGATTAAATATTCATAATAGTAATTACTTGTTCACATTACAATACCTCCTGCATTTCCCAGCTAAGAGTAATGCTTCATTCTGTGAGGTAGTAAACAAATAAAAGCAACCCAGGGGGAATAAATACACATCACAGAGGACAGGCAGGATACAAGGAAATAAATAGAGCTGATCAGGGAACAAAATTTTCTGTGTTAGAAGAAAACAAAACCAAACCAAGATTTTGTTGAAAACAAAGGCATCCAGTGTTGTCAGAGAATGGTTGCAATTTATTAATTTATTTTTATTTCAGTGCTCCTTGCTGTAAACCTGCTGCTGAGCCTTTTGGAAGGGCATTTCTGTCAGTGCAATAGTTAGCTGCCTGTTTCTCCAAGGCTCATGGCTGCCCCTATTTCTCAGCTGTTGTCAGCCAAGGCAGGAGGATGCTGTGTGACCCAGGGAGATGTACAGCCCCTGTGCTTGTAGCTGGGGAACTCAAGGTGGAAAACTAGCATTTGCTGTTGTAAAAAGAATCCATTTTAGTTAGCTGTGATAAGCTGTTACACAAAACTTTAGGGGAACATGGTGCTAGAGGCAAAAAGATGAGTATCAAGAATACAGATTATCCCAAGCTCCTCTTCCTCAAAAAGCCAAAGCAAGCCAAAGAAAGAGTACAGAAGGTTCTTTCCCAATTGCTGTGTGTATCTGCATCCCACCTGCAAATGGGTTCAGGTCTCTTGTGAGACACAGGTACCTACCAGCCTTCAGTGCTTATGAGGGATGAGTACAGAGACCAGAAATCCCCACCACTGCATATGGGAACAACCAGCCAGTGAAGCTGAGAACATTAGGATATAGCTGTCCTTGGTGGTCTATGTGAAGCTGAAAAAAACGCCCTGTAATCCTGTTGCTGTTTCTAAATCTGTGCTTTTCTTTTTCTCCCAGACTAAAAATGCCTGAGAATATGAATCATTGCAAATCAAATGTAGTAACTAAAAATAGTTCAGCTTTTACTGAGATACCTGCTCATGGGGGATATCTAGTCCTGATATTTTGAAGAACAGATTACTCATCACTGATCATGGAATAGAGTAATTTATGAGGCTATATTGTGCAGAACTGATGATACATCATTAATGTATTTATAATGATTTATCTTGCTCACCTGTCCCATGAAAATGTGAGGCTTCATAAACAGGATGGAGATGAAGCCACCTGTAAGGAAATGCATTAGGGATCCTGAATTTTTCCAGATCCCAATAAGAGGTGCTGAATCCACAGAGGAAACAAGATCCTATTTAAAAACTGCACAATGTATGCTGAAACTTAACTAAACCTCTTGAGGAGTTACTTATGCACAAAGCATGAAGAAAGCTGTGACTGCATCTTTCTCTCCTGTTTAATCCATTGTAGGCAGTTTAGTTTTCAGGTGTGTATTTTTTTTATTATTTTTTTACAAAATGTTTTCCATATTTCATGACTGAGTTCCTTCTCATTATGCATGTAGCTGAGAGCTCAAAATCATCTCAAATGATCTTCTGCTGTAAATTGCACAACTCCACTAAAGTCAGTAGAGTGCTATCCATTTACACAGGCCAAACACTCTTCAAGCAATTTGTTTCTCTGATGTGTGAATACTGAAAAGAATGGCAATGTGAATAGTCTGTATCTACTGTAGGTTTCATTTTGTTATAGTTGTATTCATACAACGGTATCATGTTGTTGCATAAGACTTTTAGGTTAGGAGGGATTCTGTCACAAAAATTGCCTTTTAAACTATTTCTGTTCTTGTCTAGTTATGGGACTTTTGGATTTGGGTTCTTTTTCCCTTTGAACTGAAGATTGATGAGACGGGAGGCGAGTATTTTCTCTCGTTCGGTCTCAGTTGTTTATTTTTTCTTATCAGCATTGCAAGGTACAAGGAGCTATGTGCACTATGATAGAAAAGGGCTAAAATGGCTAACAAAGATCTTCTTCAAGGTCTTTTATATGTCCATTTACCCAGTTAACAGATGCCAACTAAGTTATTTTTATTAGTGACCCAATGACCCAACACCTGTGTGCTGCACTGCAGCATTTTCTACCCAATCACCTACTACTACCCAAAAACCCCTAGGAAAGAACATGAAGAAGAAAGAAGAAGGACAAGAGACAACACCCTAAATCCTCCATCTTGTCTCTTGTTCTCTAAACTACTTTTTCACCCAGTGATTTAAGAAACTTTCTAATCTACACACTTACACTTTTCCTATCTAACTTTAGCATTTGTTTTCATGTATCACCATGAAAACATGCCCATGAATTTCATATTATATGAAATTCAGTGTTTTTTTGAATCCTATAACTAAGTATTAAAAACAAGGGCACACAATCTGTGTCTCAGACTCCAACATGTTCTCTACAGTTTCTCCACAGGACTGAAAAATTAACCAGTTCTGCCATCACACATTTACAAAAATAGATCAGAATTTGTGGCCTGATGATAAAATAAATCTAGCTGAGGACTTACAGATATCAGTTAGAAATGTCCCAAACATCTCAGCCAAATGACCCAAAACACTGAATTGGTGTTAATACAAATTATTAAGTAAAATTAGCCCTTTTTTTTTTTTTTCTTTAGGTGAATATGCAGTATAGATTTGTATCAGGCCAAGTGCAGCCTACCTTTCCATAAGTTTCATTAATCTAGACTAAAAATAGAAAGTTGTCCTAAGCTGTATCATGTTCTCATTATTTCAACAGAATTGCATTCATATTTGATTTAGATCTAATGCCTAGTGTACTTCATCACTAATAACTTATGGTTGAAAACAAGGCAGAAACTTTCTAGTGGCATTTTCCTTCAGATTTTTTTGCTCCAAACCTTAAAGGCAAAGAAGGTTTCAATTGAACTCAGATCTGAACCACATTTTTTCTTTGAAATGCAAAAAGATCAGATTGATGTGGAAAATCAGAACCATGGTATTGTTTGCTTGTTTTTTGACTACCAGCAATGGGGATCTTTAAATGCAGTGATTGTAAAGGATTTTTCAATTGTAGCTTACTGGACTCTGAAAAAGGCAAATTATATTGTGTTGCACTGATTTGGGAGGATTAGTGAAAAAAGTACATTTTTAGCTTAGTCTAAGTGAAAACAAACAAGCCTTGGTATAGGACCAATAGAAATCTGAGTGCTTAAGCACTAGGGTTCTTCTGAGAGCACCTTCAAAATCTTTAATTCTTCAGAAAAGATAATATTGCCTGCCAAGGACATTTAAATAGATTGGAGCCTTCAGAAAACCAAACTTTACAATAGATTAGAACTGTCTGGAAGTTCAGTTTTTCCTTTCAGTAGAAAAATGTGATACAACAATAATAAGATTTATTAGAATAATCAGTGGTGGGAACATTTTGAAGTGTTTTGCTGCCAAACTCTTGAAGTGACTTAGTTTTAATGATACCTAAACCACACTGACAGATGAGAATTACCTATAAAATGCACTTGTGTTTACAATTTGCTTCTAAAATGGATTTTATTGGGAAAGAGCAAATGACAGATCACTTTGCAAAAGAGCTTACTGCTTCCATTTGTGTTGTGTTAATGCATGGATGATGTTCAGTTTCTCACTGTGAAGTGGTTCAAGCCCAGTTTCCTCCAAGAATCATGAGCAGTGGGAAAGCCAAGTCTTGGAGTGAGGGCACCATCTAATCCAGGTAACCTGGAGCTATTTTGCTCAGAGATCTTCCATGGAGAAGGAGGAGGAGAAGCAAAGACAATTTTGAGCCTAAAGAACATCCTTTTTGGGAAGGAGAACTTTTGGACCTTAAACTCTTCAGGCTAATCTAAATTTGGAATTGGAAGTCTCTCCCTAACAAATTCCTTACTATTACCAGGCACTGGATCCTTGGCAGGTGTGTACTTTGTCTTGTGTTCCATGCACAGGAGGCAGAAAGCAATCTCATAAGTCTTTCATTAAGACTGTCCTAATTATTTGGCTGGAGTGGTCCTTCTGCAACATTCCCCAGGATAACCAGGAAAATCCAGGCAGTAACTTCCTACTCAGTACTTCCCTTGAAACTAGCTTAGTGTCTCACAAATTAGACTTGTACAGAAGGGGGGGAGCACACTGTCTTTCCACACCTCTGCATGATATAATTCCAAATCCCTATCTCTCCAGGTAGAAAAGTTGTCAGAGACCAGTGAGCTGTGTGGTTGTTTAGGTTTTTTTCTCCTCCAAACAGCCTGAATGAATCTTCTACTGTTTCTTTCACTTATTGACAATTTATGCCTGTATTTCAAAAACTGCCTCTGTGATGACCGATAACTAAGCATAAAAATTGATTTTCATTGGTATCCCTCTCCCTTTTGCAAATTTTGTTCATTAGAATCTTAAGACCTACTCTGTACCATGATTTCATGCTTGAAAACAATCTACAAAATCATATGTGCAATTCAGTACTTACAAAGGACTGTAACTGCTGCTGCAGTATCACTCAGGTGATAACACCTGAGCATTTTGGATAGTTGTGGTCTTTGTGGAAGAGCAGGCTGAGTAGATTTGATTTTTAAGGTCATCACAGAGATATATTTTTTTTTTCCTTCCTCTTTTCTATTTATTTATTTTAATGTTTTAAAGACTTTTCTTAGCAAGTATAATAAGACATTATCCAGACAGGTAGCACACCAGAAATGGCTGTGACTACAGCTATTTGAGGTGTCAATTGCAAATGAACATTTTTATTAATAATTCTAAATGCAGTTCATCACTGTCCTCCAGCCTATCTTAACTCAGTCATGTTTACCTTTTCCAACTATACTTCTACATGGGAACTTGCCTATTAAATCTGCAGTCTGTGTTTGGTGCTGGGTTGTTCGAGAAATTTCCCTTTTGCCTGCCATCTGATAACTACTTTCTGTCTTTGTGTGGAGTTTTACTTGTCTTGTGTTGTTTCTCACACACATGCACAGCATCTGTCTTTCCTAATTCCCAATGGAGCCGAATCTCAGAAAAACCTTGAGTCAGGTACTAAAGTTCTGTTTGTATTGATGAGGATAAAGCACACAGATGGTTGTTGAGTCTACAGGAGTGGTATGTTAGTGCTGTTGTCAGCCTTGCATATCCACCAGTCAGGTGGTCTCTTTTCTGTCTCGCTCAGAGGGGATTTTTTGTGAGCTCTTTCAAATAAGTTGCTTTTGTAGAGCTTTGCCTATAAAATGAATGGGAATATTTACCTGGCCGTTGTCGGAGGTAAACATGGGAAGGGAAGAGTAGAAATACAAGGTCAAATAGGCTTTGCTATTATTTTGGTAATATCTGGAAATCCCAGTCAAGCCTGAAATCTTGTGCTGCAAGGAAACATTTAGTGGAAGAAAATAAGAAGTTTGAAATTGAACTAGGGAAAACAAAAATGGAGACCATAAAGAGGCAGGAAGATTTGAAGGTGATGCTGTTGCATCAGGAGGTGTTACTGAGTTGGAAAATGTTATTTATCCCTTAAGATTATTATCAGAGAATGTATAATGTAAAGGATGGGGTTTTTTTTCCAAAATAACTTGGTGTAAAATCTTTAAAATAAAAATGACTAACTTTTTGGAGAAAAATCTATACTTTCTCTTTTAATAGTAACATGGTGCACCACAAAATTTTCATTCCCCTCCAAGAAAAAGAAAATGCTAAAGTTCTAATCATTGTTTCTTATCTGAATTACCATATCTCTGTAAGAAAATACTTGCAAGTTATTACTGAGTAGCTAGAACAGTAGTTAGAATAGGCTGTCTTTTCCTGGTTTTCTGATGAGTTCTGTGGTTTTGTTGTTATAGTAATTATAGGCTGTCTTAATTCAGATTTTGTTATCTGCCAATATGTCCCATTTAATTAAAAATATGCAATTAATGACTAATGAGCTCACGACTGCGTGAGCTTAGAGACATTGAAACAGGATATTTCTCTATTGAAAAGATATTATAATCTCAACATATGGACTGAGCTTTGGATTTTTTGATACTGAAAACAGACTATCTCAAAGTCTGAATATTAAGGTGTTTCAGGCTTATTTCATGAAATAAGAGGTCTATGTTTTGTCAGTCACCTAAAGCACAGGTGATAATGCTTCTACAGGTGTCTCTCTCCCAGCACAGCTTATCATTCATCTAAGCAGATTCAGTAGATCTGCTGAGGAAAATGTATCCTACTTTTACCAAAGCAGGAGTTCAGAAACCACTTCCATAAATTAGTGTCTAAAGGGTCGCGCCATGGTTTTGCTGCCTGCAGCGCACACTTTGGAAGGTATAATAGACACACTAGAAGTATCACATGAAACCATGAAAGGTTTTTTAGTGTGTCTGATGTTGAAAGATAAAAGTTCCTCATTATACTATGGAAAATTCAGCATTTTAATGTTTCCTGACCTGTTTGGTTATGCAGTGCTCTTCAATATGCTGCTGTCTTCCCATGCCACAGACACAGCTTGAGGAGGAAGGGTGTGTTTATCATCCCTTTGTGTTGCAAGGCTTGGACAGGACAATACTGTGGTCAGCAGAGCTCAGAATGTGGCCTGTGTCCCACAGCTGAGTCAGAGCTATGGATAGACTAAGCTGTGGTTTTGCAATGAGAGTCGAATCTCAGTGTGGGAAACAATTGCTGCTCCCAGTTTTGTATTTGTGGCCTGCTGGAGAGGAGAGTGGTGTATTAGAAATTTGTGAGTGGCAATGTTAATAAGGAAACCTTCCCATTTTAACTTAAAAAAATCATGACTGTATCATGGAGTGTGCCTTAGCCCTTTCAGTAAGGTTTTAGATTAATTTTAAGCAACACAGAGGCTTCTTTATAGGCACCCTGAGCAGTTTATAAATTTCTGCTGCCCCTGGGTAGCAAGATTTAAGAGGTCTGAAATCACAGGTAGAACACAAGTGAGCAGTTTCCATGAAACACCTCAAATACTCTACAGTGCTAAAAATAAGGGGATTTTAATATTCCTTACAGAAACATACAGACCATTATAGATCTTATATGGAACATTTCCATGAACTTATAAACCCTGTAGAAATTTGCCAGATCTTTCCTGTATTATGGTCACCCTATTAACACAATGTTTATGCATAAAAGGCTGTAAAAACAGACATACTGATATGCTTTGTCATATTTCAGACAATGTAGCTAATCTAAATTAATGCTTCTGGATTGGGCTAGAAAGTTTAATCTATACATAAGAATTTTGAAAATTGATGTACTATTCTTGGAAACAGAATTTGCTTTGTGACATGAGAGAAATATGTCAAAATGAGAAATTCTCTATATAGAAAAAAAAATAAATTAGTATCTAGGAGAAGAAAAATGTAGTATATGTCTCTGATTTATTTGCTTGCAGAATGATTACTAGAAATGTCAGTCAGGTATACATATATCTGCAATAGTCTGTAGTTTGCACCTTCATCAATTTTTCTCCCAGCAGAAACTGTATCTTTAAAATAATCCTTGTGTGATTAAGTTCTATTTCTGTTTCAGGCTAAAGAGATGTATTTGATATCCACTGATAGCAATGTGTTCCTGCACACCTGATGCCTTCATGGACTCCATGAGGTGTATCTGTAGGTGCCTCCTGAAAATGGCCTAATCACAGGTCACCTCACTGTTTTGGGGGTTTAACATTTAATGTCACCACTCTGCTGCCTTGTCTCTGTGGAAGCAACCACAAGATGCCTGCCAAATGCTTAATCTAACAGTAGAGATTCAGCAGAGATTTTTTTTTACTGTAACAGATCTGCTTACGACTTCAATCCACCAATTTCTTCACCAGCCTTTTAGTCCTGAATATTTGAGTGTCTTTAAAAAAACCAAAATAGAACACAAAACAAAACAAAAACTTGATCACCTTTGAACAAGAAGATAAAAAGCACCAGAAAAACTTGCCAGCATTCATAGGCCCCTAAAATGCAGGACTGCTTTAAAGTCCCTAGACTGCCAGACTTCTGGAATTTTTCAAAGTAGTTTTTGAAAAACAAGTCAAAAGAAGCCAAAAAACCCCCAAACCACAAGCCAACCAACAAACAAAGCAAAAACATCACAAACAAACAAAACCACAAATAAAAAATACCTGTGCCCTCCCACCCCCTTACAACAACATAAGAAGCAGAGAAAACAGCTTAAATAAAGAAATTTGATCACAGTGATAGTGGTGTGTACCTGAGCTAATTTGGTTTCTTGTTCATGTTGGCAACACCAAAACACAATTCAGCTCTTTTCTGGGTTCAGTTTTGACTGTGCTGTGCCTTATGATAAGGCACAAGAACTGGGATAAGGCTGCCAGGCTTGTATTTACAAGACTGAAACTTCTTATAAAATGGAATCCCTTGGGTGTCTAATCCGATCACTGGAAACAGATACACACACACACGGAGGTTGCTTGTTCGACTGGAGTTAAATATTTGTTCTCTTTTTGTAGTGTTCACGACCTTGTCACTTACCCTGACAGGTAGTTTTGGCCTTTGCCTGGCTTTGGGGACATGCTACCTCTCCTGTTGTTCCCAGATCTGATGAATATTTGGGAGGTTAATAAAGCTGGCATCTCATATTCTGAGGACAAAGTCTGTTATATTTGCCAATAGTGTTCCTTCTACTTCCTGCAACTGTTTGTACTTAAACAGAACATTTGTACAGTTATTATTTTAAAGCTGATTTTGAGAATATTTTTTCCCATTCTAAAAGGAATTTGAGAAGTGCTCTCTTACCCACAGAAGGAATAAAAAGAGTGGCGCTCATGCAACTTTGTCTATTGAAATGTATCTTTTTCTTCTAAGACTAGGGTCTTAATTCTCCTGTTATTTTAAGTGTCGATCCATGGTTGTGGTTTGCAGGCAGCAAAATGAAGGTGGAAAAAATTAATAATTTATCATAAACCAGGCTCTTTCAGGAGCATCTGAATTCATAATGAATACATAATGCTGAGGTCATATAGTTTAGCTTTGATAACAAAAGTCCATGTTTAAATGCTAATTAACCCCCCAAGTGTACTTTTTTTAAAAATTAAAATCTCTAATCATTTAACTTTGAAGTTGCGTTTTCTATTAAAGAAAAAAAATAAAGGAAACTATGCAGACTCTTACATTTGTCTGGAAGGGACCAAGCAGCTGATTAAAAAGAATGAACTCTAAGCGTAAAAGAAAAATTTAATGACATCTCATGAACAATTAAAAAGTCCATTTGCATTCTTCTAAGTCTATTAAAAAAGAAAAGGAGGGGGTGACTATAATCACATGCTGTGAAAGGATAGAAAAGGGAACATTAAATGCTTTTCATGACTCCTCCTGAACCTTCTGATAGCACAACAGGATGCTTATTAGCATGCACATTGCTATGACCTGGTTTACTACAGCTTTGCATTTAGGCAGGTGTTTTAAAACAGGTGTACAATTTTGTATTTTCTTTTTTTTTCTGTCTCAGAACTCTGATTCAAATATAGACAAGTTGTGCAGCCTGTATGTCTGTTCTTTCCATAGGGATTTTCTGGCCTCTTGGATACAGCAGATGACTTTAGATCTTGCTCAAATGTGTAAGCCTTTAGAAAGCTAGCAGGAAAGTGAGTTGTCAGTCTCCAAGGGAAATTAATTTCCTTTTTCAGCGGGTGAACGTGTATTCTGAATGTGCAGGGAATTTGGTGTGTCCCTCAAACCCCCAAATTTATCAAGCATCAATTGATGCTGTGTTGTACCCCAGTAACAGCTGTGGCACAACTGAGAATTCCACATTAATTTCGATCTCTCTGACTGTCTCCATCTGTAAGAACAGTGTTATGTGATGTGAAAAGGGCTTGGAGAGGAAGTAGCAGGCCATGCAACTCATGTTACAGCTGTAGAGGCCAATGCACAGCTGGGAACATCTATGAGTGTCTGAACGAGATATGAATGCGATGTGCAAATAAATCATAAAACTGAAAAAATACCTAATACTTCAATACAATAATCTCTTAGGTGCCTGTAAGTCTAATTGTTCTGATCTAAAACAGGTGGAGAGACATTCAGAGCCTTGGGAAGTTCTGGGAATCTTGTTTTTCCCTGCGTGCTCACTCTCACAGAGTTCACTGACTATCTCTCAGTGGCTCTTTTTTGGGTTTGTTTTGAAGAGTCAGACTTCACTCTGGCACACTGGCCCACCACTTTTTAGTCATTTACCAAATAAGCCAGCAGAATCAGCTATGGGAAAAACTACAGAAAGGCCATGTTTGGCATTGCATAGAGTGTTGCTTCTGATCAGATACAATTAGATAAACTTCCTGTTCAATACCTCCAGAACAATTTCTATATATTGCATGAGGAAATCTTTCTTTGACTTTCTTTTTCTTCCCTTCACTGTGTGTTTTCTTTTTTGGTTTTTTTTTTTTTTGTTTTGTTTTTCTTTTTTTTCTTTAAATAGGAAAATGATTGTTCAAGCTGACAAGCAACCTGTAATTCTTATGCAAACATGCAGGGAAGGCAAAAGAGAAGCCTTCAAGGTATTAGAAGTGTCGAACTGTGCAGCTCTAAATGGTGCTCATCTAATTGATGCTTTACTTAGCAGGGGAGGACAAAACTCTAGCAAATAGTTAGTGGTTATTTTGCTTTCAGAAATAACACTGTCACAGACATCTTCCTACAAATGCCACATCAGTTGCTAACAAGTTGTTCTGGGAGAAGCTTCTTGCTGATTTATGTGCTGCCACACAATTCTTTTCCAGTCACTGTAAACATGTTGTATTTCCTTTAATTTATTATGAAGGATTGCCCTGAACATGGACAAGAGAGCCAGTTAAGCAGCTCACTTTTAGATCCAGGGAGCACAGAAAATTAATTCCATGTCTTGCATATGAAACAATGGGAAAACAGGTTTACTGCCTCAGTTGTAGAGTTGCTAATAGCTGCCTATTATGCATTGAGTCAAGAGGGTACATTGCTTTTAGTCCACATCACAATTTAAATTTAGTACCAAGAATGTTCCTCTACTTTTATGGAGAAAGAAGGGTGTCTGTAGGCAAGGCACTAAATTGGGAGTCAGGGGATACAGGTTCAGTTCCTAGCTCTCTTGCAGAACTTTTTTGATGTTAAGCAAATCACTTTTCTGCCTCACCGTGGTGCTCTGAGATAAAACAGATGGTTGGGAGGGGAGTGGGTCATGTATACAGAGTGGGAGCTGATGAACAGATAGACAGGTTCTCTATTCCCAGCCTTGTCTTTTTTTTTTTTTTTTTACTTGTGGGGAATCTACAAGAGGATGAAAATTGTGTATTAAGAAAGCTGACACCAGCTGCAGCACTGGGCAAGAAAAGAATACCTGCCACATGCAGTTAGATTAGATGTTTTCTTAGAAGACAAGGTGTATATGGGGCTGTTTACTGTGAACAGCATCTGAGATGTTTCAGGACATTCTAGAAGAGTAGGAATAATTCACATCTAGTTCCAGGGCAGGCAAAGATGGCCCATAATTGTTAGTGGTGACACTGCATACTAGGTGAACCCAGCATGTCCCATGGTACCTCTGATGCTCTATTCAACTTCATCACCGCACTAGGGGAGCAGGCTCTTGCGTAAAGCACAGATGTGTCCCATGGACTAGCAGTGGCAGCACTGGACTTGCTGTTAGGATATGAGGAGGCAGCAAGGAGACTTGAGACTTAGAGATTTGGAATGACAATGTCTAATTTTACATCCTGATATTTCTTTTCACATGCAATGATAGCTTTCCTTTTTTGGGGGAATTAATGGGTTTTTTTTGCAGAGGAAAGGTAAGAGATCTCTAGCCAAGATATGCAGTCAGTACAACATGTCATTAATAATAAATAACAAGGAAATCTGTTCCTTGTTTAACCCATTCAATCCAATGAAATGTTCAATTAAGTTCTTGTGATATAAAAATCATAGATATTCATGAAGCAAACAAGCTTTTTTTCCCCTCCCTTTATATTGTATGAGCATTTAAATTTATGCTTCTGGTGGCTTTGTTATATGATTTCTTGAAGGAAGATTCCTGCTGCTACATGGATGTCACCTTTTACAAGTGACAGGAAGATTAAGTAAAATGCTGTACAGGGTAATTATAACAAGGCTATTGGCAGCCCTGTAACACAGTGTAAATGACACAACTAATTTTGGTGTTCAGACATAATGTATGTGGCAAGTTTTACCTGTAGCTGTACTTTCTACAAGTTATATTGTCTCCAGAGGCATGTGTTGCATATCACTTTGATTATGACTCAACCATAAACTCAAGCATAGCCCTTCTACACGATGTCTTTAGAGTGCGAGAAACTGTCCTGTGACATTCATTTCAATTGCAATTAATTGTGTCACTTCTTGGAGATCTTGTCTCATTGCATAGATACTTTTTTTTTTAAAATTCATATCAGATGTTTTTTTTCTATTCCTGTGAATTTTCTCTGCTAAGAAAAATAATAATATACAATATCTCATGGTCTGGAGAGAAATTTTGACAGTTTTTATGCACTGACACTGTGAGATTGATCAGATCCTGGTTATGCATATGTTCATTGACTCTGTCCTGATATGCCCTTGACTTTCTCGTAAGTGATATTGCAGTCATTCTGGTTTAAAAACAAAATAACATCAGCAAAGCATAATAATAGAATGAAAATCTGCACTGTGAGTGCTTTGCTTGCCCTGTTCTGTTCTTCCACACACAAATTCTTTCAGAGTAATTGACTGTCATAGAGCCAAAGCAGCTAATGAAGCTTTCTTCACCAGCCTTGCCCCATTGACTAGAGACTCAAGAGCCCACGTGTAGTGTCAAGGATGAGCTGAGTTATAGAGAACCATGCAGTGTGCATCTTTCATCCAAAGATGAACCTCCGTTGCAGTGTTTAGTTTGTTGATTTACAGATGTATGATAAATGGTTTGTTCCTATGTACCCCCATATTTCCCCAGAGTTGGTTTGCCCCTAAGTTGCATCCTCCCCTATGCTGCCCAGCACTGCAACCCAACCCCTTGTTCTAGTGCTTTCCATATCCATCATTATAACCCTTCGCCTTGTTTAGATCCTTCCCTGTCAATCCCCTGTTAGCCCAGCCCCCTGTGATACCTCCCCTTTGGAAATCGCCTATTCCTCAAGGTCCCATTGGTCCATGTGACCTGCCCTCTCCTCTCCCTTATCCTCACTGGTTCCTGTCTTGTAAACCCCGCCTTGTGCTCCTCCCCTGTGTGACTCTGGTTAAGAGTTTGTACCCAGCCCTGAATCCTCCCTCAATTTAATCCATTGCACAGGGGCCCTTGGAAGTCATCTGTCCCTGGTCCCTTCAGCCTCAATAAACCTTTTCCTGCTGGACCCCTGTACAGAGAGCCTCCTCCTTGCTCCTCTGCCCAATCCCTGACGTCAGTCAGCTATCCTGCGCCGTAGAGCGAGCGGCTCTAAAGGTTCTGCCTGCAGTAGACCCCACAGCGAGGCAGTTCCCCACACCTGGTGTGGTGCCAGTGTATCCAATTGAGCTAGTATAGGCTCTGGTGAGCCATGTCAAACCTCTCAAATTTTTTTGGTCATATTAACAGAGTCTGGAGTCAAGGAATTTTGCAGAAGGATTAGGATTTTACAGAGTATTTTTTTTTTTTTTTAAATTTTGAAAAGCAAATTATTTATTTTAAAATGCAAGCTGATTACAGATCTGGAATAAGAGATAATTTAGGGGTTGTTTTTTTCTCTTTAACTTTGAATTGCATGGAAAAAAGAATTTTTTCTCTTCAAACCCAGAAAGCATCACCTTGGATGTCCAAAATGAATGACTTTTGAATATTGGAGTAGCTATTTATGTCTGTGCAAATTTGCTTTAAAATGTTGCTATTGTAATTTTACAGTGTTTCATACCTGCTAGAAGGACCACGGCCAGAGAAAGAAGCCAAATGGATGTGAAGATGCTTTCAGTTAAATCCACTTCCTCTTTAGAGGAGAGACCTAGGTTTGCAGGGGTTGGTATTTCTGGAGGATTGGGATAGTTCTTGCTTCCACATCAATTCACTAGAGAAGATAATATTTCTATATTCAAATCTGGAATGTCTAGAGACTAAGGCTGTTGAAGACTTATTGTTGTGTGCTATTTCATTAGCCTAATTGAGAAAAATCTGCCCTATTTCTCTTAATAACCATGACCATATTTTGACATTTAATTAGACTAGGCAGGATAATTAATATTACAGTGATCTGGTCGACAGCCACTGCTGTTTTGTTCCAAGGAGACTCTTAAGATAGGATCCTGATGGATCTTCTCCTATGGCATGCCCTGGCCAATGCCTATGAGGTGCTTTTAGAAGGGGTAATGAAGAGAGATTTCTGTGGTGTCTGCATTACACAGCTTGGAGTTTTACCCGTGCATAATGGAGGTGACAGCTTGGATGAAGGATACCTACTGAAATTCAAGCTGTTTGATGCTAAGTTTATGGACTGGGAGGAAACACTACAGAGGTGTTCATATCCATTCATTTGAAGAGATATACCCTGTGGTCTATTGTTCCAGCTAATATTGTGTTCCTTGTAGGCCAAGGCAATTAGTACTTGCCATCTCACTTTCTCGTAATTAAAAGCCTGTGATCTTTTATATCAGAGGTGAAGGTCTCCACCGAGATCTATGATCATTTTAAGAAGGAAATTAGGATCTCTCTAGGTTCCTCCTACATCTTTTTAACAAGGTGGTATATCTATATAACTTACTCCCAAATCCTGTTTGAAATTATTTGTTTCCCCTTTGGTGATTTTGCTTAGAGAGAAGAAACAGCCCTCTGCATCTACCAGACTACTGTATCATTCCTTTCTCTCATGGGTACAGAAGTGTTGGTCTGTCTCTTAGCCAGTGCTCAGCTCTGTTTCTGTGGCACTGTACATATGTACAGTTTTTCTTGCCTATTACATGTGGCTCTCTCCCTCTTACTTCTCCATTTCCAGCCTTCCCAAAGTAAGCTGTAGGGTTCATATTGGACCTATAAAACCACAGTATCCTGTGGAGGTTTAAAACAAGGTGCTCTCTCTCCTTATTATGACTGAAATTTTTAAAACATCCATTATTTATCTTGGCTTCAACTTCAGGTTTCAACAAAAACTCCAAAACAACTCAAAGTTGTATCTTTGTCTCATATAGTGAAGGTCAGTTATTTTCACACAGAGAGGATGCCAAAATTGTAACAGATTGAAAGATTACAATGAATTTTTAAAGTAGCCTTTAATGCATCTCTCATTTTTTTCATAGCTGAATTAATAAAACTCCAGCAGTATTTTGTATTATACTTGTTTTATGTGTAATTATAGCATTAGGTCATCCCAGGGTATTTTCTTAGAAGAAAATAATTTATTTTGTTAAATCTGGAAAACGGAACCACTTTAAGTTGTTAAAATAATTGAAGAATTTAAAGTTAATTGTTATTCCATTAATAAAAGAAAGGTCAAACATATGGCAATTTACTTAAATGGAATTAAAATCACAATATGCAATTCATTTCTTTGCCATTCTTTTCTGTGTTGCAAATGTCCATTTTTTCCTACACTGATGTGAAGGACAGTAAGCAAGTGACGGGAAGGCCAAATCCTGTGGTCAAATCTGAGACATTGTACTTGACTTTCATGCATTTATTCATCACACATTTGGGTATTTTTTTATAAATTAGGTAGCTCTGGGCAGACTAAAATTTTACCTTTAAATTGCATCTAAACTACTCCATGAAAACGTTTAAGTGACAAGCCAGTGCAAGAGATCTGAGACCAAGAAAGACAACAAGTAGCACACTGAAATCCCAGTGCCCTGTAAAATGTAAAACCAAAACAACTGTTGTAAGGTTCAGGTTGCCCAGACTTGGACATCTTGTCATTTTACTATGTGGGCTATGTGTTGGTCCAGCCTTTAGCGAAGGTCTCATGGAATAGGAGTGAGCAAGAAGAAAAAGGAAATCAAGGACAGACAGTTGATTTTGTAGAAAAACCAACCAGTGGGGGAGAGAAGTGATAGCTGAGAGCATAAAAATTACTTGTGAAAAGACCAGAAAGACCTGTTGAGCAGAGCATCCCAGAGAGGACTCGGAAAACATCCACCAAGGGGATTTCTGCTGCTTTAGTGTGCTTGTGTAACTGAGCTGTACCTTTGACTTCAGAGCAAGCTGGCAGTAGTAGTCTTTGTGCTCATGTTCACTCACAGGGTAGGTTCACTTATCTTCATATCTTGTATTTCTGATCACCAATCATTCAGACTGGGCCACCAGCTACTATGTGTCACAATTTCCTGTGAAAGATCATACATACAAATTTGATTTTGATGTGTCAGGACTCATTTGAGGACAGAGTCAATGAATTTCAATTACTTTGCTGTGTAAGCACAGTTAATATTTTAAAAAACCATACTCTATATAGCAAAACACAAAACCAAAACAAATCAAGCAAAAAATATTCCTCACTACTTGCATTTTCAGTAGTAGTCTTACTGGACTTCCAGCAAGAACATAGTTTGTTTTTATTTCAGATTCATCATGATGCAGAGCAGATTACTTATGGAAAATTAATACCCATTTCCATATGTGCCTTTCTACAGAAGTGGGTGAAAGGCTGCCTGGATGTTTGTTTCAAAAAAGAAAATACTTTTTCATATATGGAAAAAATAACATTAACCAAGTCAGTACTTTTGGATCATAATGGTATAGATGACAGCAAAGTTAGAAGGACAAACAAACGTAATGAGCAATACAAACCAGAAATCTGAACTACAGCTGTCAAAGCAAATAGCAAGAAAATGAAACTGTCTGATTGAGTTCAGCCTTCTACACTTCAAATAATTTCTTGTCAACTTTTTCTCTGTAAGCTGTGGTAAAAGCTTACTTAAATCATCCCTGCTGTCATCAATCCTGTTTTCAACACTGCAATTGGAAAGATGTACTACCAGTAATCAATTAGGAAACCCTATTGCTTTTATAGTGCCATGGCCCATGAAACAATAGTGCCATATCAAGACTACCTTCTCCTTCTTTGTGTCCTTGATACCAAAGATGACCCCAAGAGGAACAAAACAGTGAGTAATGTTCTGTATGTGCTTCATTTTCTGAGAACTGAATTAACATGGTTCTGAAAATCTAAAGGAAGCAGAAGAAAATTAATGTCTGCCTTTCTCTGTGACTCACTTAAGTGTATGTAACTATCTGGTAAATCTGTTTCAGCTTTTTCTTAATTGGCTGAAGAGCAGCTCCTAATTAGCAACTTATCTAAGCTAAGTAAAGAGAATCCTTATAGTATACATTGTAGGAAAGGCAGGAGAGAGAGGAAAAAACACTACTAGGCATAGCTTCAAGGCATTAGATGTCTGTGATTTACCTAGTAAGTGTGGATTTTTATTCAGAATGTGTTTTGTCACCACTGCTTTTCAGGGTACTCAGTGTAAAGAGGCCCAGCTCCCTCACTGAGGACTCTTAGTATGATGCAATGCACATTTCCCTGCTCAAATGTCACGAAAATGCGTCCTGGGGGCTGGAGAGAATTGCATAAATTTAGCTATGATTCATGCTGCTTATTAACTAAATGCTTCAAGTGTTGCCAGTTGAAGTGGCCATGTTTCAGTCAGCAAGTTTATATATCAGGCTCTAGTGAGCTATAATTGATCTAGGTCATCAATGCATATTCACAGATGTGACAGTCTAAAGCAAGATTATTGCAGATGGCACAGGAGGTGAAATCTGCACTTGCCCATGAGACAAGAAAGCAAACTTTTAACACTATGATTTTATCAAACCATAACTATTAGGTTGTTAAGTTTTTTTTTCACATTGTCTGAACAGTTCCATTGTTGGGCTTTTGGTTTGTTTTTGACAGTAATATTAGCATAACTCATCATATCCATGATGAGCTGTCACACGTACTTCACTGAAAAGCTTTAATACATACATGCATTTCAGAATCAAATTTTGCATGCTTATCAAGGTATTCATTTGTTCCTGTCATAGTTTGCTTAGGTGCTGAATTATAGTTCGCTGAAAAACTCTTTGCTTAGTAGACTCAGAATTTATTTATCTTTTTTTTTTAGTATTGCAACCACTGAGCATACTCCTTCCCCTACCACTTGCTGGGGATATTCTAGCCTTATCCTGTGAGGCCTGAGGCCAAGATTTCAAAACAGAACAGAATTTCCTATGCAGGTGGAAGTAGAGCAAACCAGCACTGTGATTTGGCAAGGTTTTCTGTACAATTTATGTTTGTACAGTTTACTTTGCAAGCTTTGTATAGTGATGCTATTTAAATGACTGTTAAAATGCTTTTGCCAGCATATGTTCCTGGCCTTTCCATACAAATTGTAGACTATGGCACTGTTACTGTGCTTGGTTTTAGTGAAAACACTTTGATCAGCAGTAAATCATGTAAAGAGATCACTGAAAATTTTTTTGGTGAGTTTTCCTGTCTTTCAGATGAAAGAGAGTAGAAAGGATAGTCACTGGGAAAAAAACCAAAACAGATGAGACTTTTGGAGCCTAGGCTGTAAAATGATAAGAAAGTGTAGGTGGGTGTGCAAGGTGCTTCAGGAGTCCTTTTCTCAAAGGACTCTTCAGAACAAGCACTGAGCTGAAAGATGGTCTCAAAGACAATAATTGTTGTAGAAGAAAGGTCGTAAATCAACGCAAATTAACTGGACCCACCTTGAGAAGCCTTGTTTTTTGCTGAGGGAAACAGAAAGGAGATTTCTATATGCAAAATAAAATAAGGGAATCATTCTGTTTAAATAAATCTATGTTTCCTACCTTCATCCATGAGTGTCTGATAGAAGGGTAGGTATTTTCCAGCAATGAGAGAGTTTACCTAATCATTTCTATTATCTAGCTTTATTCTTAGGAGAAACTGACTGTGTTCAGAAATTGTTGCCTCTCTTTATCCCTATATGAATCTTTTCCTCTCAGATATCTAGAAAACTTGAAAATATACAGCATGTATTTGCAGGAGGGGAAAGGACTTTGGTAAAGTGCAAGGGAAAGTTTTAAGAAACAGGACTGGACCTTGAGGCAAGCAATCGGCAGGAGATTTCATGGACTTGGGAACAGGTGCTCCAGGAAGCTCACATGAGCAATCCACATGCAAAAGAAGCTCTCAGATTAAAAAGCAGTGCTTTTTCTTTGTTTAAATTGTAGGTCTAAACAGTGTTGCCTCCATCAAGGGAATCATCTGGATACCCTCTCACTTCCAGCAAAGATCTGATGGCTGGCAGAGAAGATACATGGCCAAATCACAATCCAATTCAGTGGGACAATTTGGTAGGCAGGGAATATAGAGCGGAAGAAAAAAACTGACTGGAATTCACATTGGTAAGAAGCACAGGGTGAGGGAAACATTAGGCCTAACAGCTTTGGAAAGGACTTGCCCATGAGACAAGAAAGCAAACTTTTAACACTATGATTTTATCAAACCATAACTATTAGGTTGTTAAGGGTTTTTTTTCACATTGTCTGGGCAAAGGCTGCATGGAAAGACCTGGGAAACAAAGCTTAAAAAGGAGTGGGAAGGAAAAACCTAGGTCCCTGGCAGTCATCCTATAAAAAGTAGGAAGAAACTGACTGATGTCTATTTGACAAAATGGCTGTGGACCAGAAAAGAAGGGCAAGATGACAAAACTGTGTCTATTCCTCCAGAGATTGCTCCAGCTGTGGACACTAAACTTCTCAAAGAGTTGCTCCATTTACACAAGTGACAAGAGATACGTGCAGCAGATTAAAGGATTTCCACCCTGCCTTCTGAGTGTTTTACAGATGGATTAGGGAACACAGGGTGCAGTTTCTGGTCTTTGACATTTGGGTTGCTTTTTAAATTTGTGGATTTTCTATCAAAACCTTCTCTATTTAAGAGTAATTTGGGAAAGTAGTCAATTAGCACTTCCTACTGGTAACATAAGTGTGTGCTTTCAAGAACAACCTCTGAGAAAATGGATAAAGATGTATATGAAATATGCTGTATGTTAAACTATGTGTAGGGACATACTTTAAAATGTTCAAATTAGAATATTTAACAGTTCTGCTTATTCAGTGAAAATCATTTGAGAAAATCTGACTTCATAAGATTAACACATTTTTTCTCTTATTCTTCTCTTTTTTCTTTTTTTTCTGGAAGCAATGGAGTTGACAGTCTGTAATTTGGAAATAATATATGCATGATTTCAGCTCTCACAAGTCACTTTTTTAGTGCTCTTGCAATAGTGAATAATAATCTGTGGAGTTCAGCCTAAAAGTTTGGCAAAATGGGTTTTCTCTGCACCTAGTTGTTTAAGGATTTTTTTTTCCAGTGACTTTAGAAGGGATGTACTTGGCTGTATAAATTATTGTACTTGGAGTACTTCTTGCTTCTTGGGATGTTGTTTCCTCTTAATTATATTGGATAGTGACAGGTATAATTCATATTAATTTTAATTTATTACGTTAAAGGTAAAATGAAAATTATAATATAAAACTGTTTTGTGCTTCCACACATGGCCTCTAGAGGGAAATAGTCTTTCAGAGCTTTAGAAAACAGAGACTTACTTCACTTCTCTGTCAAAGCATGCTCCCTGTAATAATCATAATTATCCACTGGCAATGCAGAGGGATGCTAGAACTCATTGTGTCATTCAATCAATAAAATGCTGCGCTCAAAATTTTCAAGCCAGTTTGTTCTTAAAAGTGTCACACAAGCATTTCTATTTGTGTTTCATTATGGTATAAACTGTATAACTGTACCATATGTTCAGCTAAATGTAGGATTCCTTGTCCTTAGTGATTAGGAGATTTCATAGGTCTTAGAAATTTATAAATCTGAGGAGATCTTCAGTCTTTCAAAACCCTTCTTTTATTTTACATGGATGTAGCTCAGGAAAGTGTATGTTATGCATATTTGTAATATAAATGCCATTTATGTTAATACTTTAATACTCCTGGCAGCCATCTCTAAAGATATGTAGATGGGAAGACCCATCGTCTTGGGTCCCGATGTTTAAACCTTTTAGTCAAGTAGAGAATTGGTACAGTGGATACAAATTTAGTTGGACTTGATTAACAGTCAAAAGTTTAGAGTTCTGGTTCCAGCAAAATCTGTGAGGAAAAAGAGGGAAAACCCCATTCCAGTCCTGTCCATATCTTCCCTATGACTTGACACAGTCATTGATTCAGTTACTGTTCTTCAGAGCAGAAATTTCAGCCACAAACCTTCCTTTCCAGATGACCATTCTAATCAATAGTTTACTTTGTCAAGCTCTTTCTTGTACTATCTGTAGCACAAGATACCATGAATTCTCTTCTGTTTGTAAGAAAATCCTCAGGAGGATGGATAGTGTGCCATCAACACATATAGCCACCAGATAGTGCAGCCAAGCTAATGGACCTTGAAAGAAGTATGTGTCTTTGCAAGCTGAGAGGAATTTATTTCATGTCCTTCTTCTCCCAAAGTTCTAATCATAGGCTTTTTATGTAAAATAACTTTTGTTTTCCCTAGAGTTCTCACTTGCCTGGGTTTTTTGGTTTTTTTTTTAAAGTGGTGGAAATTCCTGGGTTGTCTATAGAAGTCTGATCCAGAAAGAAAGCTTTGAGAATGAGTCTTCGTACAGAACATCTAGGAATAGAACATAAAATTCTTCAGTCTGATAAAGGATAAAAGCATAAGATGGATAACAAATTTTGCCATGTATTCAAGGCCAGAGCACTTCCAGACACAGATGGAAGCATAGATTTAAACACCTCCCTGAGAATCTGAAAATCAAAATTCAAGACTTCTATGGGGTCTGAAACAAGAAGTCATAGTTTGTAAGAATGATACGTGAATTCTCATTAGTCCTGACCAGAATTTGTTAGTAGATTGAAAACATGCTTTCAAGATTTTTCTAAATATCATTTATCAGTCAGTTAGGTACAGCCAAAATGAAAATCTGGAGTTTGATGTGAAGAAGATTAATTTAAAACATTTTATTTGTGCAGAAATTGACATTTGTTGCTGCTTTGGGAGAAAATAACAAATTAATAGCAATATAGCATTAGAAAAGGATCTAATTTCTTGCAATAATTACCAGTTTAGATTTAAAGAGTCTGAAATATTTGGAGCTGGATAAATATTCTTGACTAAAGCTCTGTGTTATTGGCAAAAACTTTACTATCGTCTTTTCCGTAGAGAGTCTGTTTTACTGTTAAAACTAGACCGTGTTTTTCTTTCATAGCAGATTGTGTAGAAACTTTTTAAAATGCAAACAGATTTGATGACGATGCGCTATTATGAGCTAACCACCACAGTTGCACTCCCACTTATCAGAATTATCACATGACTTCCATTCCTGCAAGAGGAGGGAGACTTACTCAAGTACTATGTACCAGCAGTAACTTCTTTGGATGCCTGCCCTATTCATATGTTGCTTACCTACTGACCCTGTGAAGTCACTTCATTTATTCACATGATAATACCATCCGTCTTGGAGAACAATGGGATTATCTATCCACATTCCTGAGGTGTTCAGTGCTTTTCCAGATCCTGCTGCACCCTTCCCATCCGCCTGTTAATTGGAGTGGATGCTACAGTGCCACCAGTGGCTGATAAGCACAACCTGGGGACTGTGCTGCAAGGACAGCACTGGGAGTCTTGCAGGGAGAGCAGCAGATCCCTTCTAGCCTGCTTGCTAGAGCATCCTATTTCTGATCTGAAGGATGATGAATTCACAGACGTTTAAGGCTGGAAGCTATAATACCACTAGGAGTTATGTAAAAGGAAGACAAGGATTTTTTCACTCAGCATAAGAGTAAATACTAGGAGCAAACTTTGTCCATAGCTGTTCACCCATGTTGGTCAACTGTGTGGATGTGTGTGGAATTTGCTACTTTGCCTGCAGGTTAATTGTTCCATTGTAAGCCTTGAGGGGAAAATGGGAGGAAGGATGGAGGGGAGGAGAGATCCCAACAGAGATGGCACTGTGGCCCTGGGAAAGACTCTGTGGGGCTGGTGGATGTGCCCTGAAGGAACATCAGAGAGGGTCTATTATGGACTCACCATAAGCCCCATTCCTTGTCTCCCTGCACTGCTCAAGGGAGAAGAGATAGAGCTGGGAGTGAAGAAGTGATATTGAGCCTGGGACAGCAAATGGCTGGATGGTGGGAAGTTGTTTCATTTCTTCTCTTTATTTCTGATCACCTGAATTTATTTAACTGGCAATAAACTAGCTTGCCCTGGGTTGAGTCTGCTTTGGTAAGGTAATTTCCCTGTCTTTCTTTTGATCCACAAACTTTTGCATCTCATTTTTCCCCCTGTCTTGTTGAGGAAGGAAAGGGAGTAAGCAGTTGGCTGGGCACTGGGCAGATGGGCAAGGTCGACCCACAGCAACATGTCTGCATTTGTGCAGCATCAGTGCTGACACTCAGTTTTGTACATTCACTCCTACTAACCACTGAAAATTTTGAGCATTCAGACATCAGCTTATGGCAATTTCAGGTAATGCTACTGTTTATTAGTTCACTATGTGGCATAATTTAGTACACTCAGTTATGTTAGTGGCATGGTAAAAAGTATGCAGAGGTTTTTTTATGCCTTTCATAGTAACAAATATTGCCCTTATGATTCCCCTCACTCAAAAAACATGTCACAAGGAAAATGTGAAATTTAGTAATCCATTCCAATTTACGAGCTGCTAGCAGTAGTTAAGTTTGATGTTTGGAACTATAAATTGCCATGCATTGATGGTAGCTAGTAATTTTATTTATTTTTCCCTGTGAAGCTTCCTGTTGTGTTTAAACTGTTGTAATCTTTAGAAGCAAAAGTGTGCACAGGGTTTGTCTTACTGTAAAATTGGAAGACACACTGAGCCATCATCAGAGGCAGGAAAAGCAACTTTCTACTTTTTCTGCTTCAACTAGTAATTAAACTACGTATGTGGGGGCAGTTGTGGTGGGGTTTGGTTTATGGTTTTTTGTCTGGAAGAAGAACAGCAGTTGCCACTGTCTCCAGCAGTGCTATGTGAGGAGTTCAAGAGAAGAAAAGAAACTAAACTGCAACATGCTCTCCAAATAGAGATGTACTAAAAGGATTGTGATATGTTCAAATGAAATGAAACAGTTTTGTAGGCCCTTAGGAAATGCTAATATGAAAGCAGCCATACAGGAGAAAAAACCCGTAGTTGGTCTGGATACCAGGGCAGAGCACCCTGAAAAAACAACTCATATGATTGAAGTTAGCAGAATGTGTGGTGCTTCCTTCTGTTCTCAATTTGATTTGACGCAAATGCTTTCTAATTACTGCATTTAAAGTTGAAAGACTTGCCTGTGGAAGAGCCTGGGCTTTTTCCAGTTATTTCTTCCCTCAAAGTCGTGCTCAGCATGAGCCAGGCTAGCTGGTGTCTGGCCTGAAACTTCTACCCTGATTATAATGAGAGTCAGGCCCAGGCCTTTCATGTCATTGGAAAGAGAACAAGCCCTGAGTGTGCATTTCTAAAGGTGATGCAGTGCTGTCCAGAAAGCTCAAATCATGTTTTTGTTTCAAGACTTCAGTTAAATAAGATCATTCCTTAGAAGTTGTTATGCTAATCAGTGTTTTTTTGCACTGTGTGCATACAATCTTCCCGATGAAAATTTGAGCTCTTTGTTGTACTGTATAGGTACAAGAGAGTCTGTTAGAACAAACAGAAGCATTTTCAGCAACATGGGGGTCAACAGCTCTTTATTTAATTAAAGATGTATGTAATAAATAAAATCCTTTTCTCCTGTCATGTTACTTCTGAACTTGTTTCTTATATCTTTAGTAATATTGCTATAAATTTTTGGATAGTGCTCTAAGAAACAGAATGCCTGGATTAGAGGTAATTCAGTATAAATTACAGTGTTCATCTGCAGGAACTTCAGTAACAGAGATTAGAAATTTGTGTCAAATTTGTCCACTCTTACAGGGCCAGTGGCATAAATTACCCCTTCAAATAGAACAATATGTAATCCTTTGGGTTAAACAGTTAAGAGAGACATTACTGGTGCTTTATTTCTCTACATTTGTCCAGCTTTTCTTCTTTCTTCTGTTTTAAAGAACATGAAATGAATAATTTGAACACAAAATATACACTTTTTTTACCACCAGTGTCCACTTTCTGAATCAATGGTTCTGAATATTTTAGCTGAAGTGTAGGTAACAAATTCTTTACATTTTTTTAATGCAAGTCTGAGTTAGTTTTAAGAGCAGAATTTATGGGAATAGTAAGAAAATAAATAAATAAAAAAAATATTTAATTTTTAAGAGCAGGATTTTCCTCAACTGTGCCATAGCTTGGGTTTAATATGACAGGTTACTGGCGCATCTCCTGTGTGGAGTCCCCTCACCCTATGAAGAAAGTGAACAGGGAAGATAATGACTCCCCTCCACTTTGGTATTGCTCCTTTCCTTCTAACTCTGCTCAAAGAGGCATTGGTTGGTGGAGTGGGGCTGTAAACATGTAGGGTGGGTAGGCAAACACAAGATGAGTCAGCTCCCCAGGCCACCAGCATTGACAGAAGAAAGTGTTCGACAGCAGTCCTGTAAAGTGCAGTCCTGACGTTGCCTCTGGGAATTTGATGAATTATTTCCTGCAGCCTGACACATGGGTGTCAAGGAGATGTATGCAGGGACTGACAGACACAGGTAAGTTCTGTTAAAGTGAGTCCTGCAGAACTATGTCACTGTGAGAGTGTCAGGGAGGGAATCATTACAAAGGCTCACAGCCTTAATGTAGATTTTCTTGGCTTCCCACAAGTCAGTCATCCCCACAGAAGTTTTATTTGTAGCTCCTAATGTGTTGTTGACCTTACCCTCACAGCTTAAATGGTTAATAGTTTTTCTAATTCTTCCTCTAGATATTATTACCAAAAAGTATTTCTGAAGCACTAAACTAAACAGTACAAAACACAAGATCTTTCCTGACTTTGACAAAAAGTGGTGAGTACTTGCTTTTTGTATTGTCAGCTGACCTCAGAACTCAGAACTACAGTAAGCACTCATAAATTTCAAAAATAATTGAAAGAGATGATGCTATTTGTTGATAGTTTTTCAGTATGCTCAATGCAATTCAAGGCACAGAAGATGCAGACTTTACTGAAGGAATCCTTGACCTTGAGGAAATAAACACAGAAAGAGTACAGAAGTCCCTCAGTTACAGCTGATACAAGATGAAGATCCAAATGATGTAGACTGTGCTGTTATCTACAGATATCCCATCTTTTATTTTCCTTGAGAATCATAATTTAATTGGCTGCACTGCCTTGAGAAGGTGAATGAGGGCAGGCTGGTATAACAAATGTTTGTATTGGGAAGTGGTGAGATGTGACAGAAAAAATTAATGGGCATAAGAGAAAGGAAGAAGGTGAAATAGAAGGATAAGGTACATGCTTTTATTTCAGTGTTTTTGAAGGTATTTTTGGGGTTGGTACACCTGGAATAATAACTCAGAAAAATCTGCACATGCTAGCTTCCAGAAAACATGACCAATATTTGCTTCTTTTTTTTTTCTTCTTTTTTTTTTTTTTTCTTCTTCTTAATACCTGTTAGAGAAAAAAGAGCAGTCAATGGATTGCTGTTCCCTGGGAATGGAGCAGTCAGGAGTTCACAGAGACAAATCCATACACTGTTCTAGATGAGGTTTTGTTTACTCTCTCTCCTGCTTTGTTTTTCATTTAATTCTGCTATGATAGCTATTCCTGTTCAATGTGAGTGATAGCTACTAATAATTAACTGCAGCTTTGGCAAAAAGGAGAAATGGAAACCAACAAGGTCATAAAATCATGGAATGGTTCAGGTTGGAAGGGACCTTAAAGATCACCTAGTCCCGAGCCCCCTGCCATGGGCAGGGACATTTCCCACTAGACAGTGTTACTCAAGGCATTGTCCAACCTGGCCTTGAACACTTCCAGGGATGGAGCATCCACAACCTCCCTGGGCAACCTGTCCTCACCACCCTCACAGTAAAGATTTTTTTCTTAATATCCAATATCTAACCTAAATTTCCCCTCCTTCAGTTTGTGCCTATTATTCCTTGTCCTATCACTACAGCTCATGATAAAGAGTCCCTCTCTGGCTTCCCTGTAGGCTCCCTTCAGATACTGGAAGTTTGCTATGATGTGTCCATGTAACCTTCTGTTCTCCAGGCTGAGCGCACGCTGCTGGCTCATGCTGAGTTTTTCACCAGCCATCACCTTCAGGTCCTTCTCCTCAGGGCTGCTCCCAAACACTTCTCTGCCCAGCCTGTGGGTGTTCCTGGGATTGCCCTGACCCATGTGCAGGACCCTGCACTTGGCTTTGTTGAACTCATGAGGTTGCACAGGCCCAGCTCTCCAGCCCATCCAGTCCCTCTGGATGCCATCCCTTCCCCCAGCACATCGGCTGCCCCACACAGCTCGGTGTCACCAGTGAACTTGCTGAGGGTGCCCTCCAGCCCCCTGTCCGTGTCCCCAGCAGGATGTTGGACAGTATCAGCCCCAGGCCCGACCCCTGAGGGACACCACTGGTCACTGGTTTCCCTGTGGACAATGAGCCACTGACCACAACTCTTTGTGTGCAGCCATCCAGCCAGTTCTTCATCCCAAGTGGTCCATCCATCAAATCCACGCCTCCAAGGACAGCATGCAGGACGGTGTCAAACCCTTTTCATAAGTCCAGGTAGACAATGTCAGTTCCTCTGCCCCATCCACCAACACTGTAGCCCCATAACAGAAGGTCACCAAATTTGTCAAGCTTGATTTCCCTTTGTGAAGTCACGTTGGCTGTTACCAACCACCTCCTTGTTTTCCATGTGCCACAGTCTAGTTTCCAGGAGAATCTGCTCCATGATCTTGCCTAGCACAGAGGTGAGACTGACTGGTCTGTAGTTTCCCAGGTCTTCTGCTTCCCCCTGTTTTAAAATGGGAGTTTTATTTCCCCTTTTTCAGTCACTGGGGCTTTAGCTGACTGCCATGGTTTTTCAGAAATTATAGAGCGTGGCTTAGCAGTTTTGTCTGCCATCTCCCTCACCACCTGCAGATGAATCTCATCAGGTCCCATGGACTTATGCAGACTCAGGTTCCTTAGATGGTCTCAAACCTGACCCTTTCCTACAGTGGTCTTAGGGTCTTCATTCTCCCAGTCCCTGCACTTCCCTATCCTAACTGGGCTGGAGTGCCTGAAGCACTTGTCATGGAAGACTGAGGCATAGAAAACATTGAAATCCTCTTTCTCTTTGTCTATTTTGGGACATTTTTGCCCCGTTTGCTTCTTGTTGGGATGCATTTCTTCCCAAGATACCTAAATGAGAAAAAGAATTGTAGGAGGACAGTAAGGGCAAGAGACAGATTGGCAAGAAGAGTAGCCTGAACAGGCAAATCAACCCAAATAAAAGTTATTTTTCCTTTTTCCTAACAATTTTGATGCAAGTGCAATTTACTGGGTGACAATAATTCACTCAACTTTTACTGTTTTATGGTAATATTCAAGACATTTCTTTCTCCACTCTCTTCTGTCAGCCACAGAAGAAAGGAGAAAAAAGCAGATTCTGCTTTCTGGAGTCCACAAAGTGATGATAGCAGAATGTTTTGTGGTTATGTTCTTTAAGAGAGGATTTAGAAAAGCAATTCATACAAGTATTATATTTGCTTATTAGATCTTAGATGGGACTGTTTGCCTTTTTTTAATATTTCTGGCCAGTTTTTGCATCTGTGATAACCATACAAGAATTTTGTCATAAACATCATCAGAGTTTTGATATTCTTGCCCAAAAGATTTTGTCCTAATCAAATCTAAGTAGCTTTGCAAGCTTCTGAACTTTGTTAGAAAAGTTTCAGAGTGGGGATGCATGCTTAAAACATACCAGCTCTTTAAACACTGTTGACCCCCTTGGTTATTCCATCTAATTTTTTTTTTCCCATTAGACAATGCCAACTCCCTGAAATCAGAGATTTTACGTAAGGTCAGGAGTGTGGAAGGAACAAAGGGTTCTGATCACAGCTGACCTGCATCTCCTGAGGCTTTGTTATCGTCCTGAACTAAACAAAAATGTAACTGCTCTTAGAAAGAATGAAAGATAAACAATGCTAAAGGGAATGTACATCTCTAACTCTCCTCATCTTTACCAAGTGGGTACATAAAAGTTGAGAGAGTTCAGAGTTCCCCTCTAGAATGAAAATGATGCATTTCTAGTCATCTGACTGCAAGTCAATGATGAGTGCTTATGATGAAAGGACAAAATCTCTCTTAAACAAAAGGATGATAGGCTGGTAGTTATGCAAAATGAAGGGTCACAGCAATCTAGTAGTAATTCCTTTTTTAATTTCAAAGCCTAAAATAATTAGACACATCTTGCCCTCATTTGTACCTGTGCAAATCCTGTTATTTCCAGCAAGGCTTTACAAAGCAGACAAAACTTATCCCTTGCAAATTAAGAAATGAGAAAGAAATTGGTTGCCTTCTATTTCCCAGGGTATTCATTTTTCACTGATGAAAATGTTCTGGAGTCTTGTATTTTCTATCTATCCAGGATTAGAATCTGGACCACAGGCTGTAGCTATGCTGTTGCAGGAAGTATTTAGGTGTTTGATTTGGTACTTGTTTCTTATCATCCTGCAAGCTGGGAAACATATTAATGTCCTCAAAGTGCAGGAGGTGTCCAAGCTGATATTTTTGGTTTCCATTCTTTGCTGAAGTATGAAGATAACTGCATGCATAGGTATTGCTCCTAGGAGAATCTGAGACAGTATTTGAGACTGGGACTGTGAAAACTGAACATCCTAGTTTCAGTAGGATGCTGTGAGATTCCTGTTATTTTAAAGTACAACCAGCTGTGACCAGCCAAAAAAATAGCTGGATCTCATAAATACACTGAAGCTCTGAATGGAGTATTGAACACCTCCCCCAGCTCCAATGAAGGGAATAGAAATTACAGGTGCACAGTATCTTATGGATAAGACCCTTCTGGGCAATTTGTGCACTCACTTATGCTAGTGTGGAATCCCTAAAGAAAATTTAATGCTCTGAATTCACATTACACTGATCAAAGGGGCTGATTAACAGTACACAAAAGGGCAGTGCTTCAGATACAGATTTAAGGGACCAAAGCATCACACATAAAAAAAAACAAGAAAAAAAAACAAGAAAGAAAAACCCCAAACAAAACCAAAAAGCATTCCAGGTGAGACAGTTGTGCTTTTTGAAGTCATGCAAGCACTTTATGTGACTTTGTGGTATTTTTTCAAATTTTAATTTCACCTTCACTCTTATTGCAGCCCTACAGAAGGGATGATGGTCTGCTACCTACAGAACATATTCTGTCTAAATGACAATTACTTCTTTGCATTGAATTCTTAACACTGTATCATATAATTGCTAAAAGAGGCTGAAAAGTTTTAACATATTTGTAAGCAAATATAATATGACTGTCATTTGAAGAAAAATGGATTTCACTAATATTAGTAATTGAATGTTTATTACAGCTTTCTCTGCCAAGATAAGGAGGAAAATTGTACACAACCTAGTTTTAAATTACCTAATGCTGAACAATCTCTTTTTTTTCTGTCCATCATAATTTTGCCTAAAATTAGAGTGCAATTTACAGTTTCATTCTTCTGTCTGCATTGTTTTGCTATCAAGTGAAATTCCAAATATTCTGTGGTGAAGTTTTCTATTTCTTCTGTTATTTTTTTCTTACTTTTGTGTTGTTTTATTGACATTTTTTAATATAAGTTTACAAAAAAGCAAAACAAATACTTTGCTGTGAAGAGTAGTATGGCTCATCCACATGAACCATAAATAGCCTCATTGTAGTCATGTAAACATTGAGGAAATGTTGACCTTGAGATAATAATTATTTTCTTTTCTTTAAAAGTAGAACTTTGAAAGTAAAATATAAGGTACCACTGTGTCTCTGCTGCACAAATCCACGATGAGACTAATATAGCTAATTTCTGAAGTTTCAGTGCAAATAAAAGTTTCAGACAGATTTTCCATAGTGTTTTGACTGCGTTTTGAAGGTATTTTCTTCCATACCAGAATCATCCGTTATGGGGATTTTTTGCTTTTTATTCACATATTTTAGATTTTTTATTTTAGATTTTTTTATTCACATATTTTATACTTTTCTTTAATAGAAAGTGTGTTATTTGAGGTATTTAAAAGCAGATTTTATTTGCAGGAAATCAGGAAGTGGTGGTGTTTTCTTTTGTAATTGATGTACTTCATACTTGTTCTCCTGCAAGGGTCAACACACCTGAAATACTTCTGTTATAAAAAGTTTCAGTGTATGTACCCACGCTTCTGGAGCACAGACCTTCATCTTGTCATCATGCTTCCTAATACAATGAGCCTCCGTGGAATTCAAGAATCTGATTAAGTAGAGAAGGAGAGGATTTGAGTTGGGAATGTAGCCTCAAAGTCACCTATAACCCATTTCTGTCCAATTAAAAGTGTTCTAAAACACATTAATTCTTTCATATTTCTAACAGTATTTATCTAAAGTATATGCAATGAGTACTCTAGCTATGCAGAGTCCTTTGTGGAGATTACCAAGGAAGTGTTTTTTTCCTATAAAAATTTTGGAAAATAAGGCAAACGTTTAGCAGAAAATAACATACTGTTTACCATAACTTGGTATTTATAATGGAGATAATAAAAAGGATGTAAAACTACCTGAAGACTATATAAAATCCACCAGAACGTTCACTTGCAAATGGCATCACAATGTACATATATTTTCAATATTGAACATGAAAGTCTATTTTAAGCATGCTATGTTATCAAATGCTTAAATAATTTTCAAGTGCATCCGTAATAGAAGGTTGTACTTAAAGACCATTATTATTATATTATTGGAAGGTTATTTATCTCCAAGTGTTCAAAATATTTCTGTGTGTATCTCAGACGTTGAACAAGTGCTTTGATTAGCAGCTGTATATTGATAAGTAGTCCCTGAGGTAATTTGATATCCTGGGGAATAAATGCACAGTGAAACAGACTAAATCAGATTAGGGAGTCATTTACCTGCCAACCATTAGCACACAACACTTTCTGAAGCTGTGATCTGCAGTTAGCTTGGTGTAAATCGGTTTGTTAACTAGCATGAATGTTTTGAGACTGTTTTAAAACACTTTCTGTATGTTTCCTCCAACAGTGGTGAATTCTGATGTCTTGTTTCTACATCTTTTGCTGTAGCTGGGAAACAATTGGTGGGAGCCAACTAAAGAACCTGCAACAGAGATGATGAGTTATATGTATACTGGGTGCTGCAGTTGTTAATTAAGCACAGTGTATTACTTGGCCATATGTGCATTGTTATACAATGTAATGCTATTTTTTTTTTAAAAATTTTTGATCACTTCACTAGAGATGTCTGTGGCAGACAAAGAATGTCACCCTACTAATTTTTCAGCACCTCGTAGCCTTGAATGACTTGTAAAGACACAGAAGAAACTTGGCAAGTGTGAAGGCCAGATTACATGTTCTGAAGGTATAAGTTTAAAACCTTATAAATTTATAAAATTTAGAACTTTGGTATTAGAAAACTTCACAGTCTGTTGATTATTTAAAATAGAAAGATAATTTCTCATCTCTTTGACTTGGAGTTACCAGTATAATTATTAGTGCGTACTTTTAAGGTAATTACTTTTTTTTCCATAGTTCCTAGATGGTGTCTGTCTTTTCCATGACAGGATTCTATTTACACTGTGCAAAATGTTGAATTCAAACAGATTCAACAAGCCATTAACAAAACACTGTGTGAGAGGTACAGAAAAACATTATTTATTTGTTTTGAAAATGTACAGGGCTATTTTGTGTCTCTAAACCCTTCAGCTATTTTGTACCTTTCTCTGAAATTATATTTTCCTGCAGTTGATGCACTAAAATTGTGCTTTTGAAGGGTCCTCGTGTCCATTCTTGATTTGCTTATTTTGCAAGTGACTTATTCTTTGAGGAGATGAGAGCATTCCATCCTGTTGGTTGTGTAAAGTCACAAATTCACAGCAGAGGTAACTTTGCATTGCTTGCAGGATCCAGAATGTATTTTACACTCTGATATGAGATCTGCTGTGACAGTATGGCTGATGCTCTAAGGGGGAGATGTGTTCATGTTAAACACTGGAATTAAACCTAGGTATGGCAATTACCCAGACCCTGGCAAAGACCACAGAAATTAGAGTTCGGAATAGTCATTACACTTGACATCTGACCCCCTTGTCTTTCCTGATAAGCAGATTTTAAGCTCATTTTTTTCTGCTAAACTTCTTTAAGAATTTAGGTAATCTATAACTCTGGTTTTGATGTCTGAAAAGTAAGGCCCATGTCTTTTCTTTTTACCCTTAAGTATGAAGACTGGAATTCGGAGGGGACCACATTGTATTTTCCTGCCTATAGAAAAGGCTTTGGATTATTGTTAGGAGAAGGGGAAAAAGGATGAAATCCAAGTACAATAAAAAATTATACCTTCTAAATATATGGTAGGAAAACAGAGTATTAAAATGCAACTGACATATATGACCCTTAATAGCGAAATAATTAAAGTTCTTTACTTTGTGAACAAGCCATGAAACAAGCATGCTTATGCCATGTTAAGAGACTTTAGCAGACTGTTCAGGGATGAACCAACTTGAAATAAGAACTATAAGACTGAGTTCTCACTGTCCTCAGCAAGCTAACATCCACTCTCAGAAATGCCATTTTCTACAGGAAATAGATTTTGTAGGACAAAATACTCATGCAGATAAACAATTTTCTGGTAAGGTTATGTTGGGAGAGTTCAAGTAATGATCTAAGGGGTCCTTTTGTTTTGAGATGGGATTGTTTCTGTCTAAAATAGTAATTTACTGTAGGGATCTTCAGTCTAGAAGTAACAACACCATTATTAGTGGTATTTGTTTTTTTTAGTTATATTTTGCAATTGACCCAAGGCTCAATTTCTTCCATTTGGGACCTCTGCAGTAGTTTCCAGCAAAGGAGGAGGAAGACTCTTTTCTTCTATCTTGTTTTTGGTTTATGTTCCCTTTTTTTTTTTTTTTTAAAAATTTATAAATTGCTTTCACGCAAAGTAAATGAGTAAATGCAAAGTAATTCTGTATCCTGAGTGGTGACATTTGAGTGAATTGTCATCATGCAGGAATGAGAGCTGGTCAGCCCTCCAAGACTGTCATGGAAAGCACTTCAATTCCTTTCAACTTGTAAAGGAGCAGCAAGCAGAACTTAAAGCGGTATACAGCTGTATAAATAATGATGTTTCTCAAACACAATATGGCATTCTTGTTATCCCACCTTGAAAAGGAACTAATAGAATAAAAAAGACAAGATAAGAACAGCAGAGATAGAAAAAAAAAATTGAGCAGATTATTTTACTTCAAAACAGATAAGAGGATATGCTGAAGGCTGTTAAGCTGCCACATAAGAAATTAATTTTTTATTATCATACGTTATTCACAGAACTTCCCAATGCAAGAGGTTAGGGGTAACAAATGAAGTGATCAGGCTGGACATTTTCACCTTTAAGAAAAAAATATCGAAACAGAACTCGGTGTGTAAGATAAGTTGAAAAGTATGACCAGTGTGAAAATTAAATGCCTACATTGAAGGTGAATAGAAATAATTGTCTGGAATTAAACATAATGGTCTAGTTACAACCTATGCCTTCATGAGTCCCTATATTGTTGGGAGTGACCATTTTTGGACAGAGTTTAAAGGAGCTTTTGGTCTGTCTCAATGAGGAAGAAACAGCCTCTCTTCCTGTAGGTCTTTAGACTATATCCTGTCAGGAGTTGCTGTCTTGTGCCCTTAGATCAAACTTCATTTTACTGTCAGCTGCTGTCCATCAGGCTGATAATAGGACTGTGATCACAGCATTTATTACTCTCTGCATTCTTAGCCATAGCTTTGACAATTGTCATTTATTTTTTTATCTGTGACTGGACAGTTGGTGGTTGATGTGTACAGGTTTCTGTTTCCTCTGACTGATGTGCATTTAATTTAGTTCTGGACTTTGTTCAGCTGTTTTGTTTTGCTGAAAAGCCCTGGAGGGTAAGCCTACAGCCACAAATCTTTCCAGGTTTGCTTTCAATTTGCAAATCCTGTATTTGTAGCAGGAAAAAAGCACTCTGTTCTCTCAGTGGGAGTGTTTGTCAGACCTTTTTTGGCAACAGCAATAAGTAGTTTATGGTCAATTTCATCTAACATTGGCCTCCCATAAATAAAGATGGGCAAATTTTTACATTGGTAGGCTCAGGCCAAAGACGCCTTTTCTTTTTGTACACATCAACGCTTGCGGATTTCAGACACTAAAGGAAAAGAATATTGGTCTCCAGTTCTGGCAGTACCATTAAAAACAATTCATAGAATCTGAGAAACTGACTGAGGTCTTAACTCATGATTGTCTCTTTCACTGAAATGGGAGGTTAACAGTCACTTCATACAGGTTTATCTAAATGAGATGCTAAGTTACGAAACTGAATTTACACTCAAAGGAATCTCTTTACTGCTTCCTTATAATTGCTCTTGTTTGGAAGTGAATGACCAGCACTGACTTTCAAATACTGTGCATTTTGCTGAATTCTCTTTTCTCTCTGTTATATTGCTTCTATTACAGGTAATTCATTATTTTCCCCTTTTTCTTTCTTTCTTCTGTCCCTTATATTTATATCTTAAAATATTTTTTTCTCCTTGTTCTCCATTCTTATTTCTCCCTATTTGAGCTACCAAAAGTACCCAATTGTGTTCTTCTCTTACTCCTTCAAATTAGAATCTCATTCAGGTAATATTCCTTTATAGCATCCATAAGGAATTGTTTCCTATAAAACTGCTACCAAACACAGAATAAACTACAATATGAGGAAATGAAGTTTTCCAAGCCACTGGAGTGCTTTTTGGGATTTGGGTGTCTATTTAGGTTTTGTCTTTTTTTAATAGTAGGCCTTTGTAACATCATCAAGGGTTGGACAATAGTTTCTTGGCTATTTTTTCCTATCTCAGTAGCAAGAAGAAAATAACTTATGTTCTTCCCCATTTATTTTGGGTGCATGTATGAATTCTTGTCTTCTAGAGTGGAAAGGGAATGAGCCTTAATTGCTCAGTCTGAGAGAAACTTGAATAATTTTACAAGTTTCTCTTGAGAAGGCCAGTATGGACATTGAAGATTTATATAATATATACATATATATAATATAATTATTATATATAATATAATTTTGTCGCTATCTTCCTTTTCTTAAAATAATCTTTAGATATGCTTCTCATATTTTTCAGTCCTCTGTTCTTCTGTTGAGTTTATACTTCACATGAAACAAGAATCTATCCTTTACCCTATATCAGGAATTTTCTGCTTCAGCGCAAATTTTCTCCCCCATTTGTTGTCCTGTGTATTTTCCCCTAAGTTTAATTCCCTGTGCCTGCCCATTCATCCTTAGGAACAGTCAAATAGAACCTAGTTACTCTGACATTTAAAGCAAACTTGCGCCTTCCATAGTTCATTCTCCAATGTAGTTTCTCGAGAATTCCTGTTTTGATGTCTATTCCTTGGGTCTCTTCTTAACTGTATGATTGTTTGTGTCATCAGATAACTGGAAAGGTTAAGTTGATCTTCTTATTTTGTGTCAGTCCTGATGGATGCTTGCCTGTTTTGCCCTCAAATGTTTCCTAATGATGGAGACTCCATAGTTTCTGCGGGCAGCCTCCTGTATTTTATCATTCTTGCCTTTACAAAGTCTTCTCTGCAGACTAATAGGAAACTTCCATGGGCCACTTAAAGTTTTTTATTTCCACTTATAATGACTGTGAGCATGGTGAACATATTGTAAAGATGAAGCACACAATACAACAATCTTTTTTACTATTTTAACAGCACTATTTAACCAGTTGTTCAACCTGGCTTTTTTCCCCCCTGAATAGAATAAAACCAACACTAGTTTGCATTTGAGTCTCCTTGTTAACCACCTGACCTTTCCAGTTGGTTATACCTTTCATTGAAGGTATGTATATACATATGTATACTTGTAGACAGAATCCTTTGAGGCCATTCCAAGGGTGGGTAAGACTGAAGGGCTGTTTGCTGTATTTGACAGGCTGCATGCCTGTTAATGCCTCCCAGTACATGAGGTCTTTACCCAGTGCTGCAGTAGCATGACACTGTTGATGGGTAGGCAGTTTGTAATTTTTCTAATTCTGCTGTGATAATCTTTCTATAATTCTGTTGCAATTGATATTTGCTTGCTTCTTGAATTGTAATCTCACTATACTCTAAAAATCAGATATCTGATTTGCCAGGATCCTTTTGAATTTGGAATTTCATTGTATGTTGTGTCCCTCCCATTCTGGTGCCATAAATAGTATTTAATAAGCATATGCTATGTTCAATCATCAAGTTTTTATTGATTACATAGATTGATGCTATAAACTAAGGAAGAGTCCTGTAATAATGCCCTCAATTTTAGCATTAAGTTGTTAGCTAGTTTGAGAAAGATTTTCTAAATACCTGTGCAGCCTCTCTAGACTTTTTAGTAATTCCTGAGCTGGCCAACAAAAATGGAATTTGAGGTAAATCCTCTACTAAAGCTAAGATGTGCAAAAGAGTACTTCATATATCCACAAAAACTATTTCTCTGACAGGGAAGGAAAATAAATTAGTTTGATCTAATCTGCTTATGTATGCACAGCATGTCACTCATGTATCTGTTTTTTTTCCCAGGTGTTTTTAAATCCTAAGAGTATTTGAATGGAAATTGTAATCAAGACTGAGTCATCCTTTATTCTTTACTGCTCTTAAAGGATATTTGCCAGATTTCCCCTCCCCTCGTCTTTCTGTACCTTACCGACACTCCAGAGATGAACAGTATATTCCACAGGTCATCATTAATTGCATGGCCAAAACAATAAAAAGCCTGTCTCCTAGGACAACCTGATCCAGTAATTACTAGTGTCATGGTGGAATAGTTTTTGCTTTTGTTCAGCTTGAACCTTCCAAGTTGCAATTTATGGCTATTGTCCCTTGTTATGTTATCTGCCAGTACTGAGTTACCATTTGTTTATTTAGAGTGTTTTTTCGGCTCAGAAGAGCTTTGTGGATGGAAGGAATTTCTCTGTCTGCCTATGTTTCAGGCTTATAAGCAGAATTCTTTTCTTGCCTTTCACTGGAAAGCTCATTTTAAGTGGAAAATACCAATAATGCCTTCCAATACAAAAAGCCTTATACTTATCTGTTTGATTTTGTCAATAATACCTATATCAAGTGTTACTTGCACTACCAGAGGCATAAGGAGTGTCTTTAATAAAAGTCATGAGTTTTTGTAAGCTATTATATTATGAAATGTGAGCCTGGATTTACGGAGAACTTATTCATAATTTCAGAATATTAGTTATTGTTCCTGTGGTGGTTTTTTCTCTGCCTTAATATCTTTTAGCCAGGAGATTGATCCATAGACAACTGAGATTTTTAAGTTGATTTGGTATTGATTTAGTTTTTCACAGAGGATCCACAAATTCCAATTTCTATTCCACAAGTTCTAGTGCTGTAAATCTAAGTTCACCAGACAGAACCACCTGATATGATGTTACCCAATAGGTGAGAAGAAAACAGGAGACCGGAAAAATACCTTCCCCCTTAATCATGAGCATATTGGTGCTGCCTGACTTGATGCTGGGATTTTAAAGTATTAAATCCCTGATTTAGTGAAGTCTTTAAAGTCATGTATAGCTTTAATCATTCAAGTAATTGCAATGATGCTCAACACAAGAGGTGAAATTGAATTCTTGTCCTGAGAGGTTTGTCTAATTTATATACTACAGTTTGTTGTATTCAAACAGAATAATACCAGCTCAGGAGAATCAGTGTTTTGCCTGAGTTCCAGCTTCCCTCTATCATTAAATGAAAAACAAGTGAAAAATTAGATCATAGATTTCAATTTTTTTGAATGTGCAGTTTTGTGCCAAAAGTGTTTTTAAAAAACAGATGCCTGGTTTTAAATTAAAGGGAATATTTTTCAAAGCTGTATCTACTACAATATAAACAAGTCTTATTTCATGTAACATAAACATAGAGATGCTTTCCTAGGAGAACTGATTATAATATTTGTTTTCTTGTAGATACTCAGTGTCTTTAGTAAGTCACATGTAAAATTTATTAAGACCTCTTAATTTTCTCTTGCTTTTAAGAGTCCTAGATGCATGTATGTACTCTAGATGATTTGAAACATTTTGTTCTGAAGAGTCTGATATGAAAAGTATGAAGAAATACCTAGATGTCATGAAAGTTCTGACTCTTACGAACTGACTTCATAGATAAATTATAAGAAATTATTATAGGGCTTCAAACATTTGTACCTTTTCTAGGATATTTTAGCACTGATTGCACAAGTCTCAGAAAACTTGTGGGCAGGGAGGTGATACACTGGCTGTAGAGAAGCCTGTAGCCCATATATGAGAGTATTTCTGTAGCTCATGTACCTCCTATTTGTAAGCCAATTCTGTTTGCACTATGAAGTGGTGCAAGGCAGAGGAGAAATGGGCATTTTAAGGGCATGATATTGACTTTAAAGATGGTGTAAGTTCAGGTGATTCTGTCTTTGTATAATCTATTTTTTATAACTAATTCCTGATTTCACTGCAAGTGAAAGCAGGAGTACTGAAGGCCTTAGTGGAAAAGTAGACTTCTCTCCCTTAATCTTCAGATCCAGCAGTTATGGGAAGTATTTGATGTATAGAAACAACTTATTTTTCAGTCAAAATCCCCATGTGGCTGAACTGTAACTTTTAATTGCTGTGGTAGTGGTTATGGCATTGTATGCAGGAATACAGCTGCTGGGTTTTTCTTCTTTAATGTCCCAGTAGTGATATTTATGTGTTCACAATATGGCACAGCCAAAACTGGGCCAAAACTCTGCAAAAAGTGGGACTAATACAAATTTTCTCTAAAATCTTGGGTTTTTTTCAGTAACACTATCCAGAAATGACATTGTCACATCCTAGATACATCAAACAGCAAAATGAAAAACAGTTTACCTAAAACCTGTGGGAAAACAATAAAACAAACTTATCAAAATCAAGCTCTTCTAAAATGTAACTGAAAAGCAAAGGTTTCTCTTCTGTCTGAAAAATGAAAAGTTTCTATTGAATTTGCATTTAAAAAACAACAGTGAAATAGTAACAGGGTTTGAATATCTCTCCCTAAGAAATGAAAATACAGGTACAGATCCTGGGGCTTCCACATGGAAATATACTGCATCTTGAAAAACATTTTCCTTTGTTGTTCTTTTGTTGTCACTCTCTGAAGACTCTGCTATTTCTGTATCGATGGGAAAAGTAGTTCTAAGGGGTCCTCAGCAAACATAAGGCTTCTGTCAAGGACTAAGGGAGAGGAAGGGAAAAAAGCTGTAGGTCTGATCTGTCTACAAAAACTATGACATCATTTAGATACTTGGTATCTGATAAGTGTTTGATGAGGGAAGGCATGCTAAGCAATTAGCTCTAATCAGGAGAATTAAAATTAGACATATTCATACATGAATGAATTACAGTCTAAAGAGAATTGGCAAGATCTTCAACTGCGGCACATCAGATAAGATACTAGACTGTATCTTATTTTTTGCAAAATTCTGATTTTGTAGAAGCAGTAAGACACATATTTAACTTATTTTCAAAAACTGGGATGATACTTAGCCAAAATTAAAGTGGACTCAACAAGCCGTGCTGTGCATGTTCAAAAACCTGCAAATAGTAATGAGTGCTTTCCTCTTCATTAATAAAAATATAGTGCCCTCACTGTATACATAAAAGTGTATTTATTTTATGTATATATATTATACTATATAAGTTGTTCACCACAACAAGGCATGTAGAAGCTGTAATTTTCATTTTTATTTTTATTTTTATTTTTTGGTATGCTTAGATAAAGATTTCTTTGTCACACACTTTTTGAGTTTTGCTGGGAAAGGGAAAAGTACTTTTATCGTTTTTGCAGTTCATTCTAATTTTCAAGTCTTAGAAATGTCTAATATAAATGCTGATAGCTAGAGCTAATTATAAATATGTTCAAGTATCAAAAAGGTCCTTGTATATCGTTAAGGTTTGTTTTGGGGATTTTTCTGCCCTCTCTATATATCGTGGGCAATGAGGCCCTTTTAATAGATGTCATTAACCTAATATATGATGGTCTTATTCTGGGTCTTCAGTTTCTGAACAACTGGGAATCACGATCTCACATTCTCTCTTGCATTGATAGCTTTTACTATTGGAAGACTTAAAAAATCCTGTGGAAGGGGTGTAAACAGAGAAGAGAAGAGAAGAGCAGTGGAGGGGTGCTTCCTATTGTCTTTACTCATGAGACTCAGAGCTTTTTAGCTAGGGGAAAAAATAATTTAAGTTTTCTTTTAAAGTGCTAAAAGGCTTTTCAAATGTAAAAAGAATTGTATGAGCTTAGTCACTTCTGAAGTTCATCAGCTGGACAGTGTGAAATGACTAGCAGGTCACTTTAATGTTGGGAATCTGGATTTGAATGCCATATCATTCTGATAATTTATATTTTATTTTACCTTCATTCTAATCAAAGTCCTCCATTTGAAAACTTTGGAAGTGATTAATTCTTACTATATGCTGATTTTTTTTTCTGTAAAGATGTGTGTGTCTTGTCAGTGTATGTCTGTGCATAAAATCTAAACTAATTCCCTGCAAAGGTGAACCTTACCTTCAATGTCTCCCATTCCTCTGGCTCATATGCAGCTGGGCATAGATGGGTTTTTTGAAGGATTTTATTCCCTTGGTAAACTGTGTAAAATTATTAATTTTATCTCAGTATTATTTAGGACGTGTCCCCATCCCTTTAAAGTATCGATAATCTCTATGATCTGCCAGCCCTGATGTTCTCTGGGAGTGAGCTGCACAAAATCCTGCACACAGTATGTCACACGAGTGTTACTGATTCTCTCTTGGCAGGGTTGGAGGGGAAGGTGGGAAAAGGATAAACAAGAAGAGTCATTAAAACTCCTGCTATCTATTTATATATTTTCTCAGTGTTGGTATCCACAAAGAGCTTGGAGAGGCCCTCACTTCAGAAAGCTGATATTCCTGCAGGAACAGAAGTCAACAGTAGATTTTTGATGACGTAGCAATTTAAGTGCCACTTCTTGCTGCACTTAACCTCGGGTTGTCCACAGGGATGCTGATGAAATTCATTCTGAGTACTGAATGTTGATGTTATTAAGCACTTCTATCACAGCCAAAGCTTCTAAGGACTGTCTTCACAAATTAGCAGCATCAACCTGTCTTCTGGAGAGACTGAGGCCAAGAGGCTCTCAGACCAAGGATCTTAGAGCAAGCTGCAACCCAGTACTTTGTAAGCCCTTTGCCTTCCCCATCCCTGTCAATGCCTCTGCCACAGTGGCACAAAGCCCAGGCTAATGCCCCCAGTGGACTTTTCAGTCTAGTCTTGCTTTCTGCTCTGCCAGTAAGACACACTTCATTAGCTGAGAACCAACACGCTTTCTACAAGTTTGATTTCCTGGATACTGCTGGCCTTTAAACTTTCAATAGGTTCACCCAGTATTGACTGTAATAACTACTTGGGATTTAAAACAATTTGTCTCAGTTAAAGCTTGTCTTCTGAAAGTGCATTCCTTTTTGATAAAGAGTTAAGAGATGGAGAACCCAGGTCATCTTTTTCTACTTTTTACTAGAATAATTTTTTTCTCTTTTAATTTGATTTTATTTTATTTCAATTTGGTTTTAAATTCCAGGTCTTGGCTTTGGTTTTGCCTTTTCCTCCTAGAATAGACAGTTTTTCCCAACCCATTTTCCCCCTGATTTAAAATATTTGTATATTATAATCAAATTACCTTACAATCTTCTTTCTGATGTGCTAAGGAAACTGAGGTCTTTATGTTTCTCAATGTAAGGCATTTTCTCTGAACCTAAACTAAAATGTCTGGATTCTTTACACAGGTTCTTCAATTTGTCAACAACTTCTAAGAAATAAGAGCTCTAGAGCAATTTGGAGCATTTTTTTATAGGTTTCACAAAAGTAATACACAAAGGTAAAATTATTTTCTGGGTCCTACCCTCTAACCCCCTGTTTCTTAAAAGACCAGAAACTTAGAACTAATTTCTACAGTTTTATATAATTACACTTAAAATGATTGAATTTTATTTATTTAAAATGTTGTTTCAAGGTGATAGAATCTCCATGAGCTCCCATCACTTTCCTCAAATACATTCAACCTTAATGAGTGAAATATTTAGGACAGTATCTTTCATTTTGAATATTCTTTTAATTATTTTTTTTGTTTGTTTCTTATTGAAAAACTGACCTAGGTTTTAAAATATGGGAAGAAAGAATTTTGAAAATATTCTCATATGATTCATTTTTTTTCTTTTAATGATGCTCACAATTTTTTTGGCAAACACTAGCACCAAACCAAAATAATCTGCAGCTGTTCCAGCTTAAATTAAGTAGGTGATGTGGTTATAGACTGCACACAGAGACCATTAGCGATTTTAATGCTTCATGAAAGAACTAACTAAAAAAATGGAGCTAATTTTTGTTGGAGCACTTGTAAGTGAAAAATGTAATATAAATAAATAGAACATTCAGACAAATATTACAGTTTTATGCAAGGAGCAAACAGCAAAATACACTCAAAACACCTTTAAAAAAAGCATAGCAAAAATATTCTTGAAGCAATCCAACTTTTATTTCTATTATTATCTATTTCTATCTCTTGTGGAGGTGAGAGGCTACAAAATGAGAAGATAAATCCCTACTTGCATTCACTTTAGTAGAGGGAGAGTAGACCACGTATTCACACTCTTAGGGGTAGGGAATGCAGTGGAAGCATTGTCTTTGCAGGCAGTGGAGAAATTAATATCTTGCATAATGAAGGCTGTATTTCTTTGCTTTGGCAAGATGGGAGCAATCATTAAGTAGGTGATTAGCAGATCAAATAAGCACTTTGAATTTTATTACACATCTTTATCTGCCATTCTATCATACTTTTAGTAAAATATTGTAGGGAAAGTGGAGGAAGAAAAGACACCTTCAAAGTCTTGACTTCCCTTTCTACCCTGCTCTTTGCTGCCTTATTTCAGCTTGCTGGAATTTTTTCCCTTTTCACTATGGGTCATATTGGATGGTTAGCTTTCAGGACTAGGATGGGCTTGCATAGAGGTAAAATGTTTGTTATATTAAAAAGTACTTAGGTAGTTCTGCAAATATCTTTTTTCCTACTGTGAATCCTTACATGTGTGAACAGGCTGCTTTCCTTATTAATGTCAGCCAAACTGAGCCCAACCTGTAAGAGATGGTTCTGCCACCAAGTGACTGCACTGAAGACTGTGCTCCTCTTGACTGATGCAAAGCAAGGAAAAGTCAGCCACTAATTTTAGACATGTTAAGACTGCCCTTTCTAACGTGGTTTTTAGGTGTCAGATGATGCTCTGGGACATGCAGCTGTGGGACAGCCTGCAGCATAATTCACTGGGTGCAGGTGATGCTCTGTGTTCGAGCTCTGAGGAGGGAGTGGACTCAGCAGAGTTGAGGAGTCAAGCAACTCTGACAGGTGATGAGGAGCTGGCAGCAATTGTGCACTTTGTACTGCTTCAAGGCTAAGGGGAATTTCTGCTCTCGAGTTTCAATCCCTTGGATTGAATGGATGTAATGTTCTTTCTACTTGCTTGACTTTGTCTTTGAATTTAGTGGCAAAATCTGTAGGTCCAGAATCTACAGCTTTCCACTATTTAATTAAAATAGAAAACTATTCTGTTTATTGAAACAATAAATATATTGGGATATATTTTCTGTCTCCTCTATAATCAGTAAAGAATTTCAGAGCATTGATTAAAACCTCCTGAAGACATGTAGCCTCTGACCTTGTAAGGCAAGCATTCTGGGAAGATACCCCCAAATGCTAGAAGAAATGCAAGACTATAGGACATTAGAAGATAAGGTCAACAGTATAGATAAAGGTTATTATTTAAGCTTAACAAGCAAATTCAACACTATGTTAACTTATTAACAGCAATATAATGATGAATTCAGTAATATGTGTAGTAATATGCTATTTAAAATGAAAATGATCTGAGTCTATTATAAGCTAATTTATTATATTCATAGGGAAACTACTGTAAAAATTAATGTTGTGTCGTGCTCTAATATTATCATCAAGGAATATTAGATTTATTGAACAAGGATAAGGAAAGAAAGGGGGGAGAAAATAAAATAATTAAGCCACCAAGTTTTGAAATTCATCACTTTTTAGTGTTCTGTGAATGAATAAATCAGTGGTAGAGTTGATTACTGCACTGCTGTATGACCTAAAGTCACGACAAAAATGAAGGCTGAATTAAGAAATTCTGCAAACTCCTTCTGAAACCTGAGAGAGTCATGTGCTGGAACAGGCAGATTAGAAGAGCTACGTGCGTCTTCCTGGACTTTACCCTTCATGAACTAACTGGCAGGTGGTACTTTCCCAGAAGGAGGATGTCAAGTAAGGCAGCAGCCTTCACCACAGAAGTGCAGTACTCTAAGTTCTCACCCAAACATACAGCTCAGTGCAGCCATTCCTCTATAGAGGCACCACTGCCTAATACACAGACAGTTTCTTGCAGAAAAACTGTGAACTTTAGAGGCAGAAGGATCCAGGACAATCCTTTTGACTTCTGGAGGCATGTTTGGATTTTCTGGGCCTAAGTGATGTACTAAATATCAGAAAGAAAAACCTGTAGTAGATCAAAGAACAGAGAAATCCAGCTCTACAGATAGACTTCAAAGGTAATTAGTTTTTCTTTTTTTCCTCAGCTAAGAAAAGCACAAAAAGGAACACAGCAAAGCATCCCCATGCAATTCCTAAATTAAGGGATAATAAATTGTTCCCTTCCTCACCCCAGCAGAATTTTCTATTGCTAACCCTGACATCTGGAGCGCTGTATATAGCCGAAAGAGAAGTCAGAGGTAAGACAATGCTTTCATCTCAAATCAAGGTGTGTGAATGTTGTTAGGCCTAATTATAAACACTTTTATCTCATGCTCCAATCAATTAACAGTTGTTATTCGGTAGCTGTAAATGCCATGAAGCAGTGCAGTTGTCAGCTACGCTCAGCTGCACTTAGTACACCGAGGGCTGATTTCCCTCAAATGATCTGTTTTGCACAGAGATTCCTTTTCTGGATGTGCAATGTTATTTCTGTCCTGAAGGAGAGATTGAGATCCTTTGCTTGATAAAGCGACACAGCTTCCCTGAAGTTAATGGAGCTATGCAGAGCCACAGCAGTTGGATATGTCGCCAGCAGGAAATTTGTTATTTCAGAGCTCAGTAGAAGAGAAATACAAACTGGAGAAGAACATTCAGGAAAGAAGTGCTTAAAAAGAATAGTTTTAATAATTTGGTTTTATAATTTGCTCTGTGATACCAATCATCACCCTATTTTAAAAAACATAGGTGTCTCTCAAGTAAATCTTTTCTTTTTCTCCTGTAACCTTATCACTGCCTGATCAAATTTCTCTTAAGTTCCTCTGTGAACAGAAGTTGCACTCTTTGAAACTCACTTCTTAATGCAAATCAGCTTGCTTGTTTTCAGCTTCATAATCTTTTCCATGGCAACAGCCTATCCGGATGTCACAGATAGAAAATGATGACTTTTGATGAGTAATAAGCAGCAGGGGCAAATGAATCCTTCAGGAAGGAGAGTGAAAAAAAAAATCCTCTTTAGATTAGATCCAGCAAAAAGAACTGAATTCACCAAGCATGTAATTTAAACCCAGTGATGATATTTGCAAAGTTTATTTAGTCTTAAAACTTCCTTTAAGCACTCTCTGTGCATGATGCAGCATAACTTGCTGGTCTGCTGGGCCCCCATCAGCACGGCAGTGGAAAGAGTCCTAGAATTTGTCCCAAAAGAACATGAAAGTCTGGCAAAACATTCTTGATGAATGAAACCAATAAAACAAAAGAGAAACATTTTCAGTGGGGGACTTGGGTGGAGTTTAATGTCCGTGCACCATGCTGAAGATTTTTACATGGCAGTGCCTATGTATAGCAAGCTTTTGTCTCTTCTGTCAGAGCTGTCTGCCACCTACTGCTTATTCAGAGGGTGTTTTCATAGTTAATAGCAGCATAACTAACAACTAAAGGATATTTCTGGCTGCAGGGATTTTGCATCGCTGGGAGAATATTTGAGTGACTTAGAGATTTGTTTTGCTCTTGGTTAGGGCTTATATATTTTTAAAAGACTTAATACAGAAGTATAGGGGAACTAGAATCTTCAGACCTCCCTGAGGCAATAAGCATTAGTGATTAGGCTGAGCTCCCCCTAGCCAGAGACACTTCAGTGATTTTTAAAATTAATACTTTGCCACTGTTAAAATCTGAGTGTTATTTGCCTTAGGGACTTGCAGAACGTTGCATACTCCCAGAGAGGGAAATATCTATGTGTTTTCAGCAGGATCCATGCTGGTTTTAGGTCTTCGAAGAACTTTCCATACTTGACTGTGGCATTAGTCACAGCAGCCCATAAGAGGCACTAAATAAGCATGCAGCTTCAGAAAGAAGCAGGGAAAACATAGAACTTAAATTCAGCCTCTATCTCTTGCACTCCCTGATTATTTCTCTGTAGCAAAGAGAAACATGTATTTTAAGGAGTTGCTCTAGTTCAGTGAAACCTCGTACAGACTACAGTTTAGCAGACCTTTCTGATGGAAGAGGTATAATTCTTCTTTCTTCCCCACACTAATGCAGATTTACATGTTGTCTTCTCCACATCTCTATTAGCCTCTTTTATTTTCTCGGATAACTTAAAGCATCCATGTTGGTCACAGTCACAATTAGCACACTTTTGCCTTCAGAAATCCTTATCACCCTTCTTGGGAAGTTGAATGTTAATTCTTCAGTAAATGTTTGGGCACCTAGTGATGTCCAGTATGTTACTTCAAGTATCATTTTAAAGCTTTATCTCTTTAATAGTTGCAAATGGAGCAGGTCTACAGGCGACCAAGGTCTGGTGGAGGTGGACAGGATGAAATTTTGTGTTTAAATTTCAGTATGCAGTTTTTGGAATCTCTTGGCAGAGACTGCCTGTGCCTTTCAAACCAGAACTCAGCCTGACTTGGCTCTGGCATCTGTGCTGGAGTAAGCACGCCATCCTGGACTGCCTGCCGTTTTGACATACTTCACTGTTCACAGTTTTTATAACAGTTTTACCTCATGGAGGTTGGGAGAGGGACATTACCCATTTATAAGCTGCTGATTCAAGCAGAGTCAGTGGAATGTGGTGATACTGGATGGTGAAACTAATGCAGTTATGAACAAAGCTGCTGGAGAGTGAGGTGCTTAGATTGCAAAGTATTGTAAAAACAATATGAAATTATGTGTTTTAGTCATAATGGCATTGAATAAGGAAGGCTTCAGTAGACAGATATCAAAAATCAGACATGACTGTATGCACCGCTGAAAAAATAAGTAAAGCAAAAACAGTTTAAATTTCTCCCTGGCTTGCACTTTGTACTTAGATACTACCTAGGGTTACCTTTCCAAATAGCTTCACCATCAAAAGAAGCTGCTGGTTTCATCCAACTTCTGTGGCCCTTTGTCTTAATCCTGTGGGACATCTGTGAAATGTTACCAGCACTGCTCATGTACCAACTGAGCTGTCTCACTCTCACCTGTGGGTTAAGAGTCTGAGCTACTAAAACCACTTTTAGACAGTCTGCCTACTTTTTAGTTGTTCATCTTTTCAGGGTTGCCAGTGGGCCCTGGAAGCCTGCCATGAGTATTGGGGTGGGGAGACAGATGTGGAAGCTCTTCAGCAAGCACAGATGAAGACTGGAGAATCAGTTTGTCCATGCCTTCCACAAAAGTGTTTTAGGTAACTGAGCAGATTTAATAGAACCTCAAATCTGAGACCTCCTTTTTCTCTCCTCCTTTCTGTGTTCTTCAATCTTTTCATCTGCAGTTTATGCCAAGATTGTGCCAGTTTCTCCCAAGTGAAGACTTGACTATGAATTAGATCATGGCAACAGTCGCAGCAGAGGCACTTTTAAGAATCTGTAACATGTTCTGAGTTTCCTAAAGAATGTTTTCCCTGTCTAGGAATGCATGTCCATGTTCAGGTGAAACTGAACAGGCACATGCAGACACCTCTGGGGTTGCCAATTCAAATTCACCTAAATGCAGCATCACTTGTGGAAGTGGGCAGGTAAAATCCAGAATGGTTGCTCAGAAATTAACTTGTGTTTAAAATGGACATAAAAATAAACATAAATATAGGTGCCTAGTTCACTATACTTTATTTTTTTAGACATTTTAAGACTTTCAGTGATGTATCTGTAAATGCTCGTAAATTCCATATGACATATGAGAGTGAAGTTTCCTTCATTGGATTCTGTAGGATTTTTATAGTTACAAGAATAATTGACCTTAATATGTGAAAAATATGGCAAGTTGTGTTTTAGTACACAATTTTAGAAACCAACTCCAAAATATTCACTCCTAATGTCAGTTTTAAGAAGGACATGAAACTCAATGCAAGATACAGTTTGCATGTATAATAGCCTTAGGTATGTTGGTTCCAATGCATTTCTATCAATTCTGAAAATCAGGATTTGGCTTCAATTTGAAACATTTGAATAACCTACACAAATAATAGAATTTAGGCTTGAAGGAAAACTTGAAAAATTTTGGAGAATGACTTTTTAGGCTGTTATGTCATTGGTAGTTTAGAAGCAAATATTTTATTTTATTTCTAGTTACAGAATAATGTAAACCATCAGATTCAGAAATCAGTAATTTAAAGGATCAGTTTATAATCTCCTTTTAATTGCTGTTTAAATGTAAATGAAAACCTTCCTTTAAATCTGTCCAGAAGTGGTCTGGATTCCAAGTGTTTCCAGCACTAAGACAGAGTTAATAATATTTTCTTAGACTTTGAAAAAGATGCAGTAAGTTTCACATTTCACTAAATTGTACACAGCAAGATGAATCATGCATCAGTGCTAGGAATATTGTTAATGTGCAGTGTACTATTCTTTATTTATTCAAATAAAAATTACTTAAAAGCAGGTAAATAAATTGCCTTTAATTTTACTTTTGTCCAACTATTTTGAAAGTTGAAATACATTTTTAGTGAAAAATTGACAATTTAGGAACATCCAGAAGTACAAATAGATGAAATGGTTTATACAGCTAACTGTTTTAACAAGCTGCATACTTCAACTATTTTTAACTTCTTAACTGTATAAAATTCTGTTTAAGGCACATCAACTCTTGGAATGAATACATTTTCTTTAAATAGATGCTCAGTAAATGTTAATGAAAACAGTGAAACTTGAAATGAGGCTGATACAGGCAAGAGTTAATGCACAGAACTGTGTTTTTGGATAAATTTTGTTTAAAGAATGATTGGTTTGATTCCTTTCTGTTTATTCTAACATTCAAACCAAGTGGAACTCCAGGGAATTATTAGAGAGACAAATTAAAACAACAGATGGACTTGCAGTTACGTGCATAAGGACATCCTTTCAAAAAGCCTCCTGACAATTTCAGATATTCCAAGTTATTCTATTTAATTTCAAATGAAGAATGTTTCTTTTTCTTCAGAGCTGTCAATCTCAGCAAGCCCATAAGAAGATGATTTAAAAACATCATGAAATATATTTTTCCACTTGTCTTTTTTGAAGTACATTGACAATCAACTTACAAAGTAGGTAGAAAAGTGCATTCCGTTTTTTAATGGATGCAAAACATGAGCACTCAGATCTTTCAGACACAGCAGACTGCAATGCTTGCACAGAAATTATTTCTTTTCAGTCAAGTGTATTGACATGGTCTTTGAAGAAAAAATATCAAATTTTCCAGTGGTTTGTCTACTCTTAGAACTAGCAAAAGTTTTCTGGATAGTGGACGTTAATCAGATCAAACCTACCTAAATGTCTGTAACCCAGGCAGCTGGCACAGTATTGGATTTGCTTGATTGCAATGTTGAAAGATAATGAAATAATTTGTGAATTGCAGGGCAACAGAACTGTTATTGCTATGCCCTTTGATTGTTTGGCCTTCTGCCACTTTCTTTCAGCTGTCACTATTAATCAAGGGAGAAGAACAGAGAGGGAAACAGAATCTTTACCAGCTCATCGTCAGTAACATGACTTAAAGGGATGTACATGCAAGTTTTGAAGCTTTGAGACGGGGCTGTTTAAATACCACACAGCTTGTACAAAACAGACAAATTAAACCCACAAGTGCCACAGCCTAGCTGTCTGTAGCAGGGGAGTATGCTTGGCCACCTCTGTGATGGGCACAGTACAAGGATTTAGACAAATAGAGAAGCAGTACTAACAGTCCCTGACACTGACAAAGGGCACATCAGAGCAGGCACAGACTTTCCATATGAATCGTCTGTATGGGAGCTACTCAGTGTCTGGCAAATATATAGTTGCAAGAATTATTGTCCCTGCTAAATGTCCCTCTTTGTTAACAAGGCTGTGCCACAGCTGGGCCAAATCTGGCTTGCATTTCACTGTCATGGACCATGAATACCTTCAGATTTGTCTGGACGTCTTCTTACACCTCTGCCCACAGGTAAATACTTGTATTACACACTGAGGATTTCCTTAATTAGTCCTTTAAACAGGGTTGAACTTCACATGAACTATACCCATTTCTTCAGGTAGGTCTTCCACTTAGGTATGGATAAATAAGATTTTTGTGTTCAAGAGCAAATACAGCAAATGTAACAGGCTGGCTTTTGTGTGTTTTAGCAAACTCCTGAGATGGAAGTTTGCAGCTTCATAAGTGGTATTACAGCAGTGGGGTTTCAACTACATTGGGTCTTTATGACAAATAAATGAGTTCCCCTTCTTTGAGCCTCCCCAGGACCTCTCTGAGAAGTTTGTTCATGTTCATTAATACCACTGCATTCCCAAGAGTTTTCTACAAAGGCAGCTAATCCCAGAACTGAAGAATCACTGAGGATATAAGAATGGGGGAAGGAAATAATTATCTTATCTTTTCTTTCATCTAATTTTGCACTAATACCTTGCAATCAGACATGAAGGATAGGTTTGAAAAAGGTGATTTATTAATCAAAATTTTCTTATTAGAACTTATATGTGTCTACATTTGCTTTATAAGCAACCTCTTCAAAATTCTGCATTTGGTTACTGAAACCATATCTGTTACTTCCCAAGATTGACTGTTTTATTTTTCAAAACAAGTAAGTTTTTGAGAAACACAATGAAAAAATCAAAAAGATGCAAATAGGGTGTGAACAAAGCTGTTTATTATTACTAATAGATGCTCCCTCAATTCATGTTTTAAATCCTTTTTCATGAGGTATTTGTACTCTGTAATGAGAAAACATGCCGATGTCCTTTAAGAAGCCAATCTTTCTAAACAATCTTAAACAAGGCTTCAAAAATCAGCTAACCTATCCTAAAGTTGATTCAATTTACAACAACATGTAATATTTTTAGTTACTTTTAATTTAATGGGCTAGAGATGTATTATTTTTGTTGTGGATTTTTACAGCCTGATGGTAGCATATCTAATTGAGCCTGCAGACCTAATGCATGGATCCATTCAGAAAATGGATTTATAGCCATTTTCTGGGATTTATAGACTTGGCAATTAAAAAAGAAATTAAATTATTGCTGTCTTTACTTATTTCTTCTCAACACTGAAATAAAGCAACTGATCAACTTACATGATCCAGTTAACTCTTAGAGCTTAGGAAAATATCGGCAAGCAAAATTGTTTTACTTTACACTTTCTATCATAGCAAATATATACAATGTTTTAAGTCTTGTCTTCTTACATTCCAGTGAATCAAGTGAAATCAGCCTTTTAAATTTCAGTATTGCAACAACAATTTTTTTAATGCTTTGGTTATACTTGTACAACTTCCTCCCTGGACAAATACCAGTATTCTCATCAGTTTTTTTTGATTATGAGTACAGGGACAGAGGAAGATTTGTGCCATCTCTGGTCTCATTCAGATTTTATGTCTCTATAAAATTATGTTATTCTTCTATCATTTCATGAAGTTTTTCCTAAAACCAAAGCCTGCAATGTATTCACTTCAAGTCATGGTCTTTGTGCAATTGAAAGGCTGCTGCAGATTTCAGCAGGTTTTTGCATTGGTCACTTTGTATCAATATCCTTTCAGAATGAGTCTTTGAATTAAATCTGGTTTGAAGTTGATTGCATACCCATTCCAGCAATGCTGAAAAAAAACAACCAGATCTCACTCTCTCATTAAGCTTCTGGAAGTTTTCCATTAATGGGATCATGATTAGATACCTTGAATATGAAGAAATGAAAAGAAATGAAGAAGAAATCTTTGCAAGCTTTGATTAAGTGTTTTTGGGTCATGTAGACACCTTTTCAAGATTTTTTTTTAAGTGTGCCAAGTAGCAGATATTTCTTGTTTAGCCTCTCCTGTTTGAGAGAAGAACTGAAGTTTTTTGTTCCTGAGAAATTTTCTGTCATAGTGAATTAAACTTACCTTGATAAATGGTTGATCATGTCCAGTTCCAGGTCTCCTCTAACACAAATAGGTGGTCAGGTCTGTAGATCAGAGAATGAGAGTCCTATCCTGCACATTTACCAAAATAATCAGTAGATCAGTGGGATGGACTGCGTAAAAATAACAAACAAAATTAGTAAATTTGGAAAACACCTCGTGCTTGAGAATAAATATACACAGAGGACTGCACTTGAGAATGAGGAATGTTGAGCTCTCCTTTTCAATGATGGCAGAATAGTAAGCAGTGATTACAAAGGCATTCAAGAAAACCTTCCTTTTCTCTGTGTTGAGAGGAACCAAGGAGAGAGATGAAAGTCTAGTCTGGAATTAACATTTTCAGCTCTGATCACAAGAGCTGAAAAGCTGCCTGTAAACTTTGTTTTGATAGTTGAATAGAACTCCTCAACAGCAAGGAGTAGCTTTTGAACAGAAAGTCATAGGCGTATCATTACTAGTAAGGAAGGTATAGGAAGAAATTCTTGAAGGAAAGGAAGCAAGCAGGACTCAACTATTCATCTGCCAGAGCTTAAGACAAGGATTCTTTAAATTAGAGAACTTCAGCCGTGAAGCACCATAAAGAAACATTAATGAGAGAATCAAAGCTGGATCTCATTTTGGACTTTGCAAGGAATATAAAGTTTAGTAGTTCTAGCAACATGGCATAACTTACTACTTGTGGAAGAAAAGGAGACAAAGTTTCTAGACCTCTAAGCTAGGTTTAGCTTTGCAGTGTTGCATCATGATAGACAGCAGGATGCAGGCTCAAAGATTCAGTTTTTTATAAAGCAAGGACAATGCATAGCATTCCCACTGTAGTCAGTGGTCACACGTACATTTTAACACAGTATATGTTCTCCAATGCTGCCTCCTCATTACAGCATTTCAACAATTTTCTAAGGTGTAAAGATGTGCAGAATGAATTGCCGATTTATTTTTAAGACTTTAAAGGAGAGTCAACAAAGTGTAAAAATAACTGAATTCAAGCACGCTGATAGCTTAAAAAGATGGGTTTTGTAGTCCACATAGAATTCAGCAGCTGTTTCTGAAAAGGATGTGAGGGAAATGTTTCTTAATAGCATGAGAACATTTGGACTCAGTAGATATTTATTCCTATGAAAAATAAAAGTCTGTCAACAAATGCACAACAACAGACTAGTCCGTATGCTGCCTTTTTCTTTTTTTAAAAGCATCTTTTGTGTATAATTTCTCTTGTAAATATTATGAGTTTTTATCTACAGAATGATTCTGCCATTGAGATAATAGCTGGAGAATAGTTTTTCTTCCTCTTTCTCTCTGCAGGGTCCAAATCATTCCAGAGCCTTACATATCAAGAGAGTATCATCTTTGTAGGGCCTGAGCAGGAACTAAGTCTCATTATTTTGCCAGGATATACACAATGCAGCTAAAAAAATATATAATAACTTAGGAAACCATTATAAGTTTATGGTAGTCATAGATTTGGATGTTTCTAGGTCAGTATAAGACTTCTGCTGTCAAGAGTTCCCAAGCCCCTAAATGATGCTGTAAAGGAAGATTCACTCACTGTACTTGAACAGAGAGTGAGTGAGAAAGTGAGAGTGCTTTAGCCTATTTCTTTGCTAGCTTGGTTTCTTATCTGTTTTCTGAAAGCTGCTGGAAAGCAACAGAGATTTAGCTGCCAGGTCTAAACTGCAGGGGAGGAATTGGCAGTAGTAAAAGCAAAAAGATTCAGCAAATAAAAGATAATATAGATCGTCTCCTGTTGTGCCTGTTTTCAAATTACTGTGTTTAAATGAACTTCTTGTTCTGCAAGCTGTCTTTAGTCTCTTGCTTGCTGGCCTCCAATGACCTTTCTCTGATTTTCTTTTTCCTTTACAGTCTCATGACATTCAAACTTTTATCTGCCTGTCTGGTAGTTTAAACATGGGCAAATTCAGTGTATACTTTTAATCCTATGGGAAGTCTGATCTCAATTTCTAGCTGTTTAAGCAATGAAATGCAGTGTAAGATACTGCCTTGTGTAGTAGGTGACTGTATCAGTTTTTAACTTGTGAATATAAATATTTGCACACTTAAATTCTCACTTTGCCTCTTCTTTCTCTGTCTGTGTAACTATTCATGGTAATAAAAATCAAAATTTCTTGTGTTAGAAGATGGGACCAATGTCAAAACCACATCTCCCATCTTATTCATTACATGTATAAGGATCATGTAAAATGCCTAGTCAGATTTAACAGGACAAATATTTATTCTTAATAGTTTTTTGGTCAATAAACCTGTCCTAGGGACCATGTCTAAATTTTGATGGTCTTCCTTGGGAGATTTTTCCTAGGCACCTTTATTGACAAACATTATTAAAGACTAAAAAAAATTGTATAGTAATGTGTAACTGAAGAGAAGTGCTACAGAGCTTTGGTTTTCTTTCATTTGAGATATTTGGGGGTTGTTTTGCACTATTTCATGAGTTTCGTTATAGCTTCTGAAGGTTTTTCTGAAGCCTGTGGAAGCTGTTGAAGGTTTGTCAGAGAGGTATGTTTAAGCCTCATGTTCATCTTAAACATACTGGGCTAAAACAGTGGATGGAAAAGACAGATATCCTTTGTGTTCTTACCATTGCCTTTCTCTGCTCAAACAGCTTTGGTGAATGGAATATCATTGCCCCAAGAAAGAAAGTTGTATCCAAGACCTCTTGACTGCTTGTTCTTCCATGTCCAGGGCAGGCACAGTGGGGCAGGAGTGCTTCAGAATGGGAACTGTTCTGTCAGAAGAGAAGGCTACAACAGGAGCATGGTGATGGTGTGATGGTGAAACTCCACTGCACTGCCTACAGGTAACAGCAACAGGGGCTGTCAGCATGAGGTTTGTAGTCTTGAGGAATGGTAGTTGCAGTGATAGTGTGAGACTGGTACTTGAATCCCAGGCTCATCATTCCTTTGGCATGAGGAATTAAATGGAGGTCAGAAGTCTAGAGCAAGTAATTATTGAAATGTTGCCTCATGTAAAGCAAAGGACTACAGGTCAAAAGCCTTGCATGTTAACTTCTTTGTCACCATGACATCAGTGAGGATTGTTAGAGAGTCCCTACTGGTAAAGTCTCTTTAATTGAGCCTAGATTCCTAGATTTATAGCAGCATCTAAGGAACCCAAGCTTGATGTAACTGTGCTCTTAATGATACCAGACTCAGGACAGCTGTAAGCACAGAGAGGACCTTGACTGGGAAACTTTAACACCTATAACAAAATAACAGACTAAATTTGGTTTTCTCAAGTCTGATTTCTTGACAAGAATCATTTATATTCAGTATTTATTCCTTTTTCCATTCTTGGTTGAACTGCTTGTGCCAGGAATTTGAACTGCACCAACGTATGCACGTGCAGTAATGGGTTCAGAGTCAACACTCAACACAAGTGTTTGGAATATGGGTTGCTCAGCTTCTCTTCCTCTTTTTTACTAGAGTGAGGTGGACCTAATTAAACTGCCCTGTTCATCTGACTATGAAAAACTGTGGAAACCATATTTCCTGAAAAAACTTGAGGGTGACAGATGAAAGGCACCTTATTAATATTAAATGCAATTCTTTTATTAGAAATGTGTACTTCTGCCAGCAGAGAACTTTTTTACAAAGTTGAAAGAGAAAGTAAAACTAAGTATGAAAACTTAGAAATGTGTTCCTTCTCATTTTTAATACAAGCAGTCTTGTATGTTTGAGTAGTTTTGAAATCCACTCTGGTTTTCATCTTTATTTCTAACATGGTTCTTTTCCTTCAGGGACATGTATATTATTCCTTTCACCTCCTCCTTCTTAGTACTGGTAGGTCTCACAATGCTTTTCATTCATTTCTTTTCCTGTCCCAATGTGAAGTGTGCAGGGAGGTGAAGAAAAGCATGCTTCTTACAAACTGCTAGTTAAATAAAGCCACTCTTAAAAACTAGAAGTAATGCAAATCCTGAAATGTCCCAGGAAAGAACTATAAAGGAAGAAATCTCAGTCCTCTGAGTTCATTTTTGCTGGTTTGTGGCATCATTGTTATTCAGAAGACAGAAAAGAAAAAAATTATATCTAAAAATTGCATGGGCAATAGTATTCAGTTGAAATTACTGCTAAGACTTTGTTTTCTTTTGATACATAAGTTTCCCATCAGCTATTTGTCTTCTTTATGCCCATTTTTTCATTCTCTCGAGTAATCATGCAATTCTTTTAAGTAATAAGGAACCACTGTAATTCCTTCCATTCCTTATACAGCTCTTTTTAAACACTTTCTGTCAATAGTGAAAGTGGCTGATTCTACTTCATCAGACAGTCGCTGAGAAAACTGAAAAATCATAGAATCATTGATTCTTGTGTAGGTTGGAATAAACCTCTAAGATCATTGGGTCTAGCATTAACCCAGCACATTCATCACTAAGCCATGTTCCCTCCCTGTGGTGCATCCCAAAGAAATCTACACATATTTTAAACACCTCCAGGTTTGGGGGTGAAAAGTTGGTAAAACTTTTTCTACATGGAGTAACGCTTCATAGTGTGAAGGATGCTGCTGACCAGCTTGTAAGGAGGCATTGCCTTATGTTGGAGTTAGGAGCTTTTGAAAGCTCCTATCAGCAACCAATTAATTGGAAGACAACTGTAGCTACAGATACCCCAAGAAAGAACAAACAGAATGGAAGAGGGACACAGATTTTTTGATATGTTGTAGCAGAAGCCATTTTATAAATCTCATTAAGCGTCCATAGTAGTTATTTCATGCAAACATAAAACTTAGAAACTTGTGAAAAATATGGTTTCAAAGACCTGAGGACAAACTAAATATTGTTCAACAAAGCCAAGCAACACAGAAACTCATGGGGTTTTTGTTGAGGGGGGTTTTGTTTTGGGGTTTTGTATTGGTTACTAAGGAAATGCAAACTTCACAGGTAAAGTTGCATCCCCAGACATTAATGGTTGCTGATTTTTACCTGCCTTCTATGGAAGCAAATTCAGTCTTTTCTCTATGACTGTGAACTGATTTGCGAGCAACTGAGTTCCCTCCCTGTACCTTGCCCCCTCTCTCTCCCCTGCCCTCTGCTTTGCCATTGTTCTCTTCATTGATGGGATAAGGATGTTGCAAGGCAGGTTTTGTTAGGGCACCTTACTCTTTACATTTTGTGTCTTTGTTAAGGAAATCCTGGCTCTCTGAATGTATCCTGACTCTTTTGTCTCTGGGGAGTGTGTGCTGTTTAATTCAGGTATATACAGAATCCCAGATGCAATTTGAAGTCTTCCAACTCAGCTGGTGCAGCTGAGAAAATGTGCAAGTATACAACAGAATTTGTGTCAGTTTTGAATTAAGCAAGAAAACTGTGGGATATTTTCTATATTTATGTCTCTGAAATATTTCCTTGCTAATTTATACCACCCACTGGACAGCTTGTCTCTCTGCCATCTTTCCTGTTGCAAACAGGAACTATGTAAGATTGGATGGTGGAACCTAACAATTTAGTGTTTTCAAGTGTTCCAAATTCTCTCAGGGAAATTATATACATTTGAGCTATTTTTCTGTGCTTTACCACATGCACAACACAGAATTGTGACTCGAAGGTGAGATTTTTCGTATTTCATGACATAATTCCATATTTCATGTCCATTTCTTATTTTTATTAAAAGTAGCAGCCCTGCATGGACCTGACACTCTTCATGTGCCTATGGGTGGCTCTGACAAGAGCTTGTCAGAGACACCAAGGCTCACATCAATAAAATCAAGAGGCTGTAATTATTCCTTTGCCCATCCTCAACACAACCACAGATGAGACATCTTCTGGGCTGAGTCCTGTCAGTTGCCAAGACACCTGGCTCCAGTCCACCAAGACGCTTAAGCACATACTTATCGTGAAACAGTCACCTTTAACTGTGTCTTCAAAGAAAGACTGTGCATATATAAGACCTTTGTTTATTCAGTACCTAAAAAATACAGTGTCTTTCAAGAAGTCCTCTGTGCCCCGATTTCATCTTCTGTCTTTTATCCTTTCCTCTTGGACTGTCAATGCTTGAGGCAGCAATCATTTCTCATCCTCTCTGAGTGTGTGTATAACATATAGTGATGGAGATTTCTATCTGAACTGAAGCCTTTAATTGTCTTCAATAGCTGTGACTACAGTTCTGTGAGGAGAAAAGAGAGGGACTCTGCATTTCTTTTTAATAGTCCTCATTATTATTCTTGACTCTTTCTCTTGCTTTCCTTTACTCTTGTTAAGCATTCGATTTTCATCAGGCTTTCATATTTCAGGCTGCAACTAAGAAATCCCCATGTGATATGTTACTATACGTATTTTTGTTTTGTTGTCTTCTTTGTTGTTGAAGTTTTTTTAAATTTTTTTCAGCTTCGGTAAGGAAATGTTCCCAAGTGGAGAAAGGGCATTTTCTCCAAGCCACTGAACTTTACTACTAGGAGCATGAGTAATAGCAAAGTCAGGAAAGCAAGCATTAATGGACCACCTTGTGCCAAGCAAGGTAATAATTTGATCAATCTGGTTGGGTTTTCTCCATATATTGAGTTAATAGCTTTAAAGTGAATGGGGAAAACTGTGTGTATTCAAAATAAAGAAGAAGCTTGTTTCTTCTTCAAGTCCTCGTAATAGGTTGGTATTTTTACACTACAGCACAATGTTTTACTTTTGGATTTACAGCATCCAGTTTTTCCCTCACTGCCTTCTATGCATCTGTTTAAATTTACTCTGTGAGATATACCTCATTCTTTTTCTATATTTTTGTAGTATTTACTCTAATTTAGGCATATATTCTGTATTTTGGGGACTTTGTACATTCTCTGTGCCGTCTCATTTGTCCTTGGAACACCTTACTTCTGTACACATTTTCCTAAGGCAACCTGCAAACCTTAGAACTCTTAACATTTAGCTGAGTTTGTGAACAAGCAATGAAGTCAAATGCATGCAGTGATTTCATCTTGGTTTTGTTGATATTTTTCAGCCGCTTGATTGAGATTTTTTGCCTTTCTCCTCTTACCTCAATTCTTCCTTTCCTGTAGACACTACAACTGCTTAGACAGGGTTGTTGTTTTGTTGTTTTTTGGTTTTTTTTATCAGAAAATATATGTGCAGTACACAGGTATAATGGGGTGGGACTATAACTGTTTGTTTAGTTTTTAAATATCACATGATCTCATTTTACCTGTTTGTACTCATCTTTGCTCTCCTTCTAAGCTCTAATGATCATCCACGTCTTCCTGACATTTGGTCTCATATCTTAACAATGCTTCTTGTATCCTCTCTTCCTTCAACATGAATCATCTTCCCTCTCCTCCATCACCTTCAGAAGAGCCCTTCATTGTTTGTATTGATTACAGTCAAACTGAGTTTACATAAGACAATCGTTATCTAGCCAATGTTCAGCAGTTCTGTTAGTGTGAATTATCTCATTTTTGCTTATCTATCAATTATAATAAATAATTATTCTTTAGAGAACTTTAAGAAGCAAACATGTATCTTTCATTTTTTAAGTACACTCAATTATTTAGGAGCTAATTGTAAAACAAGGGGCTAAAACTCAAGTTCTCATTCCAGAAGTAATCATTGATTTTCCTTTCTTTTCTGCTCTTTCTGTTCCACCTGCATAGAGCAGGTCAGTCTGTCTCCTTGATAGCAGTCCCTTCTTGTTTATTTCCTGCAGGTATCCTGGCTCCTGATAGACACATTTACAATGCATTTATCAAAATGCAGTCTGTCTCCTCACTTAAGGCAAGAAGAATATCGTAACTTTCTGCAGACAGAAAGAAATCTCAGAGGCTGGTGATCACCCAAAGAATCCATGCTGGAGAAATACTCTCCCTTGGTTCTAAGCTAGAGATGTGTGCTCTGTCCAGAAGTGTGATGTGATTGGGATGGGTGTGGTAGTCCTACTGTGTAATACTATATTCATTTCATTATGCAGTTAATTCTCTGCTATAAATGGGCATCTTTTTTTTGTGAAAGTGTTAGCTAGGACAGGTGAGCGTCTCTCACTCTTAAAGGCCATTAGATATGAAACATTAAAAGGTGGATGTGCTGTCTCTATGATAAAGCAAAATGGGATAACGAGGCTACCTCACAATGAAGAAAACCTTACTCTCCACTGTATTAAAATGAATGGTTTCATATTTGATAAACGTATCAAATGCCCACAGAGAGCTTGATGGATAATTGGCAAATCATGTCACCATTCAAGAGAAGGTCATCTCTTAAACTCTTGCGTCTCAGCTATTTTAACTCCAGCTCTGCTGTCATTTAAATACTTTGATATTCTCAATGTTGGCAGCTGAATTTGTCTCATTTAATATTCTTTTCCCTTACAGTGCATCAGTGAGATGCAATCCCATATGTGACTTCTCATACAGCGATTTCTCCATGGTTGGAATTCAATTGAAGTAAAGAGAGACTGTGACAAGAGTAATGCTTCTTTTATTTAGGACAGTGATATCAGCTCAGCATTAAAATGTTTGGAGTATTTTGGGGGTTGGTTTGTATTTTAGAAGACTGTAGCATTTATGCCAAGAGTATGCTGAGCCATCATATCCTCCCTTTTCTCTTTAGCACTAAATTCGTCTTGATTATTTATCTCCTACATAAAAATAGATGCAGACAAAGATTTCCCTCATATTAATTGAAGATGTTGCCATAAGCCTTTGCAGCTATTGAGGATTAATTTCACAGATATTAGAGAACAAAAACTGTTTATACTCTAATATCTAGATATGTAAATGCTACATTTTTTTTTTAAATAACTTTTTTTTAACTATACTGAGGACAGTGATACAGAAAACAGTATTTGGAAAGTCCCAAGTGAGTGAGAGTTGACTGCAAGCATTAGTTCTACAGCACAATAATTAAAACCAGGTCTGTAACTAACAGGGTAAAGATTTTTTGTTAGTTTAGATGCATTTCCTTTTAAGAAAAAAATAAGATGGAGTGCATAGTTGTAGCCTTGATTCTGGAGTAGTATAGCACTTGACATTTGATTTAAAAATAAAAGTATCCAAAACATTATTCCCAAGTCAGGAGGTAAGACTGAGTGCACAGAAATGTGAGCTGTCACATGTAGAATGGAAGAGAGCCTTTCTTGGCCTGCAGCCCCTCTCCTGTTTTAAAATTGGAGGACAAGATATATGACTACTAGGAAAAAAAAGTAACACATAAAATTATACACTTTTATTCTTACTTTTAAAATACTCCCTCCCTACCTTTTCTGTTGAACAGTTCTGTTGCTGGTATTAAAAATTGAAATTTAGAAAGAAGTCTCATTACAGGTAAAATTATTTTCATTTATTAGAATTTTGAGGTCTTGAGAGTTCAGAATAAACTGTCCTAGCATTGATGGAGGCCCAGTTCTCTATACTGTAACAAGTCCTTAGGTTCCATGAAGTAGCCTTTAGTGTCCACTTTGAGGAAAACCAGCCATGGTTATGTAATTAGCTGTGTTGTTCTTCACCCTCTGTGATGGAAGAAGGCAGGGAAAATCAAATTAAGTAAAACTTTGCTACCACTGTGCTACATGTACAGACTGGTGGCTTCTTAGGGCAAGGAACTGTTCCCAAAAAAACCCATGAAAAGCTATCCAATAGATTTAAAATTATTCAATTCTGAAAGTCTCATTTACCTCTTCATTAAGATTAGAGTCATTAAGGGATGTAGATGCTTTACTCAAGAGAAAAACAGCAAACCTTTCCATTTCCTTTATCTGCCTGGTTAACTGAAGTAACCAGGACCACTTACAAAATAATTTAGGAAATGAGAGATTAATTTGAAAACATCTGATGGATTCTGCCCTTCCTCCCAAGGACATGACCAAGAAGCAGAGCACTAGAACTTCTTCATGGTGTTTCTCTAAGCTCCAGTGTGAAGGATTATCTGTTCTTAATATATATTTTGTGGAAACAAAAAAAAAAATTCTGTGCTAGCTATCAGGCAGTAATATGCCATTAATTTTTTGCTGAAAATTAGTACAAACTAAGGCATAAGGAAATGGATTTTCTTGCCTGGCATGTTGTCATATGTTTGTGGCAGAACTTTCTGAGAAAAAGTATTCTGCTTTATGTTTTTGGTAATAAAAATCTACCTATTTTCACAAAGCTTCATTGTATGTTCTGACAAGGGCACTTAAATCCCTGATTCTATTATCAGTAAAATAAAATGTGAAATCTCATTATCTACCATAATGGAGTGACACATGAAAATTACTTATAGTCTGGTTATTTTTAAAATACACAGGTTTTACAGTAAATTTTGAATTATTAAGCTGAAATAATAGAAGATAGGTGGGATAAGTAGCATACCCCGTGTATCTTGAAAGCAGCCTACTATGGAAGGAATGGAGCCTTGCTTGCACTGGGCTGCATGTGATTTTGCTTTGTCATGCTGGATGGGAGACAGCTCTGCCCTGAGACACCTGGCATGGCCCTGCACCCAGGGCACAGCTTGTCTGCAAGTGGATTAACCTCCCTGTGGAGCAGGGAAGTTGCAGCTGCATTAAGCAGAGGGACCAAGAGAAGGGAAAGGGAAATCCTATTTTGTAAAAAGGTGTGAGACATTGCTCCATGACCCTGACCTCTTGTAAGAAGAGTATGAAAATATAGAAACTCTGGGTAAGGAGATAACAGATCTTTGAGGCAAGACCTGCCAAAGCAGTCTAATAGTGACCACTATCATTAGCTCTGATCAGCAATTTCCTAAACTCTGGTTTTCAATCACATGCAGATTCTCCGAAATTTGAACTTTCTTGACTGCATCTTCATTCTTCAACTCTGCCTGAAGATAAATTCTTTGCTTCTAGTAGCTGAGGATAAAATAGTGATTTCTTCATAAGGAGAAATCTGGAAAAGAAAATATACTCTGAAGTAACAAGAGCGTATTTTAATTAAGAGAAATTACTGTATTTTGAATTACCTTTACTGAAGGGAATAAGGAGGAGATTGATTTTAATTTGGCCAATGTCAGCAGTTAAAGTTTTATTTTTGAGAATGTATGATAGATACCTCTCTCCTATTCTCTTGCCAAGTGTACAGACCAGCATGGATGATCTGCAAGTATGCATGAGCACTACAAGTATTAACTTTGCCACTTAGCTATTGATGCAATGGGGCTACAGCTGAAACAGGGGTTCCTTCATCCTTGGAGAAACTTGAAAAAATTAATTAATTTGCTTTGAAAACTCATGCACCACTTAATAAGAGGGTATTATTCTGCGTGGAGAAGAATGGGGCAGCTGTTCACGTCTTCCCATGTATGGTCTATGAGATCTTTTTATTTCTTATGTGCAGAAGAATATGTGATGCCTTAGAGAAGATGGTGTCCCAATAATTGCACTCAAGTGAATGGAAAAAACATTGTTAGAAATTTAACTTAATCAAGTCCTTTCTTCTAAAATTAACCCTTTGTGATCTCAATGAATTTTCTCTTTTTGTGTATTAATTTTTAAGAACAGACTCAGGATTTCAATATAACTTTTTCTTAAACTTGGAAAAACTGTGTTTCTGTGTCTTTGAGTTATATGACAAACACTGACATTGTTTGTCAACTATCTTATGTTGCATTGCTTCAAGACCATATAATTATCTTCCTTAAGAATACATGAGCTAGTAATCAAAAAATCCATGAACTATTCCTTGGATACAGATATGATTTCAATCTCACTCCTGTTCCAAGCTGTGTACAGAGAAAAGGCTTTAGAGAGTCTCTTCTCACTATTTGATTGCCCCACTGTTTGGTCTTCATATTTGATTACAGACCTTTTATTTGTGTATAATTTCTGTTATTATTTTGGAAACTTTAGATCTAAATTTTGAACCATATTTCTAGTATTAGCTCAATTTTCACCCTGTTTCAAAGCCCAAGCCACATTTGCCTGATTTATCAGTCTTTTTATTTTACTAATAAGGACTTGCTGCAATGTTCTTCCTTCCAGTCATGTCACCTGATTAGTGGCAGTCTGATTTTAACACGTGTGCTTCAGTGAACTCTTACCAGTTCATCAGAATTTTACCTTTGATCATAGTCTTAGCTTGAGTTTCATCATGTTGCACTATCATTGGTCCATTTTACAGCCTTTCTGGACATATCACATACATACCCTTGTCCCTGTAGAACATCCAAGAGTCCATTTGGATGGGGAGGAGATGGAATTTACACAGTGATACTTTGATCATCCATCAAGAAATCTAGTCAAGATGGATTTTTCTTGAATATGTACTGATCTATTCTATGTAAAACAGAACTGTTTTCAATTCATTTTTTTAGCAGTATTACTAGACTTCTTGAAGAAATAAAGCAGTAATGGTACTTATTTTTTTTTCTCTCTAAGTATTCTGACATTGTCTGGCTTTATTCAAATTGGAAGATAATTTTACTTTCATGCTTTGTGGTGCTAGTGGCCTATCAGTTTGCTATCTCTAAAACCAGGTTTAATAGACCCTTCAAATCACTGTAGAACAAAATCAGTCTAGCTTGAAAACTTCTGCTGTGATATTTCTGCACTACTTTTGCTTTGCCACCTTTGTTGAAATAATCTTTGAGATAATTAGCATCTGAGTCCAGCATGTGTTTTCCCTCCAACTCAAGGAAGAAGGGAGGATTTCTGAAGATAATAGCAGAATTTAAAGTACATAGCTAGAAAGATTGTTTTCCTGCTGTCTTGTTCCTGTCTCTGAACAGTTTATTTCTGTAGATACTACTTAAGCCTTGCAGCATAGTTTGAGTGGAACATCTGCCAGTATGTGGTTGGGATTAAAATTCACATGATTTTTATCTTGCAGTGTTCCACTATTTTCAGTTTTATACTTTTCTTCGTCTGTTAAATTCTGACTGGATTTGATCAAGCTGATGGATAATCAGCTTAGAATTTATTTGGATACAATATATGGATTTGGATACAGACAGCTTAGACAGTTTTTTCAAAATTCAACAAATAATTTTGGACAAGTCATCTTCAGTGACACCCAGAAGTTACTTTTAGAAATTGTAGCCATGTAACCTTAGCACTTCTGTCTGTTTGCCATCATAAGAGCTTCCCAAAAGCTCTACATTTGCAAGTGTACTTAGATGTATCCATCAGCCCAGTAGCATACCTTTAGAAAGGTCCTGGATAAAAATAATGTACCTTTTACAATATAGCTACATCAGAAGTGAAAAAATGCTGTTACTACCACACCACAATTTTTAATTGATCAGACTTTTCTGATGTCATGCTTTAGGTGAACCTTCCATATCACATTTCCAAGTTAATGATCTGTTGGTCAGTGGATCAAGCCTGGAATATTTCACAACCTGTCTCAGAAAATCTTGACCATTTGCATGTAAACCACAGAGCTTTTAGGTACAGCAGCTGAGCACAGTGTGCCTTATCCATAGCAGGGTGTGCTTTGTGACTCACAGTGTCTTGAGGGATCTGAGTCTCCATAATTTTCCAGGAGGGTTACAAAAGGCCTGAAAAAAGTGAAAAAAGTCTGCAGCCCCAGAGACTCTTCCTTGCCCAGCAGTGTGTCTGTAATGGCACTGTTCAGAGTGTCCAGGGAGGTAACAAGCATAGCCTTCTCCAAAAATTGATCTTGATATTCTCACCCGCTTATCAAAAGAACGTGTGACAAAACCTAATGCTTTACTGTGGTGCCTCTCTGGGTGATACCTACTTCTCTTCTCTGTTCTGAGCTCTACCCACCCACAGCTGACTTTGCAGCACACTAGTCTATAGTTAGAAATGCCATCTTCAGAGTGAATTATATAACTGATAGCAGCATTGCCTTCCCTGGAGGATATTAAACATCTTGAAGCACTTGTAAGGAAGAATAATTACTAACCATGCTGCTGACACCAAGGGTGCTGCTTTTTAAAAAAATGGCTTGTTAATACTGAGGGTTCTGCATGCTCTGCCACCAGTTTGGGCAATTTTCATCAGGTGGCAGGTGGAGTGGTGATGTGAGGTCAGGGACAGGGGAAAGGGGAAAGGGAGACTGTAAGCTGTCTCACCTCTATGTGCATGCATACATATATATAAATATAGATATATAGCTAAATGAACAAAGGAAACTTGTCTTATTCCACATCTGAGTTTAAATGTGAGGTCTTTATTTGTGTTGTTGCCTCAGTCCCAACCAGTGTGGAGGATGAAAGACTGAGCAGTACTTGCTCTAATTTGTAATTGCTGCATAGGTGCACCATTGCCACTATCTAATTCTTTTTTCAGAGTATCTCCAATATTTTTGTGTTGTGGAGTGAAATCTCAACATGGTTTTAGTCTGTTTGGTCTTTGACTCCATTTTCTCTTGTCAGCATCAAAACCCTGGAACACTATGCTGAGGTTTTGGGTTTTTGGAAGGATTTTTGAAGTGTTTTGTGTCTGTGTGAACAGCTGAGTCTGCCTTCTTACTACATACCCACCAACATCACATTCCCAAGGGAGGCTAGTGAAACATCAATTCATAGCAGCATTTATTTTAGCTGATATTGCCATGAAAGTATATCATCAGCCTCTTGCTCCACTAAAATTTTGAGGGAGGTATTAGAAAATGTACAAGTTGGAAGGGTTTTTTTCGGTTTTTGTGAGGAACGTAAAAAGGAGGGCATCTGCTGCTTTGGTCCAGGTCCAGGGCAGACATCCTTTGTCCAGCACAGTGCTTATGTGCTGACCAGAATCTCAGCAGGGGCAGAGGTCCTGTTTGTTCATAGCCCACCTTGTCTCTTTCTTCCATGACAAAAGTAATTAATGTGAGAAAATAAATGAAAATAAAAGAAAACATATCCACAACCACAGAAATCCTACTCTGTACAAAATCTCATGGTCAATTTGGAAAAATACAGCTGATTTTAGCAATGAAATTATCTCTGGGGAGAATGTATTGATGAAAATTTCTGCAGGAATGTCTGAGCAGGATTTTGCATTAATTTTTAAATTTAAATATCTGCAGTGGGCATGTAAGGTGGTTTGGTTTTATTTACAAGTACTCCTTCTTTGGAACAAAAATAAACCCAAAACCTTCGTACAGGATTGTGTATACCCAGTAATGATGAGGCAGACCCCTTGTTTTGAAGGGCTCTTGACCCAACAAAATTAGCACATTAATGTTGTAGCATTCTCAGAGTGACCTTTTCCTGTGAAATTAACCTGTTCTGATGAATCATCATTGCCCACCTTTGACAGATGTCTGTAACTGGAAACAGTATCACTCTGAAGATGGGAAGCTGATCACCTAATGAGTGCACTCACCACCCTGTAACAGGAACAGCCCTCTGTTTGCAGGATGTAATTCTTCTGTCTGCCTAGGAGGTGTGGCGATTTTCCTTAAAAAGAAAAAAAAAATGGGTGGGGGCAGAGGAAAGATATAAAAACATATGTACTTTTTTTTTTAATTCTTTCACCAATGAGGCAAAATAAATCTTTATTGAGATGTAGTACAGCCTGCAATCAGGGTATTGATTTTACATGTGATGCTGAATGTACCATTAAGTGGAGGCTGGTAATTAAAAAGAACAGTGCTGCTTCTCGGTCCTTTTGAGACACTGTTTGCTTGATCTGACCCTGATCCATAACCCTACAACCTGCTGTCATATTTGGCCCCCTCCTGTGGATACCAATACCTTCCCCTCCCTCCCTCACCTAACCCTTCATCTGTTTCTGCTCTTTCCTCTGCCTGTAAGAGGAGACATAATCTAAAAACATCATGGGGGACAGTGTGAACAACCACCACTTGAGTCCCTTAAACACACGGATTTGTAAAACTTGGTTGTTCTAAGCCTGTCCAAGCCAGGACTGCAATTTGAATTAAACATAAGGCAATTCCTTTCACTGAATCAGTAAGTGCAAATAACATAGCTTGCAACCATGTTTTATTTCCCAGACAAAAATGGTTTGTAACAGCTTTCTGAAGGCTATGCCTCAGCCACCTGCTGCTAAAGTTGTTTGCATTTTCCTAGAAAATTTGATCTTCTACAACATTAAAACAGACAAGTATGCAGTCAGCATGCTTGTGCCTACTTGGGGCTAGATGTTTGAGAGTCATATTTTCTGATGAACACTATAACCTTCTACAAACTTTATTTTAGCAAGTATAAATGACAGGAATGGAGGGTGGAGAGCTGGAACTGTGGGAATCTTTCTTTCAGACTAAATTTTAACTGCCTTTTGGAGACAAAGGCAATCCTCATTGTTATTGAGAAACGTCATCTTGGTGTTTTGCCACACACCTCTTATTTGTATGTCTAATACTAGCTTTCAATGCGAGATCCCGTTCTCTTGATAATCTTCTTCTCTGGTATGTCTACTCTGGTATTTGGGTTCCTGCAGGGACCTTAGAACATGTATTTTGCAGTACTTGTTTCCATCCTGCAATACACTGAAGCACACTGTAATACCAGTTGATTTTTGCAGCTGGCATATGAATGTATTGTGCTCCCAACAGGAGAGTGATTGAAATGCAGACGCTGAGAACAGCTGTTTACAGTGAAATCCCAGCTCCCAGCTGGTTTGTTCTGAGCAAGAGGAGTTTCCTAGAAAAGCAGATAACCTCTGCTTTTACTTTTCTTCACACTATTCTGCTTCCTAGAGGTATAAAAGCTGAATAAAGGTTCATACATTCAATACATTTGCTATTTCACAATTAGTTTCATTAGCAAAGCTAACAACAATGAAAATTTCCTCCCCTAGGAGCTCTTCTCTATTCTGCTATTGCTCTTATCTTCTCCAGGCCACCAAGTAGTGTATTACTTCATGCCTTCCCCTTGGTGTTCTACATCAGCAAAAGCATTAGGTAGAGGCAGTGAGAAGTGATAACCTCCAGCATTAAAGATCATTAGAATTTCATGGGATTTACTTTCTGTTCCAGTTCTCCCACATATTACAGATCACTACTGTTTTTCAGTCTATTTCTCTCCACACTTAATTGATACTTAAGTAGCTAACAGGTAAATGAGGGGAGAAATGAAAATTCAGATCCATTATTTTTAAATTCTTTCTGAGTCTAACATGCAGGACAAGGAAGAGAAAAATTGTATGAATAAGCATTGTCTTTGGGTGCTAATTTACACTATACCAGGAGGATCTTGGGTGCTACATAGTCTCTAACTTTTAAGTTTCTGTCTTAGAGAACCTCTGCAGTTATGCATTAAAGCTGTTGTATGGACAGCAGGCAAACTGCACTTAATAACATGCTGTTGCTAAATCTAAGCCTTTTTTTTATTTTTCTATAGAATCACTTTAGGGGAAAAAAAACATCCAAAATCCAGTCCAAATTGTGTCTTTATGACACAACAAAATAAAAAGTAAAAGCCAGACAAACTGAACATGTTTTTTATTGTTATTAAAAAGAGTGTGGATCTGGACTGACAGCTTGTAAACTAAGAACAACTTGATCTGTTTTCAAATGCTGTACTATCCTCAGAACAACCCATAGAAATCATGATGTTCTATTAAATGATTCAGTACTCAGGGATTTGATTTGTCTTCTTAGTAAAAGGACATTATTTCTTAGAAGAAATTTTTGTATTTTCATGCAGTTGCTTTTGACTTAACTATTAAAACCAGCAGAAAACAAGTTCTGTCTCAGCAGCTGTGCAGAGACACATGCTCAGGTGATCTAACCCTATACTCCAAACTTCCTCCCATTTGCTTTTCTACCCCCATCTCTTTTTTTCTCCACAATCTTTAATGTGGTTAACTGGAGTCTTACTTAGACATTATGGAAGATTTTATCGGAAGTGCAACCATATTATTTTTAAAAGCAGCCTTTTCACAAATTCCATTTGCACCCTAGCTATTCATGGTTTAATCACACTAAGGGCAATAAAACTCCTCTTTATTTACACCAGATTAATGCTTGCTTGAGTATAATGGGACAAACTTTGGCAGGTGCAACTTTGCAGATAATTTGTAAAAGCCCAATGGACATTTATTACTTCCCTACCATTAATTATTTATGTTTGGAAAATGTGTGTTAATAGAGGTGAATACATATATACATATGATTGTAAAACTAAACAAACAAGGCATAAACCAAAACTGACAGAATAATTCTATAGGGAAAGAATAACCAAAGGAAAGAGGGCTGATTACTTAAATAGGAGAAAAAGCTCCACATCAATGTGATGTTTGGGCTGCCCTGGCAGTGGGGTGAGCCAGGAGCTGCTGTTACTTCTCAGCCAATGATACCAGCCATCCCTGCTGGTTGCCAAGCCCACAAGTCTGTGCACAGAGATTAGACAAGAGGTATTTAAGTAACAACTACCACCAAGTGAATGAATAACTATAGAGTATTACCAAGTGCTTAACTTCTGAGAGAAAAGCAACATCTCCTTAAACAGCATGTCTGTCATTCCACAAGATATAAACACTATATTGCATAAATATTCTACTTTTGCTCCCTAAATGATGTTTTGCAAGTATTTTTTAGCAGCCCCTAAAACAAATTGTTTATAAATGTGGCAGTGGAAAAACTGCATCCATTAACTTTATCTGAAAAATAAAAAAAGAACCCTGCTGTTAGCGAACTAAAAAATAGCTGACAGCCATTTCTTGGCTCTTTGTGATTTTATGTTTAGTGAGCTATTCACTGTGATAGAGAGGACTGAACAACCACAACACTGTTGAAAATCAAAACTAACTCCATAAATAGGTGATATAAAATATCAGTGTTTAACCAGATGAACATGGATGCATTTAACTGCACTTTACATGTAACATTGACTCACTGAGAGATCACCTGGGGGTGAAACACACAGTCCTGTGTACAAAAGGTAGATGCTCATGTCACAGGAACCAAGTTCATTACCTTGGTGCTTGTTCCTTCAAGAAATGTCAATGTTTTTTAGCTAGGTCCAGGTGCAAGAATTGTCTCAAACCTAAATGTAAAACTGTTGGGTGAAGGTTACAATGTGGTGCTGGTCCAATCTTAATGCATATAAACACATTATAATAATTATATTTAATGGATTATGGTGTGATGTAAATGAAAGTATAAAAACCAAAATATTTTAATCTGTAATTTGTCTGTAGTGGCATTTTCCCTTGTCTTTATCCTGCTACTCCTTCAAGAACTTTTTATTTTATTTTAATTGAAGCAGGCTCAGGCTCAAATTTTTCTGCATTTCTAACTGCTTTTCTTGGGGAATTTGCAATATTATTTCAACTCAATTCTTAGGCATCACCCCAAGGCTTCAGCTGACATTCTTCCCATGCACACAACTGTATCACTCTTAGATGGGAATAGGAAGATGAGCAAGGACAGAAGAACTGTACAGTTGAAGAAAATAGCAAGAGAGAACAAACCGTACCTGGTAATGTAGAAAGCAAGGATGGGGTCAGAATCAATGCCCAGTATATGAATACCAGGACTGAGATTCAGGTTGGCAGTCAAATGATTCATCTGTGTTTGCTGAGGTGAAGGGTGAAAAGGGGGCAAAACACCATGTTGTGATTCACATATTGTACAATTTTATGTATATAAATATGTCAAAGATATACAAAGTAAGAAATTATTATCCTTTTAGAATGTTTGAAGCTGAATTCAACACATTTGGTAGATAATCATAGTATAGGTTGTGTTAACCAGGTTAATTTTTCTCTGACTTGTAATATTTTAAAGGTTTTGAAGGTAAGAAGGTTGAGTAGAGATTCAAATTTCAAAAAAAGATTCAAATATCTTACTTTTATATCTAATTTAGACTTAGAATCGATATTTTTTTGTGCGAAACTTAATTATTGCTTCAAAAGTTCCATAGATACCAAAGCCATGCTTCTAAAGCAAAGTACATAGCCCTAAGTTTAGGACTGATTTTAAAATTGGTTTAACTTTGCAATCTTATGTAACATTTTAAACAAGAAAACAATTGATGGGTGTCTCGAGCTACATCCTGTTGTAGGTAGCAGAACAGATTAAACTTTCCTCATGAGGGACAAACAGTGTGTGTGAAAGAGTTCCTTTTTTGGGGTTCTGCAGGACAATGCTAAGGTAATGAGCTCCTTGGTCTTTAACAGATAAGCTGTTCTCTGGTTCTGCAGTTGTATGAATTCAGTGAGATGAATGTCCAATATTTGTGCTTAAAGCTGTGTTCAGACCTTGTAGTTCAAAGGAAGAGTTAAGACAAAACTAGGACAAAAGGGATAGCTACGCACTAGAACATCTGTGGGCTATGTGACCAAAGGACACTTTCTGTGAGATACAAAACAGAAAATCAGATCTTCAGCATGAACAAGAGATTTTATTTTTAAATTCTGGCAGGATGAAGGATTTCTAACATCAAAGATCAGAGCAATTAAAAATCAGGAAGACTGCTGAAAAGGGTGTCACATTCACTACCACTTTCATCACCAAGACCATGAGCAGAAGGAAAAAGGGATATAATGTAGAATGACACTAATTGTGAACTGATCTTGCCGAGAAAAGGTAAATGACTTCTCAGGAGCCCTCCCTTTGTTGGTTTTTTTTTCTTTTGAATGTTTTTTCAGGCTGTTTCAGACACAAGAGTGCCTGAGTGATTTTCCTAAAATGATAGGAATCTGAAATGTTTAAAACAGAATCATAGAATCATTAAGGTTGGAAAAGACCCCTACAATCCTTGAGTCCAGCCATTAACTCAGTACTGCCATCCATCAGGACACATCTCTGTGACTCAGTGCAGCAAGTTTTAGTTGTGTTCACTCTGACCTTAAATTAAATACCTTCCAGACCTGAGCTGGCTCTCACTCTCCAGTTAGGAGGACAGATGGCATTCCTTTTGCTTCTCTTGGTGGACATTGATGCCTTGAGAAGACTGACCTAGAACAGAGGTTAGACAGAGTTAAGAATAAATTTATTAAAAGGCCTTAAAGGATACACCTTGGGCAATACAAGAACCTGGCCAGGGCTACACCCAAGATGGACCTAAAAATGGTCACAAAATGGATGACTGGTCACGAGATCTCACATTTTTATAAGTTTTGGTCCATCTGCACATTGAGGTTAATTAATTGTCCCATCACAGCTTCAGGTTGTGAAGTCCCATCCTTCTTGTTTTCTCTCTGCAGTCCACTGTTGTTTATGGTTTTGGGCCTGAAACTTGTAACACTTGTCCTTGGTATCAAGCTAGAAAAGGAATTGTTTTGTCTACCTACTCTGTGAAGAGGGTTTACTAACACTTCATATGAAGTTCAAAACTATACACCTAGGCAACACAGAATATGAAAAATAGGAAAGATAAAACTGCTAAAAAAGGCATCAACATACCCTCCAATCAAAATGATACTGTAGATGTCAAAACCATGAAGCAAATTGCGCTCACCAGAGCATGTAGGAGTAGCAAATAGACACTATCCCAAAAGCACATAAATCATGGAGAGGCACTTAATACTCTATGGCTGTACTCCAGTTTGGTGGGATCCTCTTGCATAAGGGAACAAGACGAGATTTCAAACAACTTGTGCTAACATTTTGTTTTTATTGCTTTCCTGACATATCCCTTTTGTTCTTCTAAGCCCCCTCTTTCTGAAGAAAACTGAAAGCCTCCAGCACAGTTTCACTGCTCTGTTGGCTCTCCAGGAGACCTTCTTGTCTTGGCTATGTAGATGAGCCAGTCAAGCAGCAAAAATGCCACCACATGGCATTTTAATGTCACTCATTGTAATGACTGACAGAGTCACTTCACTAATGAACCTCAAATGCTCAGGTACGTTTAACTAAACCTTAAATGTTTAGCTGATGAAAACCTGGCCAGCTGAATGGTATTTGCAACCAAGCATCTGTAGGGCACTATTTGAATGACAAATTGGCTCATACATATCACATTATGTCCCTGTGGACTACCCACAGTCAGAAGAAGGGACTAATTCAACAAATAGTCTGCAGCAAATAAATGCTCTACTCTAGAAGCTTTTCTTCTCCATCCATTTTTCTCCTAGTTTCTGCTAAGCACTTCTGGGCAGGCTGTTTTCCCAGAGAACTCTGTTGATTGCCATAGGCTGCTATGTTCAGGAATAGAAGCTCAGCCACAGTCTCCAATGTAATGTCAAAAGGGAAAACATTAATTAAAAGAAGAGGCAATCTAACACTTATGCCCCGTGAACAGACCCCAGGCAGCGCAGAGCTGATTCTTCTGTTTCATTTCTCCATCGTACTTTGGCATTTGTGCTGAGTCAGATAGATGAAACTATGCCTAGAGCAACACTCTTTAACTGCTTTTTATTTTTTTTAATGTGCTGAACACCTGTCCCCTACTCGCCCAGTGCATTTAAAAGTGTAGAAGTCTCATTATATCATTTCTGTGTCTTTTTCAGAAAAAATAAAAAATAATCGAAATCTTTACTGAGTTTTTGTGTGAGATGATAATTGGGTAAAGAGAGATACCTTTAAATTAGTGCATTTCAATGTGGTTCTGCTTGTGTTTTTGACAGCTTTCAGCCATTAAACCAGCAGGACATATTCTGACACAATACAGTGATCCTTGTCATCCACATAACAAGAAATGGACAACAGATTATATTCCAAAGGGGAATGCAAGAAACAGAGTCATGAGCAGCTTAGGAACAACTTGTTCATTGGGAAAGTCTCTTCTAATATTGAACATTTTAGTTGTTAGGTTATGTCCTGTCATATCAATGTTTGTATCTCCTTAATAGAGATGTTAGTACAATTGCAAAAGGGTATGGACTCAAGTACAGTTTAAATTAAGTCCCAAACAGTTCTTTGCCTAAATTTTTTTCTTTTTTCCAGCAATGAGTTCTTCACTGAAGAAATCAAGTTGTTGCATCATTTTCAGCTTCACTGCCAGGTTCTCTTGTCTAAGAATAGAGGGTTTACCTGATTTAATTTCTGCAAGCCATTAGTCATCACATAATACTTTGTTACCTTTCCTTCTGTTAAATATATCAACTTTTTCTCCTCCTCCAAAAGCTTTTTTTTTGAGCTGTTGGTACCCATGTCCCCAGTTCTGAAGCACTTTTTCTAAAGAATTTTCTTGACATAAGAGTCATGACAGTGAACAGAACAGTGGATTTATGTGATGTCTGGATCCTCTTTCAGTGCTACCACCATTTTATTTAAAAGTCAACAATGTACTCAGGTAGGTCAAATGCTTTGTCCCAGTTTGTTACCTTGCATTTTATGTGTCGTGCTCTCAGTTCACCCAGCTTTATTGCACATTGCTGGCGTGCCATACAGCCTCTAGTCCTAATTATTCCATGTAACTCTGTGGCATCTGCAGGATTTTGCCACCTTGCAAATCATTTTTAGATCTCTCATGGATAATATAAACTAATCTGCCACACTGTGGTGCTTTGCGCAGTCACAGACAACTTTTGACACATTTAAATTTGACCATTATTTCTCCTCTTTAATTTCTGTCTTGCAGCCAGCTTCTATGATGGGACTTTAGCTTTGGTTTTGTGCTCTCCACTGTACCTGCAAGCCATGGAGAGGTATAAATTCCTCGAATGCCTCCCTGTCTGGCAGCTAATTTTCTCCTGCCATATTAGCTGTGGATATCAGGCCACCTGCAGCTGTTCCTGCAAGGCAGTAGGCTTGGCCTCTTTCCCAAGGCAAATCCTTTCCCGCCCCACCAAATTCCTAGTTTCCTCTAGAAAGACCTAAAGCTACTGAGAGTCATATAAACAATAGCAAAAGGCTGCCCTTCCCATTAAGAGAGGAAAATTCCATTCCAAAGCAACCCAAAATCAAGTGAACAAAGCAGCATTATCTGAGACAGTCTCATCACTTAAGGGAATGCAGCAACATTGCACATAATATTGCCACACAAATTGAGATGTCTCACGGGTCCAAACTCTCTCTAAATAAGGGCCATCCATAATTCAGTGCTGCCTGGTTTCCCAGTAGTGGTCATTATAATGAAGCAGTTAGGGTAAAAACAGAATCATAGGAAGATGTAGCGACTTGATTAATGTTAACAAGTTAGTATCACACAGGGTGCAAATCATCTTAAACGCTTCTGTAATCTCTGAAACACTGCCTGTGCCTGCCCTTGGATTTAGTTGCACAGGTCTGAAAGTTTGCTTTTAATTCAGGCTGGCAAGGGTGATGGAAAGCACTCACCAGAGAGCAGAGTCTGGTTCTTGAGCTGCAGTTATTGCTTAGCATATACTTAATTAGTACTTAGTGTTCCTTGAATGAGAATGAACTTTTAAAACTTAAGAGCACCCACTCCTCCAGAGCTCTCTGAATCAAGGTTGTGTTGTCTGACAGCCACAAGAAGCAATTTTTGACCAGTTTTGTTTTCAGACACCATCTCTAGCTGAGCACTGAGGCTGCAGGGCAGAAAAAAAGATCTCCAAGTCCTCTATCTGGAAATATCGTTTCTCTTCCCCACTGGAATTAAATTAAAAAATGTGACATTCATTTCTACTGATGTAAGTATTTGCAAATACGTATATTTGTAAAACTTTAATTCTAGGCCTAAGTTAACCTGACATGTCTTTTTAAGGAGCTTGCCCAAGGCCACACAGTGGCTCTGTGTCAGCCAGGATTAGACCTCAGGAATTGTTGCCTTTCAGTCCACTAGACCAAGCTGCCTCTCACGCTGCCATCAGAGCTCTCCAGGCCAGATCAGATCAGTCTGATCACTTTCTACATGGGGTTGATCTTTAAAAACATGTGTATCCTAACTGCCTGAGAAACCAAAATAATGCTTTTCTGTACCAGTAGAGGGCATAACTGTTTTTTCCTATTTTTATTTTAATTTTTTGTGAGACAAAATTAAGACATACATGTAAACTTTAATACCATGTAAACTTTAGGGGGCGAAAAAAAATCTCTTGAGGCACTTAAAGCTCCAGGGATGGTGGTCCACTTTGTGTTCTCATCCCTTCCTCTTTAGCTTTTAACAGGATTGCCTTTTGTCATTTGGCCAGCACCAGAAGGGATCTGGGTAGAATTCATGGTAACAAGAAATACACACAAACTCAGGATAAAGGATTTGAATTTAATTAAAGCATTAACACCTTCTTCATTACCATTTCAGGTATCCCTGGACCACAAAACATATTATCCAGAGATTGTATTTTGTCTTATCTCCTTGTCTCAAGGGCTGTGCAAAACAGATGGTGCCTGTGTTTGTGGCTGCATCACGTCCTTAAGGAGCAGTGGAAATCTGTTTCCAGCCAAGATCTGGCTCCAGAATTTGACTGCTTCCTCTTCCTTCCCCATTTAGTCCAGCTTGTCCTAAGCTCCAGGACAGGAGACATTGCACGTAGTTTGTCAGTCTGCTGCAGGACTCGCTGACGTCTGTATGTATGTCAGATGTGGGCTGCAAAAGAGGGGTCTTGCAGCTGTGCTGCAGCAGGCAGCACAACACCCCCAAAGCCCTGTGCTGGCAGGAATACCCATGCCATGCTCTGCTGGGGCTGGGTATCCACCCCAATCCAAGCACAAGCTTCACTTGCTGTGGCATCCAAGGGATGAGGTTTGGGGGTCACACCACATAAAGAGATTCGGGGTGCTGATGGCATGACAAACAGAAAGATCAGAGGTATTTTTTTCACAGTAGTTGTGAAGTATTTGGAGCGTGAGAAGAGGATACTTAGCAGAACAGAGGTTTTTAAACCACTAGCTGAAGGTCTGACACTAAGGCAATTAACAAATCAAGACAGATTATGTAGATTTCTCTGGATCTACTGGGAAACTGCTGCTTATTGCAGTTTTTCAAGGCCCTTTAAAACTCTGCCTGTACTTAGCCAGACCAAGTAGAAGACCATTGCAGCTCTTTTTGTGATGTTACAGGAAATTTGCCAGCCTTCAGATTTTCGTGATATACACATAGTAGCTGTGGGAGAACTTCTTACCATCAGCAGCTAATAACAGTAATGCCTTGCACTGTTACCATGCCTTTCATCTGTGCATATCAAAAGGCTTTCTAAACATTAACTAGTTAAATGACACCACTCCAGTCAGATATGTACTTTTAACTTGGGTGGTTTGGGTGACTTTTATTAATCTAAGAACTCTCATAAGGCTGCCAAGGCTTTGCTTACAAGGCAAAGATAATGATAGGCAAGATGTGTGGGTTTGGAGCCTGAAGACTAGGACAGTTTAGGGAGCGGGACTACTTTAACTATGCCATTTTTATATATTTTCACTGTGTTCTTAAAAATCCTTTACTGACCTAAAAGTAGCCATGTAAAAGGAGATAAATATGCATCTAGGGATAGCTGAAAGTAATGAGTCTTGTAGGAGAAAGAATATAAAAAGTCTTGATGTTGACTCAAGGTAAAACAAAATCTAACCAAACTACTCCCACAGCAGACACAAACCCTTTGCTGGCCTGTGGTGGTGTTCCATCAAACCCCTGAAAGTTGAGTTTACTTTTGGAGTTTTTATCATCCTTTTAATAGATTTACTTTTCAATGGCAAAAGAGAAAAAAACTTTTCTGGCAAAAATGTTCGACTCTTAGACGGGTTAATTATTTTTCTTATATTTCTATCTGAGAAACAGAGAAATCTCTTTGGCCATTTTAAAGGGAATCACTGGGAGTATGAATTTGGGTTTTCCTTGTACTCAGACAGCTAAGTTGTATCCAGTTTCTCTTAGAGCTGAGGTGAAAAACTCTCCCTTATTTCAATTCAGCCTTTGTTGGAGCCAGGCTTTTCAGGAGAAGGAAGGAAAGCAATCATCTCCCAAGAGAGACTGGGCATCTGGCAGAGATCAGCCCAGATAACTCTGAAGTGTCTAAGCTGTTCAACTGGGACTGCAATCAGGGCTTACACTCCTGTGACACAGCTTTTCCTTTGCTGTGATCTGATGAATCCTTTAGGCAAAGCCCACGGGGCTCCACCATCAGTATTGGGGTACTAACTTGCCAAGGTGGGTATTTGAAATTCTTTGATGCCCTTCTTTTGCAGCAAGCTCCACACAGACAAGATCCCAAAGAGAAAATGTAGTCATCTCTTAGACCAAGTGAGATGAAGCTCACAGTGGGATTGCAGCTGCCCTGTCTATTCTTTGTGCAGCTGCTGCCCACACTGTGATGGAGGTATTGCCCAATTCTGTCCTGAACTTTGTGAGGCTGACACATTCACTGAGGATGCCCAGAATAGAAGGCCAGACAGAGTCACCATCTATTCAAGTGTAACCATCTGCCAGGCTCCTTGGCATTCTTTGGTCAGAGCTGCTGTTTTTAAGAAACAGACATGTTTTAGGATGCTCTCATTATGTTATCCTGTTTAGGAGATAGTGTAAGACCTAGAGGCAAAGAACTATGAATATACATAGAGAGCTGTGTTAGAATTCAGTCATGCTCAACACTGAAATATCCTTGTATAAAAGCAGGTCACCTTAATTTGAATCAATAGACTTCCTGTACTTTTAAGCATGCAAGGAATAGTACTGACTTCAGTGGGACAGTTTGAATCCTTAATATCAAGGATATATTAGAATCCATGGGAGAAGGAAGACTATGTATGTGATCATCTCACTCCCATACCAACTCTGCTTTAATGTGACAAGAAAGCAGTGGATTCTACTTGGGCACTGTGTTTCCCTAAGGAAGAGGAGCTACAGACCCCCTCCTTAAAAAAAAGGTAAAAAAATAATCCACTGTACATTTACCATGTGGAACCAGCATGAGAACCTCTTTAACACCATAATAAACACCCAACACCACAGCTGAAATGAACATACATCTTTGCAGAAATGAGCTTATAATTATCAGTTCATTGTTTAATTGTGATCATACCCCAAGGACTCGTGCCGTTTCAGAGAAGACACAAGTGGCAGTCAAAGTAAATGCAGGATAAAATACTTGTATGTTATGGTCTTATTTTTTAAACAAAGTTTAAAATCAGTGTTATGTGTGTTTTCAGTGAGTAATGTGGGGATCTTCTTGCCTTGAAACACTCTCCACAGAATTTGTATGTGTTTCTGACTGATCCTGCTGGGGCTGGAAACTCTCTTGTGCACTCTCTCGTGACAGTGTCCCATTTTAGCATTGACCCACAGACCCCACTTGAGCCCCCAGGCTAACTGAGGACATTCCAGCAAGGGTGGGCTTATGCAGAGTCCCACTGGTGTTAGCAGGAGCAGGGAAAAGGCTTTAAGGAGGGCTCTTACACCTCTGCTGCAGTCAGCTGGAGTTGTGCCGAGCTGCTCACCATTACTTTGAAAAGCAGCGAGCACAGTGTGGCCCTCAATCTCAGAAGATCAGAGCCAGGCAGTCCCCCTCAGCTGCTGGTGCCAACTTCAGAAGAATTCTTAGTACATTTCTCTTGAACTCTTCTTCCTGTCTCCTTTCCGTTTTTTTTTTTTTTTTTTTTGATTACATACAGTTCTCAATATCTCAATACTGTTAACAAGATAGGTGTAAGGGGAAGAAATGTTCTACAGAGGTAGTTTGTATTCTAATAATTGCTTGAGCATTCATATGCCTTTAACACACATACAGTGCACGTACAGTTCTTGCTGTAACTGCAACATAGGTCACTGCTCATGAAAATTTATGGACTCTTTCAATCTTTAAAGACAATCCCAAAAACAACTTTCAATATACCAGAAGCTTCAGACTCTTGAAGGAGGAGGGAGAGTCACAACAAATTTCTTTAAAGCTACATTGTGCTTCATCCCAAGTGTTGGCTAGGTTTTATATTTTTAATTTAGAAATGAAAGGAAATTCTTATCATTTGTTTATCATCTTGATAAACTAGTGTACTGGAGGGCAATTCCTATTTCTGTAAACAGGCATTGATGCACTTAAAGTATTACAAATGGTGGTTGATGAATATTCAGCTTACCCATTTTCTTTGTGAATTTATTTTGGAATAAAAGGGAAGGCATAACAAGAGTAAATGAAGTATATCTCTACTCAGAATCTTTCTGCAGTTCTCTTATACCGCTCTGGATGCACAAAGAACTAGTGAAATCATTCTGCATTTTATTTGCTTCCAAGAATAAGCCTCAGGTGTTGTGATGCTCCTCAGCATCTCCTGTGGCTCAGCTTGTGTGAGGTGCTGAGACCATTGCTCAGGCAAGCACTTGCAGGCAGGCAGTGCACGCTCCATGCAGGTGCTGCTGTGCCAGGGCAGCTCAGCCAGCTGAGCTCTGCCCCAGGGAAGGAAGCAGCTCAGAGCTGCAACAGGATCAGGGTAAAGGCTGAAGGAGCTGGGAGGATGGGACTCAGATGGATTGCTGCCCCCACCTGGGTGTGTAGGCTGGAAAACAGGTAGGGTTGGGGGGAAATGGCAAAGCAGAGAGGTGTTAAGCTGTGTTTATGAGGGGTTGAATATGTGTGCAGTGGGTCCCAGAGCTGCACTAGATGTCAGGGGTGGTTTGCAGGCCATGGATGTCTGTCAAGTGATTCATTGCTGCTGCTTGAGGGTGGGAGATTTAAAAATGTACTTTCAGAGATTTGAGGTCAAATAATGACATGACAGTGACTTCCTAGGAAACTGTAATCTTCCCACAGTGGTATCCATACTGAACTCCTTTCCCTATATAACATTAAAAAAATAAAACCAAAACATCCAAACCCACAACCTAAAGAAATAATAAAAGGAGAATAAAAGCCCTGCCAGGTACATACTCACAAGCCATGATTTTGCTTAATTCTAGCTCTATTTGCAGTAGAAACTCACTCAGCCCCCCTTCTAAGTGCTGCCATCATTTAATGTAAATGGCTTCATAACAGCTTGGAACAGAAATTGTTACAAGTCAGAGGTGTCATTCAGAGCTAATCCAGAGAGAAGTCAAGTGACTATGATATGTGAATCACATTTTGAGTTTGGCTGACTGCAGGATATAATTACCTCCATTTATTGTGTTTATGAACATTTCTTTGTATGAAAAGCTGTTTCTTCAGTTTTTAAAATACTTCAGTGGACACAGATTGAGATAAATTCCAACAGAGTGGGAGAAATGCATCTTTGCACCTGTTTCTGCAGCACCTGTTTCTCCACCATTAATCGTATTAAGTACCTCAGAACAATTATGCATTTTATTCTTACAGTGTGAGTTTAAAGAAAATGTCAAAGACAAGATAAAGAGACATTATTAACACAAATAATTACAGGGAGTACCTTTCTCTGAGTGTTTTCAACATCACATTTTCTGTCTGTGTCATATCTAATTGCTAAACAAGGAGCACAGTTTTAGATTAGTGACCAAATAGCCTTCTCCAGTTAAAGTTTACCTTATGAAAGAGAGGAATAAGTAAGTGACTCTTCCCACTACCTCACTGGTTGGTAGTCCTTCTGCCTTGTCATCCTGGATGCCAAAAGGCTGTATTTCCAGATGGAGAAAAGCTTTTAGTTCACTTTTCATCAGAAATCTTATTTCAAAGGTTAGAGGAAGTGAGACAAATAAAACAACACTTAAAGAAGTAATATAGAAAAGTGACTGACTCCCTTCTCCCAGATTCTCTCTCTGTAGTCAAATCTGAGAAGCCCCTATTTGTTTTTCTGGCCATGCAGAACAACACTTTGAGGAGAGGGAAGCACTCAGTCTGCTGCAGACAAACATTGAGACAATAAAGCACATGAGCATCTGGCAATTTCGTCCAGGCAATTTTAGGGAACTCTTTAATCAGGCTTATGGTCTGCAGCTATACTGCCCAGGGGTTCCCATAGCATGTTAAAAGTGGACAATATGTGCCCTTGGACATATGCTTAATGTTTGAAAGCTAGAAATGTTTCCTTTTTCAAAAGGCTAGAGTGCTGACTTGGTTTAGGACTGCCCCTGAAGCTCCAGATCTACAGAATAAGTTTTCTTTCTGTGAATACAAAGATGAGCTGCAATGGGGTGTAGCAGTCATGGAATTTTGTTCTCCTGAAAGGAGGTCTTTCCAGCTAGGACATGATGCCAGATGCACCAAAGCTGTCTGCAAGGTCTGCACCTGCACTGTTCATAACTTTTAGGTAAAGCACGTCTTTCCAATGAACTTTGCTCTTTATCCAGGGCAGCATGTGTTGGAGTTCATGATTATTTAACCACACAGACAGTCATTAACATTTTAAACATCTTTGTTAACCAGGAACAGCCAGGAAACTCTGACTTCCAGATTGCCTTTGGGCAGAAGAGAAGCAAACATATTGGTGATTGCCATGTTTCTGGGTACATTTCTCTCACTTTCCATCCGAGAAAACATGACCAGGAATTTCTTTTGCCAAAATATGTCTTTACACCTGCCTCTGTTCAGAATATGTCTCGCTTCACACGCACAGATGACAAATGAGCAAACGCCGTGAGACCTGGTATTTTACTACATGGGGGTGAAGAGAAATATTGGCATGCTGTGGCATCCATAGGCTCCTGTTTCCTGGCTCCCATTTCTATCAGCCAGTGTGAAGGATATCATCCAACTCCTGGGGTCTTCATTAATGCCTTCTGCACTGGGCAGCAGGAGGTAGAGAAGAAGTGAAAGACCTAAATGCTGGTTTGTACATTTTTGCTACAGAAGATTCAATTTCTCAGACTGACACCAGCTGCTCATAGGCAAATGCAGACCAGCGCACAGATACAACAAGCCTATTTTTCTCTTCTTTCTTTTTTTTTTTTAAAGTGCCATCCACTCCCCTTGAAAAGCCCTTCCTTAGTGAGCTGTGTCTGCCTAGATGTATTCTGCAGACAAACCAGCAGTTGTCTGTGAGAAAACAAAACAGCGCCGTGTTACTGCCACCCCGAAGGCTTGGCTTCACAGATTCACAGCAGTGACAGGGGGTAGGATTCGGGAGAAGGAAGGATGCAGAGCATCCTACAGTCTTTTCAGAGGAACAGCCTGAAAAGGTTTGGCTGGGATTACCTTGTGCTGGGTCCCACAAGTTCAGTTTCTGTGCCACTCATACCCATGGGAGCCCTTTTCAGCCTCCTCAGCAGGGACAAGGCGGCACAGGCATCTCCTTAATCTTGGCACTTTTCCACGTGCCCCCATGCTGTGCCCAGATGTCTGAGTTCACACCGAGCTTGTGCTCAAGATTTCTGCATTCTGTTAGCTCTAAAGCAGTGTGATTATCGCTTGGACTTTTTCTGATAAATGGCATTAATTCACAGAAATATGCTAATTAAATTATTTGCATTTTCCCCCATTGCTGAGGAAAGAGGCCTGAGCCATAACTATCACAGCCTGGACACAAATGCCTCTCACATGCTCGTTTCATGAAATACCTCTCATGGAGGATGGAAGTGGCCCACACAGGGCTGCTGCAGAGTCCAGGGGACTACCCTGCTCATGAAAATTTCTCCAGTCTTCTGTAAGAAAGAAGTGTAGTGGTTAGCCTTTCTCTTCTCACTTACCTCTCCTCTGCTATCCTTTTTTTTTTGCTTGCTTTTGCATTTATTTTCCTAATTAATTTAACAAGTGAATTGTGCCATTTAATTCAGCATATCATATCTCTTTGTAGTGCACACTCTTCAGTAATAAAGTGACATTATAAATTATTCAATTTTTCAAGCTTTGAGTCTAAATCAAATAACATATGATATCTTTGAAGACATTTTTATTGCTGTTCTTAAAACATATAAATATGATAGTAGTTTTCACACAATGGAAACCAACCCCACTTATTTGTTTTGCTTTGCTTTAATTTGATAGGAAGTATATGTATAATTATATTTCTCCCTTTTATCTGTCATTTTTCTTGGACCCCAAATGGAGCAGGTTTCTACATAAAGCAGACAATGAAAGGAATGTCACCTCTTGAAAGAGATTTTGCCTGTTTCCAAACAGAAATATTTTAAGGCAGATTGACTGTTCTGGGTAGTTTAGAAGCAGACTTTTATAACCCCAATTATAATACATTGATAACAACATTTGTGAGATTAGAAATGGAATAAGGTAGGTTGAGAGGTATTAGAAAGTAAAAGGAAAACATACAAATCATTTGGGATGTGCAAGTTCTAAAGATTTTCTATTCATTAAAACCCACTTGTTGATGTATGATTTATCATCTGTTGCGTAAATAAACTGCATCGATAAGAGAGGAGAGAGGGAGGGCTGCATGTAACATCTGCAGACATCTTAAAGCTCTTGCAAAGGAGTTTTTCACAGCTTCCATTGCACACCATGTAATAGAATATAGAATATAGGTGATTTGAAATCTCTTTTTTCAATAGACCAGCTGTCTTAGGGTTTTCAGATAGTGAGTAGAGGGGGAAGATCAGTATACACAGCTTTACAAAGGATGATGGTGGGGTCTTATGCAAACTATATGTGAAGGGTGTTGTTCAGGTTTTGCTCCTCTCTAGCCTGTAGGACATGATTAGGAGAGTTATTTTTCCATTATCCATGACGTACTTGGCACTTGACAAATAAAATGTGTTTTTTTCTACCACCAAGGATGTACATTTAACCATTTAATGAGCTTGTGTGAGCCAGAGATTCACGCAATCACACAATCACAATCAGAAGGTGTGTTTGCTGATGGTAGCTGTAGATACAGCTAAGCTGAAAGTAGGCTGTATTTTATAAAATTTATAAAAGGAAATTTATAAAATTTATAAAAGGAAATTTATAAAAGGATCAGAATTGCAATGTATCAGATGGGAGAAGAATTTCTAGCACCAGTATTTGACATCAGTCTCATGGTCCAAATTAGGACTGGGTGGGAGAAAGCACAACTGCACTTATGTCAGCAGTTTCAACTATGTGCCCAGCTGCTTTGCTCATTGGAAAAGCTTACAGCAACTAGAACAAGCTTGTGTACCTGGCCATTACCTTTTAGTGCTTTACTTTACTTAATACCTTTACTTGGGGGCTTTGCTTGTTCTTTCTTGCTTTTTTGTAATTTTGCTTTAACGGTGAATAATACCTATCTGGCTTGTCAGTTTTCATAGAAAGGTTTTGCTTTGTAAAAGTTGGCATATACATGAGTGACTGTAAATACTTTTGTTTGTTTGTTTCTAACCATAAATACTGCATGACAGAGCTAACAATTTTTTGGTGCTCCATTCTGATCAATAATGCAACTGAATTTCTGAATGGGCTGTCTTTCAGTTTTCTCATTGGCAAAGTTAGGAGTGGACATGAAATAAATGAAAAGTTGCATTAGATTGTTATTCCCATCAGACTTACCCCTAGTGTCTAAGCATCGATTTTACGGCACAGAGTAAACCTCAGTGCCTTCAGCTGATTAATGTCCTGTTCCCAATTTGCATGCATGGATAGTACCTACCCAAAGGTCAGAACAGAGGAGTGAGGTGAGCTGTGTTAGTACCTCTTCCTCAACCATGAGTTTGACAGCAAAGAGATGGAGAAAGAAAGCATGCAAAGATTTGTGCCCATGGGAAGGGACCAAAAAGGTCATTTTCAGCTCTGTGGTGTACATTTTTCTTTTAATCAAACATAATAATAATCAAACCTACATAGCAGCAAAAAAATAAAGGCTTGTCTACTTCTGCTTATTCAGCATTTACCAAATTTAGCTCCTCTCAGAAGATTTGGGCTTGATTTGTGATAGGATTTTCTGGTGCTATTGTTTTCTGAAGCAGACAAAGCATGCATACAGCAAGGGAACCAAAGGAAGTGATAGCCAATAATGTTGTGGGGCTAGCAGGAATGCGAAAGACAGATGGGCAAGTCAAGTAAATTGACCATAAGAGTCTGTATTTCCAGTCCCTAATTAGTGAAGGAGGTAATTGCATAGTTTAAACTTAGTTTGGTATAATCATATAAGCCAATTTCTTGGAAATTACGAATGCAGAGGGGGCCACCAGTTTTTCTTTAAAAGTTTAAAAGAGTGAGCCATTGAGCAATTTCTACATTAACTACCTGCTCCTGAAGACAAAAGAAAAAAAAATCATCAAGAGGAGGCTTTATGGATGCAGCTTCTCCACTCACCATGTGCAGGACTGTCATTTCCACAGCCCAATGCGTCCCTCTCGCTGTGCAAGGTTTCCCATGCTGCATGTCAGCTCAGTTTCTCAGTGCTGCTGTTTGGGCTCACAAAGCATGGAGGCCTGATGACCAGACATCCTCCCCTCTGCAGTGGTGCCTTCAGACCACCTGAGAATAGGGCAGCATGTTGGAAGCAGAAATCCTCATGCAAATGGAAGTTTATACCTGAATGTAATCGATGATTACCTTGTATTGCTTTACTTTAGGTCATGTTTTAAGTGATTGAAAAGTGAGGTCTGAGTCCTGCAAGCACTTGCATGTGGTGGAAATCACACAATCAGATCGTGGGGTCAAGTTTACTGTGGTTTTTGAAATGCTTGAGCAGCATGTTTCCTCTCAGAGGATTTGTAGATAAGAACTATGGAGTAAAGATAGGCTTATACAGTGTTTAAACTAATGGGAGGTCTGTCTAGAGACTGAGTATAGAGCTTGTGGGTAACAGGGTATTAAGACAGCTTGAGAGGTCACTTATCTGTGTCCTACAAAAGAAAAGCAGAAATCTGGAAAGCAGATTGTGAAACTGTCATTTGTTTGTCCTCAAATGCCATACAGGATTCTCCCATCTTTCAAAATACTAACCCAGTCCATCTGCTACTGGAAATTCTATGTATTGTCTGTGTTTTGCTCTGGGACCCATTTGAGGCCCTGGATTAGTTGTTGTTGTCCCTGTCCTGCCATCTCCTGGGCAGGCTGGACTCCAATGCAGCTTCAGGTGGTGGCACTGGGGTTCCAAACACAGCAAGGAAGACGTAAGGGGCACATGGGTGTGGAAGGAGAGCAATTCTCCCAAAATATTAGCTACTGCCTCCACACCACTCGTCAAGCAGTGGCTGGCATGGCAGATACAGATTTTTGGGTACTTAGACATCCCAGGTGCATGCTTTTGTCCTCTCCTCTTCCATTTAGCAGGGGACGTCTGTTTTCAGTCTGGCACCATCTCCTCCTCATCCTTTTGGCAGAAAAACTGCATCTGCTTACATTTCTGAGGAGCTTTGAGCCAGCCCTGTCTCATAAACATGTGCTTTGCATATTTACAATAACTTGTTACTTTCCTTATAAGTAGTGGCATCTCCAGGTGTAATGCATCCAGGATCAATAAATGCCATTAAAACCTTTATGCAGGTTGTAGCTAAGAGATTGGGAGTGTTTCAATGAGTCTCAAGTTAAGCAAGCACATAAAGTTGACAAGCATTCATTTTAAACTATGGCTGTGAAGGTCAGATCTCAAAGATGGTTTAGTTACTCGTTCATCTGAAACACCTGCACTTTTACTCTCTGATTTGTTTTGATTTATTAAAATAGAAAAGAGAAATTTTTTGAAAGCATAAGGCATATTTTATTTTCTTGCTTTAGACTCTTAAAATTAACCCTTTTATGTTTGCTTAAAAATCTTGAGGTTTTTTTTAATCAGCAAATTTTTTAAAATTATTTCCACTTTATTTGATTTTGTTTTCTATTTACCCTGAAACCAGCCTCAGCTCTTGATAAATGGTGTTTCAATGCCCATTCAGATAGTGTGCAATTAAAAATTAAGCTTAAGGAAATTCATAAATGTGTGATTGTGACAATATTTGAATCCAATATTTTTCAGGGGGGGTGGGGGGGAAAGTGGGAAATTTCTTCCAGAATTTTTCAAAACTGTGTGGGAGGACGGGAGGAAAATATGGGGAATAATCACTTTCTGCAAGTCTGTGAAAGCAGCTAATATCCTTGATAACCAAACATGGTAAGGAAGTTTCTAGCTTACCTTGGTCTGTTTTCCTTTTATCTGCTTCAGCTGTATTTTACCTCTCCCTTCAGCACGTGATGTCATTACTTTTCAATCCAAATACACTTTCAGTACTGGAATTCTTTCCACTGCAGCAAGTAGTCAGTTCATGAACAGAATAACTCTACTCCTTCCAGACTTTGAAAATACTGTATATTGTGTGACACTTTCCTTGTGCATCCCCACACCTCTGCATCTACCCAGTCTGTGAGGAATGGGATAAGTTTCTTTTGTTTAGGATTTTTTTTTATTTTATTTTATTTTTTTACCGTGAGTACAACTCCTTTTTACCCAGAAGCAATCCTGGCATATGTTGGTGTTTGTTCCCAACCCACTTACATCTCAAAATGTGGAATACTCAGTCTCCTCAAAGGTCTCTTCTTTGTCTGTGAGCCTGACAAGGGAACAAAATTGGTAAGCTCTACCTTGTCCAAAGAGTTCCACATGGTTTTGTACAAAAGTTAGAGCCTGATAGTTTCCAAATGCTGGGATAGGGGAAACAGTGAAAATGAGAAGCGGAGTTAAGCAATACACATTAATGAAATCTCTAACATATGCCTCTGTCTCAGCTTCATACACCTTCATCTCAGCCCTCCCCCTCCAGTTTGACATCACACCACTTGCATACAATCTCACCTACCTTCAGTTCATGTTGCAAGAAAAAAAGCTATTCCATTTTGTTAAAGACACAGCCCACTGTATGATTCATTAATTTATCATTGTAACAAGTACTTGAAGCCACATCAGTTTTATGGCTACCATAAAGTGTCCCACCTAACAGAGAACGAGAGCACCTTGCAGTACCTGCCTAATACCAAAGCGATAATTGCACCATTGCACAGTTTTATGAGGCAGTAATCCAGCTCCTGAGCAGACAAACTACCAGGCTGAAGGCTGAATAGTTTATCTTGATGAGGAAACTGAATTATTGCAGAGAAAAAAGCACAGTGGTACTATCACCATTTTTTGGTGCTTTTTGTAGGAATTCTTTTTGCTTATGGTGTGGTTTGTACGGGTTTTTAAGTATTTGAATGCGCCTTTATCCAACAGCTAATGTTCATCTGTGTATCAGCTGCAGGAGACAACACTGACTCTCTTTATTTTGGGATGTGTGTCTGTAATTTCTGCCACTGCTGAGGCCTAGGCAAAGCCCCCATAGGCTGCCTAGCTGCCTGGAACATCACGGAGGTAAATTTTAGCTCCCCAGGGATTTGTGACCACTTCCACGGAAGTGCACATCTGTATACAAGGGTGTTTGTGTACATGTTCCTCTCACAGGCAGTAACCTTGGTGGTGCTTAGTTTCACCCATTGTGTACCTAAGTGGTTCTTAATGATTCAGGCATCATTCTTAAGCTGCTGGTTTTGTTATACAAAACTTCCATGCTGAGTTGTACAAAATCAATAAATAAGCAGAGGAGGATATTTCTTCTGCCTTTCCTGCAAGCCTTTATTCCTCCTGACATATGCAGGTAATGTTGAAAGGCAAAATTATTTCAAAATCAAATGATAAACAGTGCCCTTTGATTAAGTTTTGCTTGTATAGAAGATTCTGAAGAGAAAACAAAAATATCTCTCTCCCTCTCCCTCTTCATCATAACTTCTTTCCTCAGGCTTAATAGAAAAAGATAAAATGAGAAGCATTACAATGGCATTTGCCAATTTGCAGGCAGAAGATATTGCAGGTGAGCAGGCATTCACCTTCAGAGATAAAACTGAGTGAGGGAGAAAGAGTCCACATTGCCCTTAGAAGTAATGATCGTTCACATCACACTGGATGTTTGTTATGCCAGCCGTTTGTCAGTCAAACAGCAGACGTCTTTTTGCTGCTCTCCGGTCTCACAGTTCAAACAAAATAATGCCACAGTAGATGAGGCTGTCCAGGTCAAGGGAGTTACTAAATGTCTTTCCTTTGCACCTAAACCTTTTTTATTTCCACACAAGATAAATTATATGGTCCCTGTAATATTTATTTTTAAAAAAAAATTGCTGTTGTATGTCGCTGAGGAAAACCGGGAAACTACAAGAAGAGGACAACCTCAAAGTAAAGGTCAATCTGCAACATGGCTTGCTAGGGGATACAAGATACAAAAAGCCACATCCTCCTCTTGTTCCTGTGTCACCTGTGGAAATGCCAGACGGCAGCCTGGGTAGGATAGCAGCTTCCCTGTGTTCCCCACATCTCCTGCCCTCCCAGAGAGCTGGGCAGGGTTGGAGGTGCATCCGGGTTTGTTTCATGGGCAGCTCTGGCAGCACTGCAGGCATAGGCTGCCCCTTCCTCTGGCACTGTTGCAAGATCTGCAGGCAGAACAAGGTCTATATTTTCCTGTGTTCCTAAATTCTCAGAATTGTCTGTTACATTAGGATGTCCAGCTTGTGCTGAACACATATTTCCTTTTGCCCTCTTTCCTTGCCTCCCCTTAAACAGAGTCCTTTCAAGGCTCTGAAGTACAGGACCTCCAATTGCTAATCCATTTTTAAAGACTGTGATTGGTCTGTAGGTATTCCTGAAACACCTTATCTCTGGTCTCCAGCTGGAAATGTAATGCAGCACATAATTGCACAAGTGTCTCCGTAATGGTGCAAATTCAAATTAAATCATGGGATATTTCACACAGTGCACGTATCTCCTGATGTCTGTTTTACAGGCTGCACAGTTTAGCAGCATGCTTTTTAAGATGTAGCACTACAGTAGACATTGAAAACAAGAAAAATAAATGTATGGACTCTGCAACAGTATGAGATATTTTTTACTTCCAGGGATGCCACCAAGGTAAATCAGAACAATCTATTTAATTCAGTTTAATTCTTCCTGGAAATAATTTCTAAAAAAATAGTACAAGGAATGTGATCAAAGAAGCCCTTGGGCAACTAAGTTAGATTTGGATTTTTAGAATAAATATTTATTTTCTTGGACTCAAGTAAAAGAAGAGTATTCACTGTCCCAAGCCCTCTCCCTAACCAGGCTTCCACACTACATCCTCATTCTTTCTGTGGCTCACACTGACAACTGTTTCTTTACAGGTCCACAAGGATCTCCTGTTTTAAACCTAAAGTCTGCCCCTCAGTCCTGATGCAGTGCTCTGCAATGTGTGCAACATGAATACCGTGTTTTCTGTATTACAGCTCCATTTGGAACAGAGGATCCAAAGCAAACCATGAACAGCCAGCTCCTGGCATCCAAACACATGGTCAGCTTGGCTCTACTGGCCTCTTATGACTGTGGATCACACTAAATTCACGTACCCAAAGAAGAAATAATTAGCAAAAAAGCTGGTGTTTATCCTTCATTCCTTTTTGCTCTGCCTTTTCTCTAGTTTTCCATAGATGGAGAGAGATAATAGACTGAATCTCCATTGTACTGTCTTATCCAACAAAACTGCTTTGGCTCAGAGGTAGAATTGTTCTTGGTTCAATCCAAACAGATTTGGGCAGTGACATGTTTGTGTTTCCAAGCACAGGAATGTTCAGGCATCAACAGATTAGCTATTTGTTTAGGCTTATTTTTGTATATTATATAATCTCCTTCCAAATAATGCTTGCCATTATCTTCAATGATGCTGTTCCTACCTGTGCTGTTCACAGCAGCTTGTTCAGCACTGACATTTTGATGCTAAGGAAATCAAAAGGTAGGGAGTTCATTACAGAAGCTCCCTTCAGGCTTTTGGCAAGATGTAGTGAGATGCCAGTTGCTCCCAGTCCTTTTCTGTGAACAAGAATATACTGGAGCATTCAACCAAGCAGAGTTATTCAACATTTTTTCCTTTTGATACATACTCTATATTTTGTACAAGAGTGATGAAAAGAGCTCAGTTGATCATGCTTATAAGTTTCCTTCCTAGCACTTTCTAGAGCAGCAGTTATTCAAAATGTGAGAAACTTTTGAAGGTTGCCTGCTCCATGTGATATTCTTGCCTTCTCCCCACTCCCTGTCCCCATTAACAAATAGTAGAAGAAAAATTGAAAGGTATACAAACCTATGTTGTACATCAGAAAAGGCAGGCAATATGAAACCATTCTTTTCTTTCCTAAATCTCCCACCTATATTATCACTCCCGAAGTTTCATCTAGTAGAGTCATGTTGTATGTTGTGACAGTAACGTATTACTATTTTTCCAGGCACTTCTTACATGTCATCCAAGTAATTGGAGAAAATATAAAAGTTGGGCTTAAGCTTTTAAATTTTAATTAATGTGGGAATGCCATACCTTAGCCCTGTTTGATTTTATTATGAGACACCTTCCCACCTGACTAGATGCACCTTTCTTGCTGCTTTCCCTCACCTGCACTGGGCACTCCATCAAGGAAGTTTATGGTCTGCCCTGACCTCCCTGGTGAGTGAATGCCACTGAGTCTTCATCTCTTATTTTCTCAAAAAGAAACAGAAAATTGTGAAGTTTGATAAAGATGGAAAAGCTGGACACTGCCTCCTAGGAGTTATCCCCACACACTTGCTTCACCAAGACACCCTACCTGTTCCTGCTGGCACCACTGACAGCCCCAGCCTGCTCTCCTCCACACTCTAGCACTACCAGCTTGTGGCTGCTTCTGGGTGGGCTCAGTTCCCCTTGCAGCCCATTAGTGAACCATGGAATTCCTGAAGGACAGCAACAATGGTCCATCTGTGCTGTAACTAAAATATGGGGGCCTAATACTCCAGCACAGTTCAGCAAGGTGTAGTCCAGCTGCCTCCAGCCCAAGCAGAGTGAAACCAGGTCAGTGGAGCCCTGTCTCAAGCTGACCACTGGAAGATATATCATGGGTTTCACTGTTGCCTTCAACTGCCAGTGCTCAGGTCTTTACCTGAGCTACATTGCCACTGTCATTCAAACCAAATGAAATGACAATAATTTTTACATGACTGCACATGCTGCAATAGCACCTATGGCTACATACAGAAGGGAAAGAGGGAGACTGGTACTTGCACAGTATAACTTTAGGCACCCAGCCTAAAGAAGATCCACCTGGAGCTGATGCCAATTGCCAACGATCCCTTATGTAGCCTATGGAGAGAAGCTCCAGTGGTATGGTGTTTCTAGGCAGGAAGATCTCAAAACCAACAGGCTGATATTGCTAGATACATGACATTCTGCCATGCTGAGGCAGCACAAGTACCTTCTAGAGGAAATGGGCCTCAGAAAAGGAACGTATTTCCTTTTTCAGCATCAGGGGCTTCATTGGAGGTTAGCTGGGTACTCTGAGGACTCCTCTGGTACATCAGAAATGCAGGTGATTACTGACCTCTAACACCTTTCCATAATACAGAGAAGCATATTACAGAGAACATTCCACTGCTCCCCTCTGTGTCATTAACATTCCTGTCCTACATAAACCAGTTTATTTTACAGCAGATGGGTTTTTTAGACAAGATATCTTTTTTCTGTTCTACACACAAAGATGTTGCAGGTCTGTGAATACAGTGCTCAGTGGACTGGCCTGGCTTCATTCTGTAGTTTTATCATGCTGAGATGGATGTTGAAATTTTCCCTTTTTACAAATTAGTTGATCAAGATTTTTCTGTGGGATCATCTAGCTTGCCTTCTTTCTGCCAGTGCCATGTTTGACTGGAGCTGCATTAAAGACTTTCCATTTCAGTGACCCACTAATATGCATGAAGTCTGAATAGTGGATGGTGATTTAAGCTAGGTGAAAGAAGAAAATAATACCTGCAACTTTTTGTCCTGCTGCCTTTCCATTAATGAGCACAAAATTCATGCTATGGGTTCTGTAAACCTCATTTAGGTGTGTCAGCAAGAGCCAGAACTATATTAGAGGCCTGAAACTGGAAAAATAATTAAGAAGGTGCAATGCCAATTATTTTTCATCTTCAAACTGCTGCTTATGGTTTATTCCCTCAAATACTAAAAGGTTATCAGCATTTTGTTTTCTTTTTTTTATGAACAGGTTATTTGGATTTCTTCTTAGTGTATTCAGAAAATACACCAAGTGGTATGGTACAGAAAAAGAGCCCAATAAACTACCAGCCAAAGAGCTCATCTCTCATACTAAATGAAAGTCAGATGAGGATAGCCCATTTTTCTTTTTAATCACAGGCAGTATTCATAGCATTTCCTCTATTTTCTGTTTTCTTTCTTATTATCATAGATAATGCAGTGGAAATTTAATCATTTTTAATCAGGTTTAATTATATACTTTATTCTCATGCTTTATCTTTCCCTCCTGCTTAAAAGGTGAGTTTCTGTCTCATTATGTTTCCTTTGTTGGTGTATTATGAAGCCATCAAATAAAAAGTGGCTTCCAAAGCTATGTGCCTGCTCAGACACGGGCACACACACCAGAAGCCTGTCCTGACTTTGGAATCCTCTTGTGGGCTCCCCTTGCCTAGAGGTTTATTGTCAGGCATGTCTTGAACCGCAGCGTATCGTTGTGTTCTGTGTGTCCCTGTGCCCTTGGAGCGACACCGCATCACAAATTCTGGAGCGTCTCTCACACTGCTAATAGGTCTGCCTTGTACCCATCGTATTCATCTCAGGGGTCTTGTGCTTCAAAGAAGATGCCAGGCTAATTCTCATAAATATTCCTCAATTTATTAATGCTGAAAGGTGTCCCTCTCATCTTTTTCAATTTAAGGTACTGTTCTGAGGAAAAAGAGTTATAGTGCTGTGTTTTAAAAAAAAACACAATTTTTAAAAAATGTTCTTATTAATGTTACTTTGAAAACTTAGATTGTTTGGGTAATTATAAGAAACAATTTAAATTCATTTATGTTTTTTCATGTTCACTCACTTTTCTTTGCACTATGCTGGAAAACCAAGGTTGATGAGTTTACTGCATATTATTCTCTATCGCTTCTATCTCCAGGTTTCATATACTGGCAGGGTCTGAATTTTAAGTGCTTCGGGCAAGGGTGAAGCGTATTTGTTTATTCAGTTTAATCACCACTGAAATAATAATAAAAAAAGGCTGCAGTTAGATATTTATATTTCATCAAGTGTTGTGCTTAAGTTACAAAAGCATACTGAATGCTTGGAAGATGTAGGAGAGCTTTGTTCCCACTCTTTCTTTAAACTTAACTGCCTGAGCATTCCTCAGAAAAGGGACTTATAGTGCAGGTCCAGTCTCAAGTAAGGTCCTCACTCTTAAGCCCTTTCCTCGATGCTGCTGTGCAGTGCATCCCACTGCTTCTTTCTTTTCTGTAACCTATTGCCTTTTTGGTAACCTTTCCTTTTCTTCTCCAGCTTTCTCAGAAGTGAGCCACAGGCAAAGAAAATGGGGGAGGAGGGAAACAGAAACAGAATTGGCACTCACAGTTTCATCCAGCACATTTTTTTCTGTTCATAGGGGAAATCTTTATAACCTTGTCCAAAATGTCGACATAATTTTAAACAAATGTTGACAGGGATGGGCAAACTTCAGCAAGAGTGTTTACTCTAGAGATCATTTCCTTGGTCACCAAGACATCTATGGTTATGATATATGCTAAGAAGGCATTTTCTGGGTTGCAATAAGACAGTCTGATAACTCAGCCATCATTCTCCCAGTCAAATCTGAGGGAATGTGGGTTTGCTCCTAAGGCTGGTTTCTAATAATCCAATAGAGACTAGCTGTGGGCAAGGTCATTTAACAGCCGAATGGCTATCATTGCTTTATGAGAGAGCGAAGTTGTAATAGGCAGGGTGGAGTGAGTCACATATATCGAAAGCATAAAGTAAAATAAGGGCTTTTAGACAGTTGTAACACCAAGAGAGGGAAAAAATATATATCTTCAACTGCTGTAACACAGGTCTACTGACCTGCTACTCATAGACAGAGGGTCTCCAGCGCGCTCTGCCAGGTCATTTTCATAAAGACTGGAAAAATCAAATGAATGCAGGAAGAAATTGTTTGTCAGTGACAGAGATGCTCTTGTTTCGGAGTGAGATTTTCAACAATATGGAGATAAAGTCCTGGCTCTGTTCAAGTTGTGAAAGATGTGGGATTTTTATCTTTTACTACAATGAAGCCAGGATTTCATGCCAGAAAGCTAGTGCATCTAATGTTGTAAAATATATCAGTCACAGAGCCAAAGAATAGGGTTACCTGCTGCAGAATTTGTCATATAGCAATGGTGTAGCATCTTTCACAGTGACTGAAAATGAGAAAGTACTAGTAACAACAACAGAAATTGAATCCGTGTCCCTTTTGTGACAAATGTCACCTGAGCTAGCTATATGTGTGATTTTGACTGAAAATATGTAACTGGAGATGGGTAATGGAGTTGTTTATTCTTTGGCACTTGGTGAAAAGTGTAGAAGTAACTCCTGTACTTTAAATCAACTGTTGATATTTTTTATATGATTAACAAGGATTTTAAGGTTCATGAGGAATGGCTGAGGCTGTTATCCCTGCATGACACTATAAAAAGGATTTTATTTTTAATCCTGTGAAGGGCACTGTGAATTGCTTTGGTGGCTTTGACAAAATAACAACTGTGGTGACTGACGGTTCTCCAGCTGTGGGGGGAGTCAACAGTTTTATTGGTTTACTTAAAAAGAAATATGGAGTGAACTTCCTACCTTTCCAATGAATGAGGTACCAAAAAGCCTCATGCAGGAAGGTACTAGCACTGGCAAATGTCATGGAAGTTGTTAAAGTGATTAACCTTGTTAGAGCAAGGAATGTAGCTTTCAGCGGCTATCACTCTGTCTCTGACACAAAAGTTGCTGAGATCAGAGTTTGGGTATTGGTTTCTTCAAGCTGAAGAGTAAAAGGAGATATTTTGAGAAATGAAAAATATTTTTTTCCTCTAAGAATTAAATGCTAATTTTCATGATGAAACCTTCTGGAGTCAATAGCCTATTGCTAGACTGTACCAGCACAAACTGTGTAGTATTGTTGGTTTGTGTGGTTTGGCATTTGCTTATAAATTCTTACCTCAGGTTGCTTTTTAATAGAAACATTAAAGTTATTGGAAAATACAGTGGGCAGAAGAGATTGTCTTCTTCCTAGCTACCACTGAAATTTCTGCTAGGAAAAAAAAAGATTAAAAATGAATTATCCATAGAAATTATAATTGTAATTTGCTTTTCTTTTGCAGCAGAAGTAAAATACTAGCTGACACATATTTTTGTATATCTACACTAATTGGTGCATATGAGTGTGAGACAGGAATACAGGAGACCTTATACAGACAAAATTGTTACTGGATTCAGCAATTCATGCAATCAGTCCTGAAAGAATAAAATATGGTGTGATGCACTAAAAGATACATGTTGCCACAGTCTTATTTAGACCATGAAGTTTAAGTTGGCATCTTCTGTGGGATATGGCGTTGCATGCCTGAGCCTGGAGATGGCTGAAGCAATTCATCACTTTTAGCTGTGAGGATAAAGTGAAAACACAGAGAGTTGCTTCATCAGCCTCTTATAATCCATCCCCAAAATTATTACATCCTTAAAGTAGAAGGAAAATGAGGTGAAGGAGACTCCACAACCTCCCTGGGCAATCTGTTCAGTGCTTGGTTGCCCACACAGTAAAGAAGTACTTCTTCAAGTTCAGGTGGAACTTCCTCTTGTCCCATTGCTTGGCACTGCTGAGAAGAACCTGAATCCATCCTCTTGACACCCTACCTTCAGACATTTGAGATCTTCTCTCAGTCATCTCAAGGCTGAACAGGCCTAGCTCCCTCAGCCTTCCCTTTTAAGTGAGATTCTTCAGTCCCTAAATCATCCTCACAGCTGGATCCACTCCAGGAGCTAGCTCCCTGTCTCTCATATACTGAGGAGCCCAGAACTGGACACAGCACTCCAGATGTGTCTCTGCAGGGCTGAGCAGAGGGGCAGGGTCACCTCCCCCGACCTGCTGACAACAATGCTCTTCCTAATGCAGCCCAGGATACCTTTGGCCTTCTTGGCCACAAGGACACACTGCTGGCTCATGGACAGCTTGTCCACCAGGACCCCCACATCCTTCTCCACAGAGCTGCCCTACAGTAGTCAGACCCTGGCCTATCCTGGTGAATGGAGTTCTTCTTCCACAGGTGTAGAACTCTGTTTGCTATCATTGAATTTCACATTGTTCCAAAAAAATTAGAGGAGTTTGCATTAAAAAAGCCCTTGTTAACTTTCAAGTAAAACAAACAGGTGGAAGAATTTTGTGTGAATTTTAAACTCAGTAAAGTGAAATATAAAGGAAAAAAATAGACTGATTGTATCCTCTTACTTCCTAGGTCCCCAGCAATAACTGTCAGTGAAGATATAGGTAACATTATAGGGCAGAAAACTACTGAAGTAATCTTGTCACTGGAGTCCTTACTATGTTGTAAAGTAATGTTTCTGAATTTATTTGTTGTATATTTTTTTTCTGTTAGCATTTTGGAATGTTAACCATCCTTTTAAATGGTTAGTCATTAGGAAGCATTGTGGGGAGAAATGGGGAAATGAAACCAAGCCAATATTCTTTCATGTTAATTCAATTTTATGTCAGTGGTCCTGATCTTTTGTCATTTTAAGAGACTTATTTTGGTTGCAGGCTACCGCAGTATAAAAAAAGATCATTTGGATTTTCTATAGAGATAATTTCTGTTCTAAAGGAATTCCTTCCACCTGGAGGAAACGATGGTATAAATAAGAGCAGACAAGTGATTGTGCCTTTCTTGAGAATTACTGGTGCTATAAATTTTAGCTAATCCCAGACCCAAGGAATCAGCACTCAAAAGCTCCAGGCCTTTAAACACATGAATAGCTCTATTGAAAGCAGAGGTACTTTGTCTGTGCTTAAAGCCAAGTACCTGCATAAGTCTTTACAATATCAGGATCTAAGGCAGAAATGTATTACCCTGGTAGCTCAAATACCTAATTTTGGATTCATAATGCTAGTATTGTTTGATCCTGCTGTCACGCTTGAGTTGTCCTACCTGTCCACTGTAAGATCCTCAAGAAGCTTGACACAACTTCCATGTCCTGTCTCTTGACACTATGGAAGAGGGCAGGTGTACTATATTTGTTTTCCTCACATAAAAGGCATACCATATTCACCTCCTTATGCTGAAAACAGGTAGGCCTGTGTTTGCCAATGCAAAACATGCACTGAAGTGTTATGGTTGTGCCCTAAATTCCAGAAAGTTGGTGCTTTGCCATGCCTCTCTGATAAGGGCAGCTGTTTATAATCACAACTGAACCAGCCAGTCACCTGCTTCTATGCTGCTGCATCATTCCTGGTGCAAGAGGTGCTGAGGACTGACTGAGAGGTGTTGTAGACCTGCTGTGAGTGTCAAGAAGTAGTAGCACTTTTGAGGAAAGCAGCAAAACCCAGCAGTCTGGGATTCTTTATTTTTGGGATAAGAGGTTCAAGTGGCTTTGCCTTTTTTTTTTTTTTTTTTTTTGCATAACTGATCATCTCTTTCTTACATGTTTATGTTTTCAGCTAAATGAGATGGCACTCTGGAGCTTTTTAATGAGTAATGCATCCTGTCATTCAACTAAAAGTATGTGTGGGAGATCTTGTAAAGGAGAAAAAGAGCAGGTGAAAAGGACTCAGACTGTTGACTAAGACTGCCCTCTCATCTTCTCTCTGTCTTGAAAAAGAGAGAACAGGAAGAACACTTTTTTCAGACCAGTATGCATGTAGCACTAACTGCATCAATTTCATGGATGGATACTACATTTCAGTACCTGGTTTGGGTCTGTGGTGAGAGACCCCCCAATACTGTCGTTTGAAAGAGATCTTAGCATGTGCCTGATAAGTTTGGGACATTCTTTCCTCTAGTGGTTTATTTACCAAATCCTCTGAGGATTTCCTTATGAGGAATGAGGGATAGGTAGAGGCATTTTTGATACCTGCAGCACATGGATACATTAAACTTGTTCCATGTAAAATCCCCTGCAGCTCCTACTAAAGTTCGGTACGCAGAAGTCTGTGTGAGATACTATAATCTGACAGAGAGAGCTGAAGCTAAAACTGATAACCTGCTCTGCTTGGTCTTTTGGGAGAATGAACTGCATAAAAAGCTGCTTATCTGTTAAGTGACATGTGGAAACTCTCATTTTTTCTTCCTTTTTCTTTTTAATGATTTGAAAATTTGATTCAATCAAATTATAATCTATGTAAGTGAAATAATGTGGTGCCATAATATTTCTGCAATTGGTGGTGTTGCCTCTCTTGTCATTACCAGGGCATTTATTTTCACCTCAGAATGATATGTTTATTAAGGCATTCACAGAGCATTTCCAATACACTGGTAGTAGCATCTTCATTTTTCCAGTGACTGTGAGACTGACATCCAGGGCTGTTAACCAGGAAAATCCTCCAATTTAGGAGCAGGAAAAAAAAAAAAAAAAAAAAAGAGGAACAGAGGCATGAAGTCTGCATGCAGACTGCTGTGTCTGAAGCTGAATCAATTTGATAGGTGGACTCTTTGGTGGATGAGGAATTTGATGAATTGGTTAGGTGCTTGCACACAGACAGTAGTGGTCAATGGCTCAATGTCCAGATGGAGATCATTGATGACTGATGCACCTCAGGGTCTTTATTCGGGCCAGTACTGTTTAATGTCTTCATCAATGACATGGTGGGATCGAGTACACCCTCAGCACAATTTCAGATGACACCAAGCTGAGCGGTGCAGTTGATATGCCTGAAGGATAAGATGCCATCCGCAAAGACCTGGACAAGGTCATGAATTTTGCCATGTGAACTCTGTAAGGCTTAACTTGGCCAAGTGAAAGGTGCTACACCTGGCCTGAGGCAAACTCCAGTATCAATACAGCTGGGGGATGAACTGATCAAGAGCAGCCCTGCCGAGAAGGCCTTGGGGGTGCTGGGGGATGAGAGGCTGGACATCACCCAGCAGTGTGCACTCACAGCCCAGAAAGCCAAACGTGTCCTGGGCTGTACCAAAGGCAGTGTGGGCAGCAGGGGAGGGAGGGATTCTGTCCCTCTGCTCTGGTGAGACCCACCTGGAACCCTGCATCCACCTCTGGGGCCCCAGCACAGGAAGGACATGGGCCTGCAGGACCAGGTCCAGGGGTGGGCCACAAATTATCACAGGAAGGAGCACCTCTCCTATTAAGGACAGGCTTAGAGAGTTGGGGTTGGTTGTCCTGGACAAGACTCTGGGGAGACTTTATGGCATTCATTCAGTACTGAAAGGGGGCTTATAAAACAGAGGGGAACAGATGGCTTGTGCAGCCTGTTACCATAGGAGAGGGGGTAATGGTTTTAAACTAAGTGGGGTAGATTCAGTCTAGATAGAAGGAAGATTTTTTTCATGATGTTGGTGGTGAGACAATGTGACCGGTTGCCCAGAGAGGCTTTGGATGTCCTATTCCTTGTAACATTTAAGGTAGGATTGGACAGGGCTCTGAGCAATCTGATCTAGTTGAAGATGTCCCTGCTCATTGTAGGAGGTTGGACTAGAAGACCTTCAAAGGTCCCTTCCAATCCAAACCATTCTATGATTCTACGATTTGGAGATGGAAAGCCTTTCTGCAATGATGAACACAGTCATTGTAGAACTGTGGAGGGAGCAAGGGTAGCACACAGGTGGCTTTTGGGCAGCAGGGTTTCTTGGAAGCAGTGCCTTGGTGTAGGGGGTCCTAAGAACAAGTTGTAGTGGGCAGTTGATGAACAGCTATGACTTCTGTTGATGATCTGGCTCAACAAGACTCAGGAGTCTGTGACACAGCCATGCTGACTGTAGCATCCTGGTGGAAATATTCCAAAATCACTACTGACCTTACCTGCTTCAAAACACGCACTGAGTCTCATAAGTGGGCTAAATCTTCCAGAAGTTGTCATTATTCAGACTCTGAAGAGCGAGTTTCAATTTTTAGTGTATCAGTTTGGCTCTTCAGTTTGTGGGATGGGTGTTTTGCCCTTTCTTTTTGTTTTTTTTAAAAACAGAAAAGGATAGCTTTTGAAACCTTAGCCTTTAATCTTAGGAATTTCTGAACCATCCTCGATGTGAAGAGAGGAGACAAATTATTATGAACTCATCTGAAGATTTATAGTAGTATAACTGCTCACTGGCTGACCTGCAGCATTTGCCTTGAAATAAAGGGACTGGTGCAGAGCTTTGTCACAGAGCAGGTGTCACATTCCTGTCTGGAGTGAGCAAACTGTGTGTGCAGGGGAGATATTCTTTCTTGTGCATTAGTATAGCTGGATTTATGACTGCTGATGTCTTCAATCCTTTGCGTGTCCATTTTGTGACACTTGAGTTATTGCAGTTGCTAGTAGTGCTGTACCTAAGAGGTGAATTTTAGGACTGGAAATGCTTCTTTAGTGTGGCTTAAATCAGTATATAACAAATAATATGTATTTATGGCTGTTACTTGTTACATGAGTTTGTTCCTTTATTTTCATCCTGTCCTTTGTTTCCCTTGACCCAGCACTCAAACTAAGACTTCTATTCCAGTACTGAATTTTAACATTTCTCTTTCCTCTGGGGGTTGGAAAAAAAAAATATCAATGATAAGGAAAAGCATAGCAACAGGGAGTTAACCGGGCTGTACTTCAAACCAGTGATGAGCATAAGAATCTGTTGTGCTGTGTTTCAATGTAGATTTGTTTAATTGTAGTGTGTCCTGCTAGATTCAGTCTTAACCAGAGTGCTTAGGCATCCTTACAAAGGATGCACACTACAATATGCATAAGTCTGCATATTAATCACTTCCATATTGTAGTGGCAACACATACATGCAAATAATTGGTTAGAATTTTAAATTGTTAGAGTAAAACTAGCTCATGTGACCAAAACTCCTAAAACCTTAAAGCCTGTAAAACAGGGATGGTGGACACAGAGAAGTGTATGTGCTAGAATAGCAGTTAGTGTATGGATTGTGTTAATCATTTGGGATGTATAAACCCATCTGTGGTCACTGTCTTGCAACACTGGAACTGCTAAACTGCTGCACTTCTCTCTATAAATTTCTACATAAGCATCGAGCTGCTGCCACTAAAGCAGGCAGTAAGTTTGTGGAGGGCAGATCAGGTTCAGGCCCTTGGAATCTGGCAAGGATCAAGATGGTTGTTTCACCTCAACACCTTTGCTATAAATATCCACCCACAGAGTGAGGAACCCCTTTCTGAGATCCTCAAAGTACCTTCTGTGGTAGGTTACTCCTTCTTGGAAGTCCAGCTCAAGGGAAATGTCTTCTTCATCTTCCTCCTTCTGCAGTATTTTCTAGTGATGGAAGAACTGAGGTGACATCAAGCATTTCCTTGGTGCTGAATCAAAAGCAGCAGCTTTAAAAATAGATGCTTAAGGTAGAACCTAGCATGGGATGGCATAACTGGGATGGATAAGACACAGATTTCACTGACCTGTCTCTCCTGCCTTCATTTATCCAGAAACATAGAGGTTTTCATAATACGTAAGGCTGTTGAAAGATGCAAATTCATGTTATTTTTGGGGTGTTGTATTTTCAGAAGGCTACAGGAGTGTTTCTACACACATTTAGGACTTGCAAACAACCCCACCTAGATCATTCTCACAGGTACAGCGCAGCTCAAAGGATATGGCTCAATGCTCTGCTTTCAATGTCTCCAAACAGAGCTGCCAAATCTCTGGAAATCTTAAATTTGATAACTGCGAAGGAGATCACAGATTTGATGGCTGCTTCATGCAGTCAAAGTGAAGTTGCTGCCTTCAGAAATCCTGTGGCCTTTGAGATGGAAATCTCCATGTACATTCCATGGAGGATATTTTGCTAGCCCTTCTGGAAAGGAGACACGTTCATTTTCACTGACTGAATCGTTGGTAGGCGAAGCTAAACCCTGAAGCTGTGACTTGGCATAACTCTTTCAGCTGACAGATAGGAATGCTGCACTGTCAACTTTATAGTTGTAAATGACACCTGAGTATTGAGGGAGGCAAAATTTATATTTCGCCTCAACAATTTTCTGCTGTTTCCTTGTGAATGGCACCAACGTGATCTTTGGAAGATGGAAAAAGTGTTAACACTTACCACAATGAATTGGGGCTTGTCTGCTTTTTGCACATTTTCCATCACATCACTGCATTTCACTTTGGGTGGCAGGATTTTTTTCTTTCCAGAATAAAACCTAGGTTGGGTTAGTTCAGATTTTGGGGATTCTGGTTCTGTGGATTCTAGTCACATTTTGTTCTTAAGAATAAAACAAAAAAAGAAAAAAAATCAATCTTCACACAAAAGCACTTGTTTCTGGATGCTCTCTTTGCTTTACCCACTTTCTAGCTGTGTGAATAGAATTAATGAGGCACAGACCACAAACTGATGTTTCTAGTTTTTCAAGGGCTTTTTTCTTTGGCTTAATTCAACTAAGTAAGGACCGTTAAATCTCTTCTAATTTCCTTATTATCAAACTGCACTTAAAAGTAGTTTCTTATTTATCTGCAGCAAACCATAAAATGCAGTATTTTAACCATGACTCTGGTCAAAATGGCCATGAAACTTGTCAGTTTTGTCTCCGGCATATACAGTGTTGTAATAAAGGTTGTTATCCTCCTAAAATACTTCTGGTTTCTATTTAATTTGCACGCATGAATTATTACACCAATTTTGGTTATCAGTAAATTACCAAGTGGTTTATGCCAGTGATGGACATGGGAGCTGAGGCCCTCTGTATCCCAGGACCTAAAAGTCATTCTGTCAGAGATGTTTAACTGTTTTCCAGCCGCCTCATTTTTACGTGCGAATGACCTTTAAAAATGTGCTGAAATGACAGGGCTGAGGAATAGAACCCTATTAATCTTTCTAGGTGACTTTATCATAGGCAAGAGATAGCAAAGGTGCTGCAAGATTGCATAGCACTGTGATGGCAGAATGTGCAAGAGTATCACTGGAGGAGTGTTCAAAGGGCAAATATCATCAGGTCAGGAGTAGGTTCAGCTGCAGGTTTAGCCAAAACTGGTATTTTGAGTGAATTCAAAATGCTTAAAGCTTTTTCCAGACTAGCAGTACACAGACCTAAGAGGGGGTTAAAGGGTTTGAGTACTGTTCCCAAGGTACTGGTGTGTCTGATCCTTAAACCTTTCTTCTTTTTGCGCTCCTGAAATGCTCTTGATTCACTGATTTAAGGGTAGAAAATCAGATCCACCCACAGATGCCACATCAGTTAGAGTTTTTGACAGGTTTAGAATAACATCTCTGTTTCAGGTCTTTCTGGCTGGATTCTGGCAACATGGCAGTGAGAAACATTGCTGTTCTGAAGGGCCTATGTTTGCCCAAATCTCCAATTTGAGGTCTGTCTGTCAGACAGAAAATGCATGGTGTTGGTATCATCAACCCAGGCTTTGAATAGCCAGTGGGAATTGAAAGTGCTAAAGGAAATTTTCCTTTATCATTAATATCATTGATCACAGAAAAAACAGGTGTCAGCAGAGAACTTCACAGTTCTGGGCACATTGTTCTCTCACCCTGTCTCTTCTCACTATTTAAAAGTGTGTTACACTAAAGTGTACGAAAGTCAGGCTTTTCACACTTTTTTTCTACCACTTGAGTCCGCTTGCTAGACTTTGATGGGCTGTAATAATCTGCCTGTTTTCAAACTGAGCAATGCAGGTTTGGTTGGTCGGCTCTGACATGAAAATGTTTGTATTTGATACCTGACATAGACCAACAATCCAAAATGGGTGGGGAAAATAAGTGATGGGATAAAACTTAGCTAGAACAGTTACAACAGTGTGGGTTTTCAAAGGACTTGTTGACAGAGATGAAAATTTCAGAAGAAATTTTTTCTTCCTCCCTCTAGTTCCTGCACCTATGGCAACCAAGGCAGTAATGAAGTGATTTAGTGATAATGATTTTAGCTTAAAACAGCTAGCCAAAGAAATTGAATGGATTTGTATCTCAGTAGAAGTGGACTGGCTTTCACTCAGGTATCTTTAGCCAGCATGACCTTACATAGAACCTGTGTGTCTTTGGAGAACTGACTCTTCTAAGAGTCCCTTGCTGCACTTAATTAATAGAAGTACACTTTTTTTTACACAGATATTTAGATCAGCTACTACACGACACTGAGAAGCCTGTGTAATCTTCTGTACCTACATACCATACACACATGTTTTAAATGGCAATTCTAATGCCATTGAAATGCTATTTATCTAGTAATTTTTGCACTCCTCAGAAGAAATTTTGATACATGGAGTACATTTTATCTTCTTCCAACTATTTTTCTGCTGAGTATTAGCATTGCTCAGGACCTCTGTTTCAATGACCTCAATTGTCATTCCTAAAATGTCAATGCCTTTTAATTTCCTGTGTGAGTGCATGTAATAGGCTATGCAAAGGAGAAGTCTGATGTATGATGTATGAAAAGTTGGACATTTGGTTATGTTAAAATTGCTCAGGGAGCTCTTGTGTTTAGTCTTGTGCTTCCTCCTTCTGGCTTCATTTCCTTGTTTACATATTTTATTTCACTTCTTGTTGAATCAGCAGGATACAAAGTAACTTGAGGGAGAAGGAAAGGTATTACTTTGTTTTATGGTCCTTTGTTCTTAAGGGGGGAACTTGAAAATACAAAGTAGTACACAACTCACGAACTAAAAGCTGTGTTAGAATTTTGTTGCTTGTTTTCATCTAGAAGGGGAAGCTAAAAATGATTCATTAAAGAGAAAGCCAAAGAGAACTATGACAAACATATAATGTCTTAAGTACTCTCAGAAATAGATTTGGCATTTTCTGCTGAAGGAGATGATATACTGTTGAATAAAACTAATAAATTTGTCTTAAGATTTTTTGAGTCTTTGCCTCTCTGACTGTATATATGCAAAGCTTAGCCTACAAAAGTCATATCTACTAATGCCTTGGCTGTTCCTTAAGGAGTAAAGCAAGGCAACTCATGTAAGTCTAGGTCAAAAGATAATTTGATCCATCATCTCTAGTAGAGTGCCCATCTCCTAAAAAAAAATAATTGAACATACTGGTGCTTAATGATTGGAAGAGATCCATGGCTGACATGCTTCCTGAATGCAATGCATTAAATGTAATCCAAGATCTCCATCACTTCTGGTTATATATTTCTTCTATCTGGTAGGTACTTTTACTGTAGTTCTGACAGTTGTTCTTCATCCACTCTTTTGTCCTCTTTACATAACCACTGCAGCATTTCTAATATATGTTGAAATGTTCCAAAAAAGTATTCTTCCTTCTTTTATGTAATTCAGAGCAAAAATCCATCATTATAAAATTTCCATTGGGAAGTTAAGTATCAGGTCTTCTAAATTTCCCAGAGGAAAATTTATTTATCCTGAAAAAAAAAAAAAATTCACATAGCTCTTGAATGCTTGAATTAGATAAATTGAAGAAAAACAGACAAATTCAAACTAGTCCAAAACAAAATCTTAACAAAGAGCAATTGTAATAACTCTGTTATTTCTAAATTGTCTTTGCCTGTGAAATAAAAGGCCTGCTTTATTTGCTTGAGCCTGGGTGCAGTTAGACTAAACAACAAATGTTGAATTGAGCTGTAGACTATGCTGGAAGTAGTGTCTCTGTCCTGGGAAACTCTAAGGATTTTTAAAAGTGTTTCCTTAAGGTCCTTGCAGAGAGAGGAAAGTTGCTTGCATCTCCTCCTCCTTAACCTTGCCCCCAGCAAGTTAATTAAAGCACCTACTTGGATTGCAGGGAATAACAAGCCATTTAAAGAAGGCCATCTGGATTTTGCTGGGAAACCATCTCTGTTGCCAACCTCTCTTCAGCCCTTCTTTTTTTCATATCCCTCCACCAGGTAGCTCTGTTATTCAAGATAGAAAAGCCTTGCTTTTTCTGTCCAGAAAATAATGTGGTCAGCTGGACTAGGGAAGTGATCCTCTCTGTGTCCTTGGCACTGGGGAGGCCACACCTCAAGTTCTGTGTCCAGTTCTGGGCCCCTCATTATCAGAAGGACATTGAAGCGCTGGAGTGTATCCAAAGAAAGGAAGCTGGAGCTCGTGAAGGGTCAGGAACACGAGCCCTGTGAGGTGCAGCAGAAGGAGCTGGGAGTGTTTAGCCTGGAGAAAATGATGATCAGGGAGACCTTATCACTCTCTGCAACCACCTGAAAGGAGGGTGTAGCCAGGTGGGGGTTGGCTTCTCCCAGGCAACAAGTGACAGGACAAGAGGCATACTCTCAAGCTACACCAGGGGAAATTTAGGTTGGACATTAGGAAGCATTTATTCACAAAGAGTAACTGAGCATTGGAATAAGCTGCCCAGGGGGCTGGTGGAGTCACTGTCCCTGCAGGTGTTTAAGGAAAGACTGGACATAGCACTCAGTGCTGTGGTCTAGGTGACATGGTGGCATTTGGGCATAGGTTGAGCTCAGTAATCTCAGAAGCCTTTCCCAACCTAACTGGTTCTGTGATTTTTATCAACACAATTATAGAATATGGGAAAGGACCCATAAAGGTCATTGAGTCCATCACCCTGTTCCTCACAAGACTACCTGAAATTAAACCATATGATTAAGACCATCATCCAAATACTCTGTGAACTCTGAGAGGCTTGGGGCCATGTCCATCTCCCTGGGGAGCCTGTTCCAGTGACCAATCACCTTCTCTGTGAAGAACCTCTTCCTCATGTCCAGTGTGAACTTTTCCTGACACAGCTTCATTCTATTTCCTTGTGCCCCATCACAGGTCACCAGAGAGGAGAGTAGCACCTCCTCTACCACTGACCCCATTGAGGAAGTTGTACGCTGAGATGAGGTCACCCTTCAGCCTTCTCTTCTCCAAGCTGAACAAGGCAAGTAACCTCAGACATTCCTCATAAGTGTTGCCCTTTCACCATCTTACTTTCACCATCTTGCTTATCTTCTAGTAGTGTGATGTCCTTATACTGCACCATCCAAAACTGCACACAATCTCAAGGTGGGGCTGCACCAGCACAGAATAGAGCAGATGAGTCACATCCCTTGGCCAGCTGATGATGCCTGATGCACTCCAGCATGTGGTTGGCTCTTTTGGCTACTTTTTGGCCCTTTAGACCCACTGTTGACTCATATTCAGTTTGCCATGAACCAGAACCCCCAGATCATTTTCTGCATGGCTGTTCACTAGCCTCTTGCTCCTCACATATATAATATATATAACATATAATAAATATTTTAATTTTATATATAAATATATATAAAATATTAACCTTTTATTTATTATTTATTATTTATTATTTATTATTTATTATCTATAAAATATTATATCCTCCATATATAACCAAAATAATCCTTCTCATGAGGGCAATCCAGAACTTGTTCAATTTCTGTACAGCAGATGACTGTTGAGCTTGCCAGTTTATCCAGATCTCTCTGTAAGACCTCTCTACCCTCAAGGGAATTCACAGCTCTTCCTAGTTTAGTATCATCAGCAAAATACTTAATGTTCATTCAGTTCCTGTGTACTGATAATTTATAACAAAAGCATTAAAGAGGACTGGTCCTAAAAATGATCTTTGGGAATCCCCACTGGTGACTAGTCACTAGCCTGGTGTAACTCCCTTTGATCCCAACCTGTGAGCCAGTTGCTCACCCATGGCATGATGTATTTATCCAGTTGTGTGCTGCACATTTTGTCCAGAAGGATACAGTAAGAGTATTAAAAGCTTTGCTCAACTCAAAAAAAACCCACATCTTCTAGTTTCCCTTGGCCAACTGGATGGGTGACCTTATCATAAAAGGAAATTAAGTTACTTAAGCAGGATTTTCCCTTCATGCATCCTTGCTGGCTGTGATCAGTGACGTTCATTTCTTTTGTACAAAAGAAACCCAGTGTTTCATTGAATAGGTTCTGCTTGAGGCAGGCTTAGGCTTGATGCTTTGACTTGAGCTTTACAGGATAGAGGCAAGGTCATGTAAAATGTACCTTCAGGATGTTGAGGAAGGTCCCTATTTGGAAGTCTTTTTGCTTTCTTTTTCATCCCTGTTCACATGATTAGGCACTTGAAAAACAACTTGGAAGAAATATTTAATCATAATTTGCTGGAGGGCTCAAGGAATTAATATCTGGCATGAATGGTTATTACTATTGTGGAATTTCTGAAGTCAGAGGCTGAGCATTTTTTTCATTTGGGAAATGTAGACACTCTGGTGCAGTAATCAAGAAACAGACTTTCCCATTATCAGAACACTTAGGGGATATTAATCTGTTTCTTTATGATGTTCATTAGTCAATGGAAGTCTTAGCTAACTTATTTTTTTCATTTTTGTTCAGACAAGTGTATATATACCTATCTTTTCCATCTTCTATAAAATCTCTCCACATTAGAAATAAAACTCTTCTGGTAATGCTTATCATAACATGAGTTAACAAATCCCTCCTCTGTAGGCACACCCTAGAGTATCAGAACTTCAAATGAGATTTTTTGCCTCAAAATGGCCTGCAGTGTAATGTTCCATTATGGCCAGACCAGAAAGTTATGGTTGACTTTAAGACCTTTGTTACTGGGGGCAGCAAATGAATTCGTTCAAAATTAGTCTTTCTTGCAGTATTTTCCCTCCAACAGTTCAGCCCTTTGGACTGGTACATACACTGAAAATATAACAATCATCATCACTTCTACAAAATATCCCATAATTACACATCAACAACTCTCTATTTACGTGGCCTGGGTCTAGGGACTTACTCTGCATGTGTGTGCACTGAAAATAAATAAACTAAAATAAAAAAAATTTTACTTTTTATTTTTATCAATGCTTTGGCTGAAATAGGCAACAAATTGGAAACTTCCCAGATAGTCATCAATCAGTGACCTACTAAAATTGATTTAAGGGTATAGAGGCATATGAGAATGTTGTTAATACATCGTGTTACAGTGACGTGAAGATGACCCGCCTGCCTTCTCATGCATTTCTTGCAGGGGAGTCCTAGACAAATCATCTCTTACTTTTCATTAAGTCTGTGAGATCATGATAATATATTGATCATAGAGTCATAGAATTGTAGGATGGTTTGGGTTGGAAGGGACCTTAAATATCACCCAGTTCCAACGTCCCTGCCATGGCCAGGGACACCTTCCACTAAACCCATCCAAGATGACCCTGAACACTTTCAGGGATGGGACATCCACAACTTCTCTTGGTAACCTGTTCCAGCGCCTCACCACCCTAACAGTAAAGAAATATCTAATGTAAACCTACTCTTCTTGAATTTGAAGCCATTTCCCCTTGACTTGTCCCTTGAGCCATAGTTTATGTTGAACATTAATTTTTTTATTCTCTACACTTCACATTCATCTGTGGGGAAGGGGGAGAAAAATCTACACAGAACCCCACCCCAAAACCAAAATAAAACAACTGAAATAATCTTTTTGTCAAGATCACTTAATAAGGCTCCTTAGGCTGTTACTTCAACTGTATAAGGATTACCTGTTCATTCTACAGCTTCTTGGTTGTAGGATCAAGCCTGAGACTTGCCTGAGCACCTGTAGCATGAACTTCAAACCACAGAAGTTTTCTATTCCATACCAGAAAATTTTACTTCTTTCTAATGACAAAACATACACCATTTTTCTCTTTCAAACAAAGCACTGCTGTGTCCTTGCCTTCTCCTGTGTTCTACTCCTGAAGAGTTGCTGTGATCCATACTTGCAGAGTGCCTGGGTAGATGGAACAATTTAGGAATGCAAATGTTTTTTAAGGAGTATACTATTGTTCATTTGCAAGTTGCAAAGATCATGTAATATCCAGAAGTATTGGATTTTCTAATATACAAGCTCAAAAAAATGGAGCATGTCCATTAATTCTTTGATGTTAGTACTACAAAGCTGGTTCTTGGTATAAAAAAATTAATGTAACTTAGTTATGCTTTTAATCCAGGCACTCTTCATCCTGTTGAGTGAGAGAGGCTTTAGCAGAAAAAGACCTGATATGTTCATGTTCAGCTGGGCCATTTAATTTATGTTCTCAAAAGTTTGTCAGTTCCGATTTACTTGCATCAAAAGTCCCATATAAAAATGAGCAAAATGAGCAAGATTTTAGATAGATGAGGAAATAAAAGAATCAATATGCAGCTTGCAATTTAATTTTTGCTATGAGTTATCTAGGAATGATCTCAAACATCAGGTACAATAGCTGCTCTAGATGGTGGGTAAGAGGATAAATCAGACAGGTTTTTATGCATTAATCCCTTTTACTCTATGCATATTAATCCCAATTACAAAATTTTCTGTCCTAAAGAGTCACTATTTTGAAATTAACTGTATTAGGAAGAGACTGCAAGCAGCCATATGCTTTATGCCACTCTTGACAGTGGGTGTAAAGGATGTAGATCTGTAGATGTCAAAAACATACATTCCTTATCCCCCAACTCTTCTTTTCCCCTCTCTTTTCACCTTTCTTCTCAAAACAGAAGAGCTCTTCCCATACTGTTTCTGTGTCTTAAGAGAGGAGCCCATTTTACACAGACCCCAGTAATTTTTCAAGATGTGTCTTCTTATAAGCACTCTCAAAGAAAATTAAAGTTGCAGAAGGTGATTTTCACAGGAAGATGGGCAATAGATGCTCTCCTCGTCTTTGACTATAGAGCTGGCACTCTGAGCTCATACAAGGTGATATTGGGGGAAAAATCATCCTCAGACAAGTTGATCCACATGCACACTTCTTTAGGAGGAAACATAATTAAAGCCATCTCAATGGTACAGTGGAAGTTATAATAACAACCACCCTGTATATTTAACTTTAGCCTGGAACTTTACAAACAAAGCTGATCCTGCTGGTGAGGGTTCTGGCAGGTCTAGGATAGAGAGAAACCTCTTGGTGACCAATAAATCTGAAAGTTTTTATGTGTAATTATGCATCTACCATTGCAAACCAAGTGATGTTCTTTTCAGTTTCTCTTTTGTGTTCCCATAAATAGTATCAGTGTTCAAGTTTTTTAAAAAGGACAAATACTTGTTTGATATACTGTATTTTCTGGACTGTGTGGGAATGAGTGAAAATTGGTAAGCCTTGATTTTCAGGTGAATGACACTGTTTCCCCTTTTATAGAATTACAACTTACTGAATCTTTTCTTTCCATAAGAGAAACTGAAAATAGGTCATCCAAATTCTCCATTACTACACCATACGTGCCCGTCAGATATTGAAAAAATTGAGACATGTCAGTTAAATACAGCAGACAAAATAATATGCACATCAATCAGTGACTGGAAACAGTGTCCAAAATGTTATTTATTGCAAGTTTTCATCAAATATGCATTATTCTAATGATCGACACATTACCAAGACAGACACTTTGGAGAAAAATTATATGGAAGTAGACTAAAAAAGATTGCAGTCAACTTGGTGGGGAAATGTGGTTTAATTTAAAAATCATATAATTGTTATGGAAAGAGCCATATAAATCAAACTTGTCAATGTTGACAAGGTTTTTATCAGGATTTCTAGTTCTCTATAGTCTCCCAAAAATCACATAATGAGTATATATAATAAAGTCAATTTCCAAGCTGTTGCACTAAGAGTAATGATTTAAGTTTTCCTTTCTCTTTTATATTAGGAAAGTTTTATATGGTTTATGTGGATGACTTCTGTATAAAAAGGAAAAAGTGCATAAATAGGAAAACTATATCCACTCTGCCTATAATCTTACAAAAAATATATTGCTCTAGGCACAGTTAAATGTATAAACTGAGTGAAAGTGTCTCTGATTTTGGGGGATTTTTTTTTTTATGTCTTTTTTTTTTCCTCTTGGTTCTGGCATGAATGGGCAACAACTTTAATGGAAAATAGCCACGGGTACTAGGGCTCAGCTCTCACCATCCCTTTCCATCCCAATCTCCCCACCTAACACAGGTGCACATAAACATATATGTACCCAACTGATTCCATTTTTCTATTTTTCTCCCCCGTTTTACAATAAATTCTGTGCATTATTTAGTAATTGTGGTTGTGTTTTGCTCTCACATTCATTTATTCACAGAAGAAGCTGTATGTATCCTGCTGTTCTTGTAAAATTGTCAAAAGCTGATGAGGTTTTGGAATGAGGAGGCTGTATTTTAGTGTCTCTGCCGGCCAGTTAAGGGTGGGTTTTGAATGACTAGAGAGTAGCATAAGGAAAATTCAAGTCCTGCCTAAAGACTGAGTTAACTTAAGAGAAAGCAAGCCTGAAGACTTTATTATTAGCAGCAGTAGCAGCTTCTAGCAACAGGGTGCCTTAATTTTACAGAGTGACTTGACAATGAAATGTACTTCCTTCTTTTTTTTTCAAACTAAGAATCTGAATCCAAAGGCTTAGAGACTCTGTTCTAGACATCATTTACTGATAACATTCACAAAATAAAGTAGCACTAATGGGGAGAAGATGGAGAAGGAAGAACATTAATTTGTGGGAAAAAAAGCTTGCATGTGGCAACCAACACTTCTTGGAGTTCAACTTTTAAATAGAGGGCTTGTGTGCCAGTTCCCTAAAATTAAAAATGGGTCCAGAGGAAATGACTTCCCAGAGAACAAGCCAGCCACTTTGGACAGACTGGACACAAGCCATCCACACAGCTGCCTGTGACTCCAGCCAATTGCTGGTCTGCATGCTGCTAGGGGAGTCCTGTATCTTCCATCCAGCAAAGAGCATATGGGCCTTTCCACAGCTGACTCAGAGGAGAAGGAAAAAGTGGTAGCAAATCACTGGTGTTTGAGTTGCTTAATTATGGTGGTCATAAGAACGTTAAATGCTAATTAAATGTGTATAAAAAAAGGCAGGAGAGATTTTTACAGGAAGGTTGATGTTCCTCCTTAACCTGTAGCATGGGAATATATTTTGCACAAGGCTGTCTGATTTTATCCACTGAACATTTCCAAATGGTTCCTATTCCTGTCCTCTGAGTAAACTCTAAGCCATATAAGCTGCAGCAAACTGTGTAGGGCCAATAGGGAAAAGTAGTGCTCATTTTTCTTCAGCTCTTACCTTTCCTGAAGCTGTTCAGAACTGAGAAAACAAAACCACTGTGATATTTTTATTGTGGGTCAAAATTGTTTACTAGACAGAAAAGGAAGAAAAGCTTTGCAAGCGTGGCATGGAGCCTATACTGTGCAGCTCTTTCTGGCACAGGGAGCTGCTCACCATAGACTGGTCTAATACAAAGCTTTCTTTGGAAATACACAGCATCTCTACTGATCACAAAAACTTAAGAAAGAGTGTTGTAATGCCAAACAACAGAGGTGACTTGCATAATGCTTTCTAAATAAGGGAAGTAACTGAATTTTCAGCTCTTTATATTATGCTTAGATCATATAGAAACTTGAACATTCAGACCAATCCTTTTCATTCTGAATGAAGCAATGAAGCCTCACCCTCTAGTTACAGAATATAGATATTTGGGAAGTTTTGGTTAGTTAGTTCATTTTGTCAGGAGTGGTTTTTTTGTTTCTAAACCTGTTCCTAATCTTTCTTGTTTTATGAATTGCATTTGTATGGAAAGAATGAAAATATTGGAGGAAATTTTTCCCTTTTTTGTCAACGAACACCAAACTTTATTTTACCCCATATTTCTAGACACGAATGCACAGAAGAGTTAATAAGTCAGTAGAGGTACAATTACTAAATGTTAGATCCACAAATATGATCAAAACATTGCATTAAGTGTGGTTTTATAATATTTTTTCATTAGCATATGGAATTCACATATTTCTTTTGAAGGCCTCATTTCTCCATCCAAAGCAGAGAATCATAAAGTTGTTCTTCATAATAGTCTGGAGTTAGATTATGGTTTATATGCATAAGCTTTTCATCTTTAAAATAGAATTAGATTATGCCCATGTAGAGGATTTTGTTCAATGTAAAGGAATTGTAACATATGTAATATTATATGACAAATGAGTTAGGCTTTGTGATCTAGAAATAAGTTTTGGTCTCAGGGTCAGTTCTTGCTTTACACGCTTTTTCCCTTCTTTCTCTGCACAGTAATCTCACACATCAGAACCAGCCCTCCACTCTAGCCTCCTTGGTGTGGCAGCTTAAAAATAGAGAGCCACTTCAACAACCAGAATTTTCCACCAGTGGGAATCTTCCTGCTGGCCCCATAAGTATGGTATCAGCTGTGTTTCTCCCAGGACATGGTGCATGTGTGGGAAATGGCTTTGAGGCAGTCTTGGCATGCACATAGGGAACAGGAGTTTGTGAGGCTGCTGTGCCCCATGTTTCCACTCCAGCACACAGAGCTGCAGGAAGAGGACTGAGCAAGGAGTTTGAGGAAGAGCCACAAGGTAGCAAAGTGCAGTGGAACCAAGGACTTGAATCTGACATCTCCAAGAATTTGTTAGAGCTCATGGCAAAGTCAGGCTGAAGTTTTGTCTTCAGTGACAGAAGAAGGAGAGGAACAAATAGGGAGTACTTTTCCCAAGAAAACAAGTTTGTATTAGCTATCTGGACATAAAATCTTATGCAAACAAGATTTCCATAGTTTCTTCCACAGTTTCAAAGCAAAATTATACACCCTCTCTTCATAGGTTCATCTTGCTTAGATTACAACACAAGAAAACAAACTGCCATTACATTTGTTTGTCTGGGGCTTTAACTGCCAGATTTAGCTTATATGTGCCAACAACATGTGTTGTTTGGAAAAAAACCCATGGGATTTTTATTGAAGGAAGAAGACAGTTTCATTATCCCTGAAAAATAGTGCCGCATCTCTTTTTGGGTTTCTGGTGTAATAATAAGATCAGTTAAGTGGGTACCTTTATCCTCCTTCCTTACTATGCTGTTTTCTGTTCTTCTCTCTACTATTTCCCCTATTTAGCTGGTAGCAAAATCTTCCTGAAATTCTTTCAACTGAATGAATAATGAAATGCTTCTTGCTGCCCTATTTTTCAGTCCTCTCCTCCCTCCAAAACATTTGTGAACAGTGACCTGTCCAGCAAAAGTGTCTGTCTGCTCTTAGGGGAAAAATGTGTGAAAAGAACCGTTTCCTAGGATATAGGTAAAAAAAAATATAATATTCATATACAAGTACTACAGCCATAGACAGAAATGTCTATAAAATTGTATGTATACAGTTCAGCCATCCTCAGTACAATGAAAGATGGTGTCTGTAGGACTTTTTCTTAAACTTCACCTACTCTAAGTTTTTACTTTCTCAAACCATGGAATTTGAACCATTTCCTCTGGGAAATAACTTCTGTCTTAATGGAGCCTGCTCCTTTTCCTACTTAAATGTAACCTTTTTTTGACTGCATCTCAATGCTATTAATTGATGGTCACTTCCCATCTTAATCATTTTCATTTGTTACATATTATTACAATCCTGAAAATACAGAGGTTAAGAAGCTCTGAGCTCATTGCACCATCTCAGTTAATTTGAATTGTGCCCAAATTTCAAAGCTTATCTTTTAAATACCGGTGGATGGATTTAGAAACAGAAGCTCTGATTTTTTGGAGAAACTGGCACAGGATGGGCTTGGTCTAGGAAGTCTAAAACCTTTGATAAAGTCAAGCCATAAGCTTCAGTGAAGTGTCCTAAATCCAGACCCATATTAGCAAATTTGGGTCAGAACTACTCTAAGTATAGTTTATTAATGTTGAGAAATAGATATTCAAATCTTCTGTATTATCTTGGCTGATTTCTACGAAGGCTTTGAATTCAAAATGCTATTATGGGAGTGTGTGCCAATTTTGTCCTTAATGAACCCATTAAGCCTTGTCCTGCCATCAGTGGATTATATGAATATAACCAGAGCAAACTTACCCTGCAGACAAGAGGAAGACTTGCTACTCTTACTACATTCATGTTCTGGTTTGATATTCCCAGAGCCATTGTTCTCCTTGGGAAGGTGACTACCATTTCCTAGGTTTATGACTTTGGGCTGGATTCTATAGTAGAGAAAACTGTTGTAAAGTCTGCTGATTCCAGTCAAGATACAGACCTGATTTGTAGGCAGCCCTGATCTACAGCTACTGGCCTTTTTGACTGGGAAATTTGGTCTCAAGTGTATGATTTGAAAAATAGTATTAACAAGACCTAGAATAAAATTCTTGTCTTCCCAATCTCTTACAGAGAGCAGCATAATTCTAATTAAATGTCTCTGAAGAACTAAAAAAAACTCTTTAAGGTTGAAAATGTCTTTTCTTTGTGTTTTCTGCTCCTCTGGGAGAATTCCAGATGAACGAGAGCCTTGAGAGAAAGCTCAAGCAACTGATCACTTTAACCATATTGAAACTAAATTAAGCATCTGAAGAACTCATTTTGTCACGTTGCTCCCCCTACAAATGCTTATGTTTAAGATGTCAAAGCTGCGCCTTGACTATAAAGGGAGAGAAGGTTCTGAGATAAACAAGAGTTTTGGGAAAGAAAAACAAAAGAGTCATTTGTCTCTCAGATTGGGACAATTTGCCATGCTCCTGCTGCTAAGAGAAATATTCTTCACACCAGGTCTTCTCAGGAGATTATCCACAGGGAGAGGAAAGTGTTTCTCACCATGCCAGAATGTAAAAAACATCCAACAAGTATCAAAACAACCCTTCCTGAGGCTGGTTGGGATGAATTTTTTGGCTATCCTATGATGGTAAGAATGAGGCTGGAGGGGAGAAGAGGGAGATTTAGAAGAGAAATTACTTTTCTGATAGAAAATCTCCTTTCTTGGAAGCATATACATATCTAGGATGCAACATGCCACTCTTGCTAATGCTTACCTTGTCACTAACAAATGAAGCCTGCTGCTTGCTACCAGGAATTTTCAAATATAAACACTATAGGCGAGCTGATGAACAGCACTGTGTGAACAGCCTGCTGCCAGGGCTGCTGCTGCTGGAACTGGTGCTTGGAGACCTCTTAAATGTGTGCCACTGTCTTTCTATGCTCTCCAGTGTGCCCATTCTTTTTTGTGATGACCAGCTAACTTGAGAATTGCAGTTACTTGGGGGTGTATAACCTGTCGTAGCTTTAAGTTTTCATGTTTCCTTGGAAATGTTTCAGCAGGCAAAGCGTACCCAGCAACTTAGGAGACATTTGACCTACCTCACCGGTTTCCTACTTGTGCTGCTCCTGTAAAGAGGCTGCTAGTAGGTTTATATCTGCTATTTAAGTACTCACAACTGTACTGAAATTTTTATGGTCATGCAAATGAATGAAGATTAAAATCCATTTTCTTGATTACCCTCTCTGTGAGTTCACAAGAGCTAAGATATCTTGCTTACTTGCCATAATCTTAAAGCTCATGAAAAAAAGCTCACAGTCTGCATAAATTAGACATACTAAATAGAAAGGGCTAATAAGGCCTGAGGGCTTGCTGCTCAGCATGGAGATCAGACATCTGAGCTCTCCAACACTGAGCTTAAGACACAAGCTCCATATCCTGTACTGCAGTGTGATTGCTTGAGTATCTCTCATTTTCTTTCTCCTGAACATTGTTTCTTGTTGCAAACGTGCTCTGATAGCTGGGAGCATTTAAACTTTATTTACTCAGTAACAGACCTCAGGACTCTGATTTGCATGCATGATTCATTACTGGATGACCACTGCTCTACTGCCCACTAAGATTCCTTAAAGCATGCCCTCAGTTGTAGTTGTGCCAGCTGACTTAACTCCAGCATGAAGTTACAGTCCCATTCATTAAGGAGCTGGGCCCCCCTGCTCTCTGCCAGAGGAGGCCATGGCTATGACTACCAGGCCTTGATGAGAAGAGCAAGGAGATGCAATTCTTTCTTACTTCCAAGTTATTCTTACATGTTATAAAAAAAAGACATATGTCCAAAAGCATGTTTTTTATCCACAAAGGCTCTGCAGACCAGCTATCACCTGTACATTAGGGAAAGAAAGAAAAAAAGTGATTTCTGCAGAGTGCAGCCATAACTTTTGTCTCTGGGTGGTTAGAGAACATATTACTAATGCCAGGATGCATCAGTGATCTACCTTAAATGTGTCTATGTACATGAGGTTCCTTTGCTTTGTATTATGCATTCAAGAAACAGAAATGGGATTGCCCAAAAGGGACTTGATGCTGCTCCTTTCTCATCTTGAAATGGTTCGTTTTCCAAAGAATTTTACAGAGTGCTCCACTATGATAGCTTTTGCAGTACTGCACATTTCCACCCTGCTCCATATTTGAGAGCTTATTGCAATTACTACTATATATATAAACAAATGTTGAGATGTATATAGATATAGATATAGATATAAATATAAACACATATAAATATATATTTTATATAAATACATATATATTCTTGTAGCAATGCTGTGTTGATCCTGGGAATCTTGCCTGAGCCCTGAGTGAGCCAATGGACATTGTAAAATGATTGTTAATATTCATGCAGATGTTGGCTTGGTCTCAGGCAGCACAGAGCCCACCACCTGCTCTCTGGAATGATGTTTGCTTATGGATGCTGACTCTTGTCTGGGAGACTCAACTGCTTCATGGTCCTGGATATAAAGCTGATGCTTACACACTTTTTCTCTTTAAAGAAATTATCATTAACAATACTTAAGATTCATAGGGCTCTATTGTAAATGTTGATAGGTCTAGAGGCAATTTTCACTTCCTATTAATGTCAGGCATAAACCTGATGAATTTATTATCTGGATTTATGCAGTTTGATGGTGATGACAAGAAAAATATTAAAGCTTTAGTTAACACCTTCTTTCATGGGTACAGAACAGACTGAGCTTTTGATTTGTTTATTTGAACTTCAAGTCACTGCATATATATGTATATGTTTATATATATAAAGTTTGGCCCTGTGTGGATTATGTGCTCTTAATGAGTATTAACAACATTAATCTCTGTATATTTGATTGAATTTGACTGTGAAAGGCAAAGAAGGCCTCGTTCTAAGTTTTGACAGTAGATTTCTGACACTTGTTAATAGAATCATAAGAATCTTTATATCCCAGTACTAGTACCTCAAGTTATGCAAAAGCACTAAAACCAAATGCCAAACTTAGGGCTGAAGGATCCCTGGCAATACAGGGTGGTTATGGAGCTGCTTTGTGTGTGGAGAGTCCACTCCTGCAGAGTGCCCTGGCATCTAGGGACATGCTGGCCAGCCCCAGCCAGCAGACAGCCTGCACATCCAGCAAAAGGTTCTTTCTCCTTTACAAAGCACTGTTGCCCAGTTTGGGGCACATGGATGGATTTTTTTTACCTTTAGAGTGAAAAACAGTGGAGAATTTAATGCCAATCTTTTGCTTCTGGAAGGGACATCAGAGAGCTAGACTTCCCTCAGAGGGACACAGCAAAAGGGCAAGAAGCAGTACTTAAAAGCTACAGTATTCAAAGACCTAACTGGATAAAACAGGGAAGGGAGTGAAGGAAATCCTGTTAAAGCCAGTTAAGCATTAGATGAGTGTCCAGAAAGTCATGGGATCTCCGTTTTTGGAGATCTTCATGACTCAGCTCTCAAAGGCCATGGGAAACTTGAGCATTTTGAAATTAGCCCTACTTTGGGCAGAGGGCTGGACTATACATTTTCATGTGTCCCTTCCAACTTCTATTTTTCTCTTATTTTGTGAGTGCCCAATGTTTAAGCAAGGTTTTGGCATTTTTAAGTCTCTCTTTTCTGGACACACAGAGAATAAAGTACATGGCTCTGGGATAAGATCCCCAGGCAATGCTAGGATTTAATCTCTCACTAGCAGCAGTGGTGTTGTACTAACAGCACTAAACTGGAGATCATAAGAGCAATGTCAGCCTTGGGTAGACAAGTATTCATAAAAAACAGGTCTTGCCTTTTAGCTACAGATTTTCTGCTTCCTCCAATGCTGTGTTCTCCAAGCCTGCCTTTGAACTTGCAATTTCTCACGGCAATTAATCAGACCTCTGAGTTGCCCTAGCTGTGGATGCCCAGTGTGGAGAGATAAAAGACAATAGCTTGAACTAAAATTACTAATGCTCTTAGCCGGGCAAGGAGAAAATGACCAGCAATTGAAACTAAAGGCCATTTTATGTGGCCTAATCAGAGGATTATATTAGGAGAACATGCACTTGGCATGAAAATAAAACATCAGTTAAAGTATTTTGACCCTGGAAAATTCCAAGCCTTCCATCCAAAACAATGCATTTTTTCAAATGTGATTTCCTGTACCATAAACATCTGGTGAATTGAGACTTGTTCAGTATATCAGTATGGAAAGTGCACAGACTATAACTGGCCTGTTTAAAAAAAAATAAAAGGAAAGAAGCAATTAAAAAAATTAGAGCATCTCTTTTCATTTGAAGGAATCTACAATTTATTTGAATTTGAAGGGAGGAAGAGAGAATGGTCAGTAAATTATTTTAAATCCATTTTGGAAAATGAAAGACTTTAATGGGTTTTTTTTAATGGAAAAAAAAAAACCACAAAAAAAATTCTGGCATTTAGACTCCTTCCCCAAAATATTTTTAAAACATTTTTAAAAATAATTTTTCAATCACATACTACTTGAAAACTCTCTTAAGAATACAAATCTTATGCTATTTAATAAAGCACTAGTACAGCAATTTATTGAAATCAAATGTTTATTTACCTATAGCATCTGACAACAGAATTCACTTGGGTAAAATTTCAGTGTGATTTATCCCCTGAGCTTCACTAAATATTGCTGCAGCTGCATGTTTTAGGCCACTGAACAGCAAAGAAAAGAGAGGCATTAATTGTATCTTTTACCATGGCCAAGACATACATTTACTAGATTACAGCAATCAAACAGCATGTATGTCCTTTTTTTTAAAAAAAAAAAACAAGTCTGTCTACCAAAAATTGCTTGTGTAGGGTATTGTGTACCATATATTTCCCTTCTAAAAGACCTTGTCATCCTTTATATCAGTTGCCATACTGTCAGCTCTAAGTTTGATTAATGTGGAGGAAAATAGAGGAGCACATAAGCAGAAGAAAGAAATTCTGTGCCCCGGTTAATGGCTTTGGAGGGGGCAGGGGGTGTTGGCCACAGATACAGTGAGTGAGGATTTCAGAAAGAGAAGAATGCTGACTATACATGCTTGTTTACATCCAAAATGTATAGTTAATGCAGGGCTGATCAGATCTGTCTTTTTCAGGAGCTAGCTGACTCACACCAGTGGATTTTATATAGCTGTGTCTTTTGTCATTTCTGTGGGCATTTAACTTAATTTGGTAAGGTGAAATCCCAAAATGTTTCTACCTCTTTGTCTTTGCCTGCTTCTAATTCCTCCCTTTAGTCATGTCCAGTTAAGCCAAAAGTGGCTGAAAGCTAGAGAAAGGGTTTAAATCACTTGGAACATTGACTGGTACTCAACAACTTTAAATATATAGGCACTGTATATTCTAATAGCCTTCTGGCTTTCCCATAGTGCAGTCATAGTTTTCATCATTTCCCAAGCCTTTTCCCTGATGTTGTTTATATCTCACTTACTAAGTGAGATATAAACTTACTTACAAAGCACTCTGACTAATTACCTTTCATTCTTTCCTTTCACTTTAAAAGAAAATCATGAGAAAAAAAAATAAAAAAGATACTTGTTTTCTTCTTTCTGTCTGTGACCTGGAATTTGTGTTTAAAGCAGTTTCTGGATCCTTGTCTGGCCACTGACAGTTAAACCTTTACTAGAGAAGGAATGGCTTGACCAATGGGACTGATCTGCATCATGCAGCGCAATCTTCTGGAGGAATGAAGTTAAAGAGATGAACACCTTTGGCAGCATGCTTTCTAGAAATTATTATAGCAATGGGACTTTTCTGCATGCTCTTGCAAGGTTATAAAATACAAAGTTTATAAGCTTGATCTTGGTGTCATTTATGGCTCTGCACCACTGCTGATAATTTGGGGGAAAAAGCCAGATGTGCACTGGCATGAGTAAGAAGAGAATCAGTTCTTTCCGTAAAGCTCTTGCTATTGTGTACCTTAAAACTTTCTCAGTTGTCATCAGGAACTCTCCCTCTGTAATCCAACGAGACATTCACCTGGGCTGAAATTGAACAAAACAGATGGTATTCAACTCTCCTAATTTTTTACAGTCTAATAGATGGCAGGTCATTGAGACTTTCTTTGTGATGAAGAGCTACAAACCAGATTAAAAGAGGGAAAGCAATAAAACCAGGCCTGTGAAAGATGAGCCTGGGGGTGGCACACAACTGTGTGAGGGATGGGCTGCAGGTGAGGTCCTTCAGTCCTCCATATCGAGGTAGGAATGGAGATGCATGCAGCAGAAAAGACAAAAGGGGAATCAATGTGCTGGAAATCACAGAAATGTCTTAGAATCATCACAAGGGAATTAGGGCTCCTCCAGCCTGATAGGTGGTGGGATCAACAATCTCAGCTGAAGAGCATCTACACCACACATCATGGACAACAAACAGGAAGAACTGGAAGTCATGGTGCAGTAGGAAAACTATGGCATGGCTGCCACCACAGAGACATGATGGGACAAATCACACTACTGGAGTGTTGCAATGGATATCTATATCCATTAGATATGGATATCTACTCTTAGAATCCACCCTTAGAAGGGTGTCAGCAGAACTGCCATCTTAGGCTTCCGTAAGGCAGACTGAATGTTTTAGGAGCATGGTTGATGGAGTCCCTTGGGAGTCAGTCCTGAGGGGCAGAGGAATTCAGGGAGGCTGGATATTCTTCAAGAAGAAATCTTAAAGGCACAGGAATAAGCCATCCCCATATATGTTGGGGTCAGAGATGCAAGGTATATACCTTTATCTGTAATGCCTAACTCTGACACCCAAAAAAGCACTGAGTTTCACATAGCACCATGGAGACAACGGTTAGAGTAAGTAGAAAAAACTGAAAATGTAAATGTGTGAATTAGAAAGTTTTTAGAATCACTGGGTGAATGGGTTGAGGTTTAGAGTTTAAGGTAGTTTAGAGAGCAGGGGACAAGATGGAGGATTTAGGGTGTTGTCTCTTGTCCTTCTTCTTTCTTCTTCATGTTCTTTCCTGGGGGTTTTTGGGAAGTAGTAGGTGATTGGGTAGAAAATGCCGCAGTGCAGCACAAAGGTGTTGGGTCATTGGGTCACTAATAAAAATAACTTAGTTGGCATTTGTTAATTGGGTAAATGGACATATAAAAGACCTTGAAGAAGATCTTTGTTAGCCGTTTTACCCCTTTACTATCATAGTGCACATAGCTCCTTGTACCTTGTAATGCTGATAAGAAAAAATAAACAACTGAAGCCGAACGAGAGAAAAAACTTGCCTCCCGTCTCATCAATCTTCAGTTCAAAGAGAAAAAAACCCAAATCAAAAAGTCCATAAAGAGACACATATATATATATATATGTATGTATATATGTATGTATGTGTATGTATATATGTGTCTGTGTGTGTGTGTGTGTGTCTGTGTGTGTATATGTGTGTGTGTGTGTGTATATATATATATATATATATATATATATATAAAATGAACTTTAGAAGAATGGGCAGTCATTTCAGGAGGACTACAAGGGTGTTTTGAGTTTATGCAGGGAGAAAATTATAAGGGCCAAAGCCCAGATAGAACTTAATCTGGCTACAGCTATAGAAGACAATGAAAGTGTTGCTATAAATATGTTCACAAAATAAAAGAAGGTCTAAGGAGTATCTACTTCCTTTCTTGAATGCTGAGGGAAATTTGCTGAAAAAAGGATGAGGAAAAAGCTGAGATACTTAATGCCTTCCTTGATTCAGTCCTCATGAATAAAGCAAATTATTTTTGGGATACCCAGCCCCATGAGCTGGAAAACAGGAATATGGAGCATATTAAAGTCACCATAATTCAAAGGTAAATGGTCAGTGACCTGCTAAGCCCCACAGACACTGACAAGTCTAAGGGCCCTAGTGGGATCTACCCAAGGGTATTAAGGGAGGTGATAGAAGAGCTTGCCAAGAATTCACAATCATTTTTGATCAGTCTTCATCAATCAAGGAGGTCCCAGCTGACTGGAAGTTAGCAAACGTGACCCCCATCTACAAGAAGGGTCAGAAGAAGGCTCCGGGTCTTGTCAGTCTCTGTGCCAGGAAGATTGTAGAGCAGATCATCTCGAGTGCCATCACATGACATATGGAGGATAACCTGGAGACCAGGCCCAGTCAGCAACACTACAGGCTTGGGGAAGACTTACTGGAAATCTTCCCAACGGAAAAGGACCTGGAAGTGCTGGTTGACAGCTGGATGAACATGAGCTCTCAGTTGCATCACATGTAATGCGGCCAGCAGGACCAGGGCAATGACCGTCCCTCTGTACTCAGCCCTGGTGAGGCCATACTTTGGATCCCGTGTCCAGTTCTGGGCCTCTCACTACAAGAAGGACATTGAGGTGCCGGAGCAAGTCCAGAGAAGGGCAACAAAGGTGGTGAAGGAGCAAAAGTCTGATGAGGAGGAGCTGAGGGAGCTCGGGGTGTTTAGCCTGGAGAAATGGAGACTATCACTCTCTACACACTACCTGAAAAGGAGGTTTTTGCAAGGTGAGGTCGGCCTCTTCTCTGAGGTAACAAGCAGCTGGAGGAAAGGACATGGTCTCAGGTTGCACCAGGGTAGGTTTAGACTGAAGTATTAGAAAAATTTCTTCACGGGAAGTGTTATCAAGTATTGGAACAGGCTGCTCAGGGAAGAAGTGGAGCCACTGTACTTGGAGATATTTGAAAGACATGTAGACGTGGCATTTAGGGACATGGTTTAGTGATGGACTTTTCAGTGCTGGGTTAGTGGTTGGACTTGGTGATCTGAATGATTCTGTGAAAATCACAGAGCGGTTTCCATACAAGGAGCTATTTAATAGCTTAGAATTCTTCAGCCTCAAAAATAGGACAGCTGGTTCAGGCTGAGATAGCTGATTAATGTGAGAGTAAACATCTATAAAATTGCAGACTGGATATGTATGGTTGATTGCTCAGTATCTTCCAACACATGACCTAGGGGGGATTAAATAAAAACACCAAGTTCAAAGCAAACAGAAGAAGGTGGTTCTCAGCATGTCAGGTTAGCCGAGCAATTCTTTGCCACAGCAGTTGTGGTAGCTAAATGTTGGCCTGGGTTCAAAAGCAGAAAAAGATAATGGAAGGGAAAATTTTACATATGTAAAAAGCTATACATGTTTTCAGATAATCTGTAACTGCAATCAGTTGAAGGCTGAAAGAATTTTCAGAGAGTAGCATACAATTTTCATTATTTTTAAACTCTGAGGTCTTTCTTTTGACTACAGTAGCAAAAATGCTGGGGCTGGTTGAGCCATTGTTCTGATTAATGCTTGTGCTTGTATTCTTGTCAGGGATGTGTATTCACTACCAGTCAAATGATACATTACAGAAGTTTTGTTATGAAGGCACTGAATTGGAGCTATCATACCCTTTTTCTTATCAGGCAAAGTAGGTGGCATGTGAGCAAATACACAATTGTGCTTTGCTCTCCAGTCCTACTCTAAGATATTTAACCTACTTGCTTACTAAAAAAAAAAAAATGTCTTTATTTATCCTTTATATACATGTCTGTGTTATATAGAAAAGAACAGAAACATACTTGCAAGGACTTGATGAGATCTGATGATAGGATTATAACTGAAATTCATATCATAAAAGAGGTATGGATTTATTTTTCTTTGTGGAGGTAACTAAACTATTACATTACTAATTTTTTAACCTAGTGAATCTTCTATTAAGTAAATTTTAAAATAAAGGCTGGGTATTTTTTAAAAATTTGCAGTGCTTCTCAGCTGGAAGTTAAATTTATGATGTAGGGTTTTTAAGTGCTTTTAAATGTTTTTTAAAAAAAAAACTTCCTTGTATGTATCGGGCGACTATCAGAGCATTATTGGCTTTAAAAATCAATGAAACAACTACTAAGAGGTAAAATTAGTTTCAGTTCTCAGAAATGAAACAGAGGCACAAGAAGATCAAGTTATGAACCCAAGTTTGTTTTGGGACAGACTCCACCCTCCTGACAAAAACTTAGTGCTTTGGTGTCTAGATTAAGTATCCTCTTGTGAAGAGCTTTACAGGTCTGCAAGAAGCTCTACAATAAAGACTTGACTAAAAAGCATATATTTATCTTCTCAGAGAATGCAAGGAAGCATAGAATCCTCAGTGCAGATACAGAGATTTATACCAACCAAAGATCAGGATAAGAAAATCTGTCAAGGACACTGTGGAAAAAAGGCATAATTCTAAATTGTAATTGTTTTCTGTGTTAATTTGTAATAGGTAATCTACAGCTGGGCTGAGACGGTATTATCTCTGATTTTGGGAGCTAATCTCTAATCTGTAAAACATGCTCTGTTTGGATTATCTGCAGGGTGCACATTTCTCAGTGAATTTGCTTTCTTTGAGTAATGGGAACACATTCAAGGAAATTAATTTGGAAACAGATACAGTTGCTGCTGGACGAATGGATTCTCTCTTTGCACTTGAGGTGTAGTGTTGTTGGTATCTTGGCTGCTGGCATGTGCAGGAATCTTTGGATTGCTTACCAGAAATTTTCCCATAATATTCTCAGGAAACTTAAGTGACAGCTTTGTAGTCTGAGAAGTAGATACAAACCCCCTGCCTGCCACCTCAGAGCTTAACTAGTTTGAGTTAGAGGAGGGGGGAGAAACATCACACAGTAGCATGTTTCTTTTAATGCACCTGCAGACTGTAACATATATGTGACTGCCAGCAATGATTTGTCCCCATCATGCTTTTTTTTCATTTCAAGTCTTTCCATGGCCCCACTGTGGAAATGCAGCACAGGGCTGATTATGACTCAACTGATTTTATTTCACAGCATTGGCTCCAGCATGGTTGGTTTCATGTTTATACTCTAGGCAAACTGGAAACTATGCATGTCTGAGAGTCTGGGGTTGAATACAAATAATGACCAAATATTTTGCTGCCTGAAGGGAGAAGTAAAAAACTACCTCATTATCCCACTGAATCACATAGCTGTGATTCATCTGCAACAACAAAGTAAAAATCAGAAGTGAAATGTAAAGGAAGGAAAATGGATAGTTCATTACAATTTCAGGAGGCAGTGAAGTAATACAAAGAATCGGGTTAAAAACATATTTGAAAAATGAAGGATTGTATACATTTATGAGTAGAAAAGTGAATCTTTGAAAGCATGACTTTCTGAAGATCCTGTATCTTGTTCTTTGAAGCTCCAGCTGGTTTTTTTACCACCCTTATTATTAATAGCGGTACTGATAAAGGGAAAAAATTGGGAAGTTCATTCCTATTTTAAACTCTGTATTCCTAATGCAAAACAAAAAGCTCTGGCTTCTGTCAGAAGGCTCTCATTCTTCACTAGGTCTCAGTTTTTAATGGAGATATGTCTGAAATAAGTTTGTTTCAAAGTAAAGGTCTGGTGCCAATCTTAAGGATTCCTCTTGTTTAGCTGAAGCACCTTTAAAAAGGTGTCTAGTATAAGCTGGTTATCCAAGCTCCCTCTGTGGTTGCTTTAGAGAGAAATGCTTCTCCAAAAGGCATTTCTTCCCACCTAATATAATTGTCTCAGTTAGCAAGATGACTAATTTCCATTAAATACCTACATCTGTCCTCTGGCAAAAACCAAAGGCCTGACAACTACATTAAACTAAATGTATAGTCACTGGATGGCTAAGGTTTGGTGAGACAAATCCCATCATTAGCCAGAAGCATAGAGCATAATTCGATTTACAGCTTCCTGGATATTTTCTGTTGCGTAGACAGCAGGAAAAAAGGTTCTTACAAAGCAGTGAAGACATCTGAAATAGACAGTCACGTAATTTTTGTTTCAGTATCTTTTCTACAAGAGAAAAATAGAGCTCTTTAAGTATTTCTTTCTCAGGTAGGTCAGATGCTTGAGGTGGTGTACACCATGAAGTAATGGGGGGTGTTCATGTTGAGAGGCACCAGGAAGAACTGTCGAGTCAGGTCCCACTATGCTAGGGAACAAAAGTCTGAGGTAGAGAGGCCAGCTGCAGACACTATGGGAATCTGAGAAGACCCTTGTTAAAACAAGTTTCTCAGATTCCAGACAGAAGAAATCCTCTCCACCAGGAACTAACAGAGCCAGGATATAGCCCAAGTTAAATATTTCGTGTTTATGTGTATATGGATATATCTATACACACACACACACATATATATATGTATTTATATAAAAATAATAAAATACAATTTATATAAAAATAATTGTTTCTGTAGTTGTCTGAAGAACAAATATAAATATCAGCACTGAAGAAAAATTATTTTACCAAAAAGCATTTTTATTCTGTTTAGTTGAATAAAATTACTTCCCCATCTAGGCTCGGGTCAATTTTTCAATTTGTATAAATCAATGTACTTCTATGAAATGAAAGTAATTCTTGTGCCTTCCCCCTTCATTTTTCAAAATTCTTTAGTCTCATACTAGTACTAAAAAAGATAAAATGACATCTCATGTCCTTGAGAGATTTAAGGCCTTGCATTTAGCTATATCTAAAGAAAAAATATATTCCAGGGGACCCAATTACACTACCTTTATCCCTGCAATACAATTAAAGCATGTCTCCATTTCTGTGGTGTAGAAGAGACCTAAATGCTCTCTTCAACCATGCTAAAGCCTCTTTATTCAAGGTTATAACACGGTTTGGGAATTTGATTGAGGCTTTTGACACAGTAGAAATGATCGTCCTTTAACTGTATTCAGGTCATCTTTGAAGCTGCCCATGGAACAGAGCCTGACCTTCATGGGAGCACAGATACCCTTTGACATACTGTTTTGTAATGTCATGGTTTAATTGCAAGGGTCACTTTGGATGCCAACAAATTTGAAGGCCAAGGGGGACCCAGCCACCTTGTGCTGTATATGAGGTGACAATGAGTACAGCTCCTTGTATGAACCTATTATAAAGGACTTGTAGTATAATGTAAGGGACAACCAAAAAGTTTGTAAATTTATATCTAGTTAACTAGAAGTTAAAAAAGTAAAAAATTGCACAGTCTGAGGTCCTATCCAGTGGAAATGTATGTGGAATAGACAGTCAAGAGAGTTCTTCTATCTAGTGGAAGGCAGACCTGTGCAATCATGTTCATTCTACAGAGTTTGAGGGGAAAAAAATTACAGATTTTGTGATGTTAAAGCCTTTCATGGAGCTATACCAGTTGGGGTTTCTCTAATTGTTCGATAGGGTTAAAAATACTTTTTAAGTATGGCAGAAAACAAAGGAACATTTCGTTCTGACACCTTCTGAACAAACAGCATCATATTCATAAAGCTGTTTTTCATATTTTCCTTCAGTTCCAATAGAAAACTTGCAAGTGTGTTTTAAATGAATTAATATACAAGACTGCTTGTATTTTCTCAAAATGAAAGCTTTAATTTCATCTCATTACTGTTGAACTCTTCTGTTTGCTCAAAAACGAATTTAAATTGTAGGATTCCCACTCATATGCTTAAGCAAATTATTTAAATGAAAGAAACACTATTTCAATAAAACAAAAGTGTATTTACCACACTTAATTACAGTAGGCAGTAGCTACAGCTCTCACTTAAAGTACTCCTGGCCATGTTGACTCATGTGTCAGAATGCATGTTTAATGCTACAGGAAGCTCCATCAGTTTCTGTTTCTGAAGAAGGGAGGCCCTACAGAAGAAGTTGCTTTCCTGTAACACCAGCACACCAGTTTTTTACTTGAAACTGTGCTAGCAGATTTCTTAGGGCTTTCCTAGCACTAGCAGCTGAAGACTCAGGAGGTACTCTGTGGATTCTCTGGGTCTTTTCACCTTGGTGCTGGCTCATCTGTTCATGAACATTTGTATACCACAGGTACACATATTGAAAAATATCATTTAATTGAACAAAGAAGAAAAAAACTAAAGCTCTTCAGCCTCTTCCATGCACTGCTTAGTGTCCTGTTGCAACTTTATTCATAAGCAAGCAATAAACAAAACTAAATGTACAATGCTAGATCACTAAGATCAACTTAATGATGTTTGACAACCTGCCAAAAGGCAAGGAAGAGGGACAGGACAACAGACTGTAAAAATGCACAATAGTTACTGCTGATCTGCCAAAAAAATATGTTCAGCCCTTCTGGGAAAAGGTTTGGCTTAGCACAAAAGTGATGTTGTTGTGCTTTCCATGAGTCGTCTCCAGAGAGTCGGTGGGATTTGCATGTGATGAAAAATAGCCTCAGATTATCATGCCAGAGAAGGAAAAAGGGATAGAAGGCTTGGCTGCAGTACTGAAAATAAATCAGGTCCCTGTAAAAATTAATCAGTCCTGCCTCTTCATCCTGTCCCCTAACATGAGGAATAAAGTACATTTTACTGAACTGCAGTACTGAAAACACAGGGGGCCAAACAGAACTGAAGATTATTTAGCTGCATATGTCAGTCACCAAACATCATGATCAGGAAAGCTTGTCACAACGGGGGAAGGGTTTCAGTAGAGCAACTTCGTGAATTTACAGTAAATATTTATGCCAGTGCAAGCAGGACTGGTACGAACAGCAGCCCGGAGTGCCAGGCTGAGCAAAGATCAGGGTCCCCTGAAGAGAGAAGCCCTCAGCCTGGTCAGCCTCACCCATGAAAAGTTGGTGTCCCCTGTCAGTGCTGGTCACACCAGCCCCCTGCTCTGCCTCAGCTCTCCACCTGTGCTGCACTCACTGCCAGGCTGCCCTGCTGCTTACAGAGACCTCTCGTTTCCCATGCTGAAACATGAAGCAGATAAGAAGAGACTTGTGTAGTGGCACGGCTTTACATCACGGCCGATCGCATACACTCCTGTTCCCAGGAGGGAGCACGCTGGGTGGGGCTGGCTCCTGTCAGGGTGAGCACACCATGTTTCTACAAAACATATTTTGCAGTATCACTTTCCCTGGAGAAACACACAGAGACTCTTACATGCTAGCTGCTAGATCTTGAAAAGAAGCAAAAGCAAACACACCCCACCCCCCCGAAACAAACAAAACAAACACTATGCTAGCTATTTATTTCTTCTCTAGGATGAGGCAGAAGTGGGCAGAGGGGGAAGGAATTAGGGGTTTGTGGAAGGTTTTTTTCCTTTTTTATAAGGCTCTGGGAACAGCAAGGGATAGAGCTATTTACAATGTGAAATAAATGTGCAGCTGTGTATAGTAGTAACTGGTAATAGACGAGAGACTATAAAAGGTGATGGGCTGGGGAAGGTGATGGGGGAAGAGAGCCTGGTGTACTGAGTGGGGAGAGAGGTTTTGGGAGCCCTGACAGAAGCAGTGGAATAAGGAAGAGGAATTGTAGTGGAAAGGAGAGAGATGGAAAGATAATGAGAATTTGGGGAGCAGGAAGGTAGTTAAACCTATTCAAGACAGCAGAAGGAGAATGGAAACTGAGAAGAGGAAATGAGATTGAAAAGCTCCCACTGATGCATGTCAGAGAAAGCATGAAAGAAAGTAAAAGGATAAAAATGAGGAAAACAAGATGATTACAGGTATAGTCTGATACAGCTTAATAGCAAGTATAAATCATTTTGCTTATATATGTGTGCATATGCACGCATGTATGTTAAATTAAATAAGGCATTCCCTGTCTCTGAAATACTTCCTTCATGGTTAGGGTCTCCCTTTTAAGGCTATAGAATGTGACAAGGAAAACCATATGGAACAGACACTTCATGACTGATTCCATCCTTTAATCTCTCTCTACTATTCAACATCTTTTATTTTGGATGATAGTTTTGGCACAACCATTTGAGATTCTGGATTTGTCATGCATGTGCCTGTGCAAACCACTCCATGCTATACAGGTATAAATGGTCCTGACAGCCCCCAGGCAGTGTTTCTTCTCTCTCCATATCCTCAGTACATAAATTAGATCCCTGTTAGATGTCCACAGATGATGTGAAATTGAGATAGATTACTTGTCAACAAACACTTCCTGCTTGGGACTATCCCCTATCTGCAGAACACAGGGAGTTTAGAGTAAAAAAAAATATCAAAATTCAGGTCACCTTTCATTTTGGTTCTACCAAGAAAAAAACCAAACAGACAAGAAAATTGTACTGACAAAACCAATCCTGGTTTGCTCGATCTTTATTTATTGGGTTCTGAAAATAGATGGAGCATTCAGACCTCTCCCATGCACTAGCAGCAGGCAAAGTTCATTCACATCAGATCATTCCCTCCTCTTCTCCCCTTTGGACAGTATAATGTAAAACCCACATAAATAGAAATAAAGCTTAAAAAAGCCTGCAAAAATCCCTAGCAATATTTTGGCAACCTCCATATGCCTCTCAAATCTGATTTTTTTTTTCTAAGCAGTAAATGGATGTTTCTGAGTGCTACAACCAATTTGCAAAAGAAAATAAACAACTGTTATGTTTTGGTATATAGAATCAGAATATTCACAGAAGACAATATTTTTGGCTATGTGATCAACTCTGCTTTCCAGAGTTCAAACATGAAATGCACACTATCATTACATCAGAAATCTAGTTGGGATATCCCTGCTCCAGTAACCTTTACACCATTAACTGCCTGCTGCACTGAGCGTTCAGACAATATCGTAACATGATAACCTGGTTTCCTTTATTTTGCTCTAGTGTTATTTATTTGGGGTTTTTTTAATTGTAAGTTTATGTATTTATATTTTATATAATTTGTTTAGAACCTTTGGCCACATACTTTATTCTTAAGTAACACATCGTAACAGAAGAAATCTGAGCTGGTATGCCAAGTGCTTCTTACACAGTTGCAATGCAAAATACAGCACAAGCATAAAATTATGCTAAAAGAATGTTAGAGTTTCAAAGTCATTCACTCAGAATTGAGGCAGTGAAATAAATTATGTTATCCACAACTTTATTTAGTTCTGTGAATCCACTGCTGTGTGTAGTGACATCCTTTCACGTCATTACCATGACCGAGTTTTCATAGGACTCCTGCTCCACTTACATATAGGCTGTGTTGTGGCCTAGAAATGAGTTGAAAATCCATAGCAAAATTACAACATCCTTGCTTCTTTGTTGTGGGAAATCAGATATACCAGAAGAATGAAGTAGGGGGCAAAGAATCTTGTGGTTAGAGAAGCTGAAGGGCGCCTAGAAATTCTGACATAGTCTGACTTATATCTGCAGTTCCAGCATGATATTTTTACCAGCAATGTTTGTCTGTTTTGGTATGACTCGCTTTTTTTGTTGGAATAATATTATTTTAAAGTTTGGTCCTGGAATCTTATTAATAGAAGAGCTGTTACTTGACTAAGTAGGAGTCTGCACACCACTGCAAGCTTCTTACTTTTGTCTCATTGAAACACATTTTCCCACTTACGAAATACTAAACTCAACTCACAAAAGTTTTGAGAATTATTATTTCTGAAAATTAAAAAAAAAAACAAAAACATACGGCAGAGCTGACATAGAAAAGGGCCTAAGGAATTCATTGTTCAATTAAAATTTGGGTCTCGTTAAGTACAAGTTGCTCATTCATGATTTTCAAAGCCAAAGCGCCAGCATCTGCAGAATCAGTGTTCTCAATGAGCAAATATCCATTACTTCAACATTTTTCAATTGTTTCTCAGGGAAAATCTAAACAATATATCTCTTCAGCTTTAAACCAGATAATGTGGAATATTGTCTTAAAGGAATTGTAATTTGGGGCTGCATATGGTCCTATGTAATAAATTAAGCAGCTGCCAGGAATGTTCCCAGACACTAAAATGTTATTGTCTTTGTCATAAAATTGTAAAAATATTTCTTGGCATGACTTTGGCCTCAGCAAATTAGCACTTTTCCCAAACAGTTGCATGGGCCAGGGACCATTCCTAGTGGCAGACCACGTGTGGCTAACCTGTTTTAAAAGGTAAAAACTTTAGCAGCATGCTTGGAAGCCAGTCTGTGTCTGTTGGTCTCAGCAACAGACAGTGACATTGGCCCAGTTATTTAGAAGTATAAACAGAGCCATGAGAACCAGGGTCCCAGGCCAGATGAACTGTCCAAACATATTGCTTGTTTTTCCTTCTACATAAGCACATTGTTGCATTATGAGATCCAATGGAGTGCGGATATATGGAGTATACCGTGGAAAATTACACTTTTTCAGGGGGTATGGAACATTAATCTAACTCTTATGACACAGGAAATCACTGTAGGGCAATCTGTTTTATTGTAGGTAATTTTTTTGTGAGGGGAAAAAAGGGAGGCAAGACCAATTTGTATAAAGAGGTCACACCCATTTCCAACATGATTTGGACTCCATAAAGAATTTCCAACCCACTTTTATTTCATTTTACAGTTTTGAGGTAAATATTTCCCTGAGAGTAGGTAAGGGGTGGGCAACTACGTGCCTACACACAACAAAAACAGTGATATTCAAGGGCATGGAGATGTTCTACATGAAACCCTTGGATGAATGCAAGTAAAATAAATGTTACTCAATGAGGAAAATGTTAGGTTGGGAAAATCTAGCAAGAGGGTAAAACCACAGTTGAAAGGCGAGGTTTTCAGTATAATTTCTCTTCAGAGCAAAACAGCAAAGGAGCTTACCTACTGGTGCAAAGTGATGTCCCAGGGTAGCAAGGGAAGAGCACAGGCAGTGTCCCTGGCTCCCACACAAAGAAATGCTCATTACTCTCACCAGTTCTGACATCCATGACATGGAGCACAGCAAAGATTACATCCTCGTTCTTCTTAGGAAGTCCAAAGGATCTTTTCTGAACCAAATGAATCCACAAGTCTATGAATTCATCCCATAGACAAGGAGGAGAAAGCCTCATGTGCTTCTTCAGAAGGTCTGTTCAGTAACTGTAAGACATTCTCATGGAAACCATGCCTTATCTTCACCATTTCTGTGTGTCAATTATTCTCATCCCTTAATGAGGGATGCCATTCTCATCCTGTTGAATCTTCTTTCTTCTGGCCTTACATTCTTTCTTAATTTGCCTTCCAAATGAAAACCTGCCCTTGAAACAGCCCTTCAAGTAAACTTCCATTGCCGTTGTCTGTTGCAGACAGGTAAAAGTTGTTATAAAAGAAAGGCCTTATGAAATCAGGCCTTGCTCTGCTAAATTGCCAAAGCTAGCCTGTCACTTCTAAGTGCAGCTTGCAAGTTCCCAGGAAAAGCAATCTTGGGAATGAGAGTTTGCTAACACAACAACCTTTTCTGAGGGAGAAAAACAAGTAGCACCTGCATAAACATTAGATCTGTTCCATGAGAATCCACAAAGGGAAAATGTAAATACCTGAACCTTAGCACATACAAACAAAATCACCTTCTGACCAACGAATAAAGTAGTAAGAAAACTAATAGCCAATTGGTGTTGTACATGAGATCTGTGAAAACTGTATAAAATGAGTTATGTGAATAAAGAATTGGGTTTTTTCTGCATGAAGAAAATGGAGTCCTGGCTGATTTATTTCCACCATAACAGCCATCCTCTTCTCTTTGCTCCATTACAACTGCTCCTATCAGCTGTGCTTTCAAGATTGTCTTCTATGGATGCTAATTCTGAAACAGAGAGCATGTGAAGCTGCAGGCCACATGGCTTTCTCAGTCTTGCCTGAGAAAATGGCCTGGGGATTCATAAGGAGGAATTAAAACAATCCTCAGAGACAGAAAACAGCCTTGCAGGTGCTGTTTGTCTGTTCCTTGTTTTCTTTGCAGGAGAAGGTCGGGGGGTGGTGTGCCCCACTGACCAATGATGGTGATGTAGTAGTTTGCTAATCAGTAAGAGTTTCCTTTCTATACTTTTCACGTATTGGTCTATAAAAAAGACCTGAAGTAATAAACTGAGAGAAATTCTCCTGATAACTCCTAGAGAGTCTGTGTCGCTATTCTCGCCGTTCCTAATAGAGCGACAGTCTTCCCTTCATGTCTTCACTTGAGCTCAATTTTTTTCACAACTGCTATCCACTCCTGAGGCTCACAATCCCCTTCACCCATCCTTTTTGTCAGGTCTCACTGTCCTCTTTGCTGTGCCTGTCCTTAGTTGTCATTCCTCCTGTCTTCCTCATCACTGACCCACCAGAGTCTCTGTTATGCCTGTAGGTCCCCATGTTTCCCTCCTCCAGTGACAAGTTCATGTTTCTCAGCAGACCTCTCCCTGAAATGAGATGCAGTTTTAGAACAATCTCATCAGGCTTACATGCACTTTCCAGTGCCTGATGCCATAATGACAAAATGATGCTGGGCTGCAGGTGGGCACAAGCAGCTGCTATCAAAGCACTGTGGGGTCGTCAGGCATAACAAAATATGTAATGGGCAGAAGTTGTTCTTTGCTGGACGGTCAGCAGCAGCTTCTTTTCCTGGTTCCTGTATTTCTGTATTTCACCTGGTGCAAGAGAGAGATGGGACTTAACAAGAGAGGCCATTATCACATGCCCTTTTCTGTCGCTATCTGTCAGATGTTATGGACAAAAAGAAAACAGATTATAAGGTATGACTCAGGCTTTGTTTACTCTCTGCTGTCCAGACCAGACCTAGAAGTTGTGCATTAAAATCTTTCCTTCTTACTTTTGCTTTTCCTACCCAGGACAGACTGTGTGGGCACTGAGACATTTGCAAGAGGCATTCATGAGTTATTTTTACTTTCAGTCACGTCTTGTATAGGAGACATACCACAGGCATATGTGGAAATGAGGACCTTTGCCAAAAGAATTTCATTCTTGGGAAAAAGATACATCTTCCAGCCTGTGTAAATGGGTCTGTTAATTTTTCAATTACTGTTTCTAAGCACATGATATTTAGAATAATTTTTTTAAGGTATCTATTGCTTGAAATTCGAGTTTATCCTGCTGTTCCAACAAAAAAGCCTGTAAATGTCACACACTTGTCTGAAGCCCGTGCAGGTCTCTATGGCCTCACACTCACTTCTCTGGTTTGATAGGTACCTCACCCACTGCAGTGCAGCATCAGAGCCTGTGCCAGGCTACACACCCCAGTGTGCCTGTTGTAACAGATCCTGTGATCCATCACCTGGCTGAGCCTGGCATGTGTGGCCACACTGAAGGAGGGAGATCTCACCTGGGGATGGGTGCCACTGAGGGAGGCCCTATGCCCAAAGAATCCCCCACTGAAGTCAGTCTCCAGCTGCAGCCAGCTGCTGCCCTGCCAGGTAACTGGATGTGCCAGGCATGTCCCTGGCACACAGGTCTCACAGGTGGAGTATGAAGAACTTTGAAGGTCTGAAGTTAATTATCTCCAGACTGGAGACTACAAGGTGCTACTGTCTCAGGGTTGAAGTACAAAATAGACTCCTCCATTAGCATCAAAGAGAGAACCTGCTAGCAGTATCTCACTGTGTCATCTGCTGCTATCAATCCAGTGGCGTTGGTTCAAATCACAATGGGTAGCTCTCCATCAGTAATTTACTATAGAACATTATTTTTTATTTAAATCATCCCTTTTGATCCCAGGGCAATGAAAGATACCTTCTCCCTGGAATTCCTCAGTTGTTACCCAGCATAAGGGATTTCTTGCCTTTACCAAGACCGGCGTTAGCTTTTCTCAGAGCACTGAGCCACAGCTGGAACTTGCCAGGTCTATGTGGCGCAAAGTCCTTGAGTTTTGGACAAAGGAATCCCTGCACATTAAAAAAGCAGCTGATACAGTCTCTGGTATTTATTTATCATGAAGAAAAGGAGCAGTCTTATGAACAATTGAGGGATAACAGGTAACAGCAACTTATGCTGTGAATATTAGAGCATTAATAGCTGTGCTGCATTGTCTGCATCCTAGGGCTTTCGTGAGTAAGGCTATGGAAAGAAAAGACACCTTCCTATTATCCCAACTGGTATGCTTAGACAGATTTTCAGCCTTTTTGTGTTATTTTCTTTTCATCTTCTTAAAACGAAATACAAGAGAATGAAAGTGGTGTATTATAAAGGCCCCAGCCACCAAGCAGATTGAGATTGTTTGGCCATACACTCAAATTAAAAAGTTCCACAATGGAGAAATTTTGGTTGTGCTCCCTTATATGATAGCTGTGATCAAGGACTTTGAGATGGTCTTTCACTGCAGGATCACCTGCTGTTTTTCCTGCATAACCCTGCTCATCCAAATCAGAAAATCCCCCTTAGTTCAACTTATCTCTGGTATACTAAAGCTGTTTTCAGTGTTTCACTTTTCTTCACATTACGTTAATGTACTCCTCTGGCACATTAGGGAGACTCCCCACCTCTTCGTTCATAGCATTGTCACTCCAGGTTTGAGGAACTCCAAGGCCCCTACCACCTGAAGGGTCTTTAAAATGTAACCTAAAGTTTAATATACTGTTTCTGTCCAAGATCCTGGAAAATTGCACTTTGGCTGCAGTCACACCTCAGTGGGAATGCCAGCTTCAATCCATTTCAGAGAAGGCTTTGGAAACCTTTCCCAGCCCCAAAACTGCTTTGCCAGCTGTTTACTCCCTCCTGGAAAGCCACAGCCATCTCACACCTGTCTCTTGGATTCCTCCACTGCTCTTCACAGGGAGGACCTTGGTTCTGGTCACTTGGTCACTTTTGCAGGTCTGTTGCTGCTCATGAAGGATTTTGATTGTTGGCCTTCTCAGTCCTGTTTTTGCATAAGGGCTTGTATGTTTGGGTGTATCATCCCTGTAGTTATTTAAACACCTATTCTTCAGCCCCATGCTGTTTAATAGCTTTAAATATGCTGCCTTTGGAGTATTGTTTTTAATTGCTGCACTTTCTCGTGTCAGTTCTCTGTAGCTGCAGCTCAGTTATTCTGCCTCATACTGACATTGCAACCTCAGTGACTGAGTGTGGCCTGGGATCTCTCAACAGAGACCTTGCAGAGGTCACACACGAATTACAGCTGAGCATCAACAAAAGACAGATTGCCATTCTGAGTCCCTGTAAATACTCATTGTGATCATATATTATCACCCACTCTATCCTTCCAGAAGGACGTGAATGTATTTTCAAGCATTTATCAATTAAGCCTCAAAATATCTCATTGAGGTACTGCAAATTAGGTGATAAAGGGATCAATTTACCTAACACTGATATGCACCTACTTCAGAAATTAAATAGCACATCACAGCTATTCAACAATGCACATTTAAATCCCTGAATGATGAACTACAGCCACAAATGAGGAAATTAACTCCTGCACTGCAGCACTGTCTGGTTCATTTAGCAACAGTCTCAGACAAGAGTTTTTGTAAGTGAATTCTCTTGGGTGAGAAAAAACTCCACTAAACAGGATTGTGAAATACACATGAGAAATAGCTTTACCTCTGCCAGTCTTACCTCTGGTGGATGACTAGACCCCAAATCTACTCATCAATTGGTTACCTAAAGTCTCCTTTATGAAGATTGCCTTCCTTTGTCAATATTAAGAATGCAACTAAATGGAAAAAATTGTGCTACCTTAGATGGCATTGTTCCTGCTTTGATTACTTCCAGCAGTAAGATAAATTTCAACCAAAAAATAGATGTACATACTAAATACAGGGAGGTATAGCTATATTGTATATGGAGGTTTATACTTGTACACATTCTGACATATATACTATAAACATGCATATCTATGTACATATATATGTACACATATGTATGTATAAAAAACAATTATTTTATATATATTTGCTCCACATGGGAGGTATATTAATGTGCTGAGTTACTTCACTGACTGAAGTACTCAAGTGTTTGAATTTGGCATCATTGATGAGATTTCTTGAGCTTGCCTGATATCAAGAGAAAATGTGGCAAGGAGGTGGCAAATCATTTTGTTTCTGGAGCAAGATGCAAAATCCTACTAGTTTTAAACTTTAAAATGTCATTAGGAGCAAAAAGTACTCTTCAGAAAATATCAGAATATAAGAGTCTGGAAACCAGACTACAGTAGGATGTTTTCTTTTGTTGCAGTAACAAGGCATTCTAAGGTTCAAGTTTCACAATGTTTCCAGAAAAAATAAAACAACACACATTCTACAGAAGCCATGAGCTTCAAGAAAACCCAGACATGGTCTTCTCAGAACTTTTAAGCTCTGTGCAGAAAGCAGAATGGCCATACATTTATGATGCTTTCTCCACAGAAGGGCCATCCTATGTTGGTAAACCCAAGGAACCAAGACTGCCCAAGTGACTATTTAGGTAAGATGAAGAAAAAGTTGGACAGCTTTCCATCTGATTTCTGCCAGAAATCCTTCCTCTGTCTCATTGGTAGCTCATTACATGGCATTTCTAAGAGATATTTCTGTTTCAAAGAATTGACATGCTTCTGGTGCAAGCATGTCTCATTGGAAAACTTCCAATTGCTTCCCTAGTTTCTTCTTGACAATTACGATAATATGGTAATTTCTTGTTTTAGAATTCTGATCATCTTAGCACTAGAGTAAATCAAGAGTAATATATTGGAGTCTTTAATTTTAAGTTGGCAGAAAATTGTTATGGGGAAGCTGGGGCTCTAGTCTTTCTTTAGACTCCTGGCTGAATGTCTGTGAGGTATTGCTTCTATCATTTAGAAATATTGGTCTTTGAAAAAGAATAATGTAGATATTAGATTACATGTTTGGTGACCTTGGAGTCTGATTACAGTGATTTTTTCCCTTGATTTTCTGCTAATTTATCAGCAGGGTTTTGTTTACACATAATGCAACTGCTACCACCGATTTCTGGCATAGACTTGGCCAGCATACTATTTTATAAATGTTATCTTGGTGACACTGAGACTTCAAAAGCCATTTTAATTGCACATGTGGCCAGCCACCTTCCTAAGCATCTTCCCAACACCACCACATTTATCCTAATACACTGAATACCAGGAAACGAACCTCTATTGTTTCTATTCCTCAGGAGAGAGAAGAAAAATATCCTCTTTCTTCACTGATCCATCACTCACTGCTGCTGCCTGCAATCAGGCTATTGGCTGCTGAGCAGTGAAGAGCTCTTGCTTGGCACAGTCAAGGCTCCTTTGTTTTGTGTTACTGAAATGCTCAGTGAAGCAGAGGCTGGCTGCTGTGCACGTGGGGTGTGGAAAGCCCAGGTGTTTGGCTTCTGGCAGTAGAAAGTGGGGTGGCTCTCCCAGGAGCTTTCAGATGCAGGCTCCTGAAGCAAAGAACTAGAGCACCATAACTCAGTGACTTGGGCATTCATCTTGGAGGCCAGATCAAACCTCCAGACAGAACCAGGAAGAACAATGGCTAGTAAGTGTATCCATTACCCAACAAGCTACTGGCAGATTTTTGGTAAAAGAAAAAATTATATCCCATCATTGATAGGAAGTTTTACATTTAGTCACAAAATTCAGTCCTCTCAACACTTTAAAAAAAAAAATCAATAATTATTTATAAAATTTGCTAAAATTTTGTAGGTTTTTTAATTTTAAAAGGAAAAAAAACAGCTTTTTTTCAGTTGTTAATTTCCCATCTGTTTTAGCTCCACTCAAAACACACACATCCTTGCATCCAAGAGGGCTGAGGTCTGAACAATCCCCTCACAAAAAAAGAAGTATAATCATAGAATTATTTAGGTTGGAAAAGATCTTTAAGATCATCAACAACATTCGTCAAGGCTCTCCTTTATTTTCTTAGGGGGTCGAAATTTTTAAATTTCTTTTGGCTATGGGATAAGTTTTTATAATAAACACCAATCTCAAATGGATAGACCTATAACAGTCTGGTTACTGTGTAGAATATCATGGTAGAAAAACTGTTGCAATAAATCCTCCCAGAGAATTTGAAACAAATTTATTTGAAAGCCCCCTAGTATTCTCCCAGAGTTGAGGTGCTATATACAGAATCACAGTAGAACAGGTTCCTTTCAACCTGTGGGAAAAACCTACCCAGAATGTATATGTGTAATAAGGCTGCTAACAATTTACCCATCATTAGGCCTTTGTATTCCAATTTAAGATTTCTTATTGACTGATGCCAAATCCTGGGGATAAGATTTCCTCTTGCCTTTCATTTTTCACTGCGAATAGCTGCTAATCTGATGCTTTACAGAAGCCTGTCTGGGTCCCTAACCTTGGACAGCTTTTGTGCTCCACTGTCAATTTCTCTGAGCGCTATAGCTGCTATGCATGAATGCTGTAATTTTACAGCATGACCTGCAGAGAGGAACAGAGGCAACTGGAACCTATTAGACCATGAACTTCATTTTCTGAGGACCTACAGCTCTTGTTGAAGTTGCACATGTTGGCAGTTTCTGAAAATGAGAGCCTCTCCCCCACCTTTTTATAAGAAATTTTGACAAAAGCCTCTGGGGTTGGAGTATTGTTTCAGGAAGACTGATAGTTAATAAACCTTTTCAACTCTACCTCATTCTTCTAATCGCTTTTTACAGTGTGTTTTGGCTTAGTTTTTAATCTCAATGGTTCTCTCCTCTCTCTCTCTCTCTCTCTCTCCCCCCCTGTGTTTGTAACTTTATGACTGAAAGCCCTTGTTGGCAAATACATACACATGCATCACTTGCAGAAATGTGTTTCTGCCGCTATTTTTTTAGTTTACAGTTCGTATTATTTTTTATTTTTCCTGAAAAGCTTTACTGTAAAGCATTACCCTGTCTTCATAAGTGGAAACCAAAGTTTATTTGTTATAGATACACTAACATTTTCAAAAGCAGATTCTTCTAACAAAGAATGGATGCACCCAACTTTGTCTAACTGCTGAATCTAAGGATGCAGCCACTAAGCTTCCTGACAAGATGTAGGACTGCATCCTGTGTTTTAGAAAGTCCACTAGCAGAAATCAATAAGGCTGCAATGAATCAAAAGATGTTAATTATCATTAGATGCAAATCAGGAGTCCATGTTCTCAATCCACTTCTTTAAATCTGGGAAATCTTCCTTATATTAATCAAGTTAATGATGTAAGAAAGTAACATGTGTGTATACATAATTCAGCCGAGATCAGTTTCAACTGGGTTATATCAATAAATGCCATAAATACAACATTTGTAAATAACAGGATTGTACTTACAGACAGCAATTCCCATACTGCATGCTGCAGTAATAGATTCTGTAAATCAAAAATATCACAGAGAAATACATGTAAACAACTGATTTATTACGAAGCAGTAAAATCAGTGAAAACTAGATGATTTCTTGATTGTGTAATGCATTTATGAATGTGTCAGGTCACTGTGAGTGCTAGAGCTCCAGGACAGCTCAGTGGAATTGATTGTGGTGCCTGCATAAAAGGTTTGTTTCTTCGTCTACAGCTGCAGCAGGTTTTGTTTTACACTTTGGTCAGCCTGTGGCAAGCCAGCCAAAGTAACAACTACTGGAAATGTGTGCAACATTGGTGCTCCTTTTGGACATCTATAATAATCAAACTCTTGATTTTAGATTGAATACCAAATGAGTTTATCATTTTAATGCACATGCTGCAAATCTGTACCCTGCCAGGCCATTTGGTCCTGCCTGAGTGAGTCTAGTGACTGCTCATAAACACCATGTTATGTGACATGATGAGCTTTGCCTTTATTCTAGAGCCACCATGCAATTGGAATAAAAAGATCATGCCAAAGTGAAAGGGTCAGGCTAAATGTAAATGTAAATTACCCTTTCCCTGAACAACTGGCTTAAACCAGTAAGAAGTTTCCCTAGATGCGTGTCCTGGTGCCACTGAAAATCAAGCTATTAATCCATCTCTGAAAAAAACAGCTGTTGATCTTCTACTCAGTTGAATAACTAGTTCATACAGATGTTGAGATGTGAAAGACAAAACTCCGAGTGGCAAAGTCAGCACAAGTTGGGTGGAAAATATAGGGAGAACCAAGGGCAATTGCGAAAAAGTTGTGGTTTGCTAGAGCATGAAGCAAAAAAATGATCTATCTTTTCATCTTCGCTGTTGAACGTACACACAGACATTAAAAGATCTGATGGCTGCAATCTGGTCTAACCTTTTATTTCTGAGGAGTGATCTAATAACTCTGGGCTGTAGCAGTTATCCCTTTTCTCACTCACAAAGATGAATGCAAACATCTCCACAGCTCTCAGCCATCATGCATTCTGCAGTTCTCTGCGTGTGAATAAATAAGCTACGTTATTACATTAAAAACAAAATTTGGCTTCACTTAAGTTACAGCAGGAGATGTAGTTTTCTTTTTCCCTCTTTATTAGTAAATGAGAATTTGTAGCCACATGAGTGTTAATCACAAACCACTAAGTGCCTGCTCACATCCTCTCTGTATGCTGATGCAAATGAGCTGATAGGAGATTATATATTTTAGATTATAACTTTTTTTTTTGAGAAAAATAAAAGCCTATATTTCATACAGGAAAGCAAACCAAATCCCGATTGTTCTTTAGCAGCAAATAGGCAGCAGAAGTTTTTCCCTGTAAAAAATATTTAGACGGTTAACCATAAAATGCACTTTTAGTACTGTACCAGTAAACTCCACAGAAGTGGTCATGATATCATTTAATGATTGATTTGATTTATGTACAAACGTAACATTTGCACATTAGCACACTCAGAGTTTGCTTGGGATCATTAAATAACTGTGTTATTAGGTGTTGCTAACAACCACTTTTTTGTGCATTATTTAATAACATATTCTTCTGTGTATCTCATATGCAGCTAAGTATAAAGGCAAGACTGATGGAAAACAGATCACCAAATTCTATCAATTTTTCACACTTCACAGATCAAATTTCATTGCTGTAATAATTCTGATGCATACTGTTATTAGGAAAGACAATCAGTCCTTCTATATTTAAAACAAATATATGTTCCTAGAGTTTGAAATGAGGGATTATATTCTAAATATGGCTGGTGAAGTAGTCCTTTCCCCCACACCAGTACATTTCCACTCTCACCCTCACCCCACAATACTTCACTAAAGAAGTAAAAATGAAGTGGTTTGAGTTTTAGCCAAAAGGTCTATCATCTCAAACACTTTTCTTTGTCAGGCATGTTCTTCTTGAATAGATATTAATTCAGCTGCAAGTCTAGTTCTCGGTCGAAGAGGCAAAATGAGGTAACGCAATTTAGCACCTCTTTGCAGGGAGGGCAAGGGATGCTTGCAGTGGAGAGCTTGGGGCAGTGAGAGACTGGCTGAAGCTGCGGGAACATCTCTGGGAGCTCAGGTAACTTTTGTTACTGCTCCTTACAGCTGGAGTCCAGCCAGCTCCTCTCCTCAGCTTCATCCCCCACCTGCTTCTGCATGGCAGGAAAAATCCCTCTTGCCATAAAGGAGGAATTTTCTGAGCTATCATGGTTTAACCCCAGCCAATAACTAAGCATCACATGGCCCCTTGCTTGCTATCCCCCAGTAGAATGGGTGGGAGAGAATTGGAAGAGCAAGAATGAGAAAACCCATGGGTTGAGACATGAAGAATGCCATAATTGTAATAATCATAATCATAGTCATGATCATAATCATGGAAAACAAAAAAGAGAGGCAATAATACCCCAGAAAGACAAGTGATGGAAATAAGAACTATTGCTCACAAATGACTGGTCAATGCTCAGTGAGTCCCTGAGAAGCAGTCCCCCCTGGCCAACCTTCCCCCTGGTTTTATTGCTAAGCATGGCATGATATGATATCCAATATCCCTTTAATCAATTGGGATCAGCTTTTCTGGCTGTGTCTCTTTCCAACTCCTTGTGCAACTCCAGCCTCCTTTCTGGGGTGAGACACAGGAAAGGCCTTGACCCTGTAAGCACTACATCCCTGTGTTGTCAATACTGTGTTCAGCAAAAATCCAAAACACAGCCCCATATCAACCACTGCAAAGAAAATAAACCACCATGTATAAGTATACTGTGTACACCTGGGAAAGCAAAAGCAAAAAGGAGGCTCCTTTTGAGGGGTCTTGGTTTTTTCCTGCCTTTTTGAGGAGGAGGCTCTGTTTTACAAACTGCTTATACTGGATGAAGCCTGGCTGGTTCATCTCTGCATTTTTTCCCCAAGGCCACATTACTGCACAGTTCTCCCACAGGGTTTAGTTGCGCTGCTTGTTCCAGTTTCAGAGAGATGACTGATTCCGCTGAAGGTACTGGTGCATAAAATTGGAATGCCAGAAGGACCAGTAACATCTCTAGGATGAGAATGGACTCTAAAAGTGTAATCAGAATGATTCTTTCACTTAGCAGAAAACTTCCCGCAATACCTCTACTCATCTTTTCACAAGTATCAGGCCATGAACCTTGAAATAGTCTAGTAACAAAGACTAGTCATAAGAGTTTTAACTTCTTACACATTAGTATTAAAACAGGTGTAAGAAATAAGCTTAAATGTCCACAGAGTTTGCATACTTATAGTCTAAAGCTGCAAAACATAATCTGTCTTAAATGCATATGCTTTGAAGCTGTGCCCATTCAATCCAGTAGCAAAACTTTCTCTGATATCAGTGGTATAGGATCACAGCCTGTGTTTTAATACAGGTGCAGCACCTAGCACGCCTTTAGGATTGTTAAAAGTTGTGTGTAGAAGCTGTAGTGTAGCTTGTCAAAAGAAAAGAGCCTGTGGCATTTCTGGTGTGCTGTACTCCTGTACATCTTAAGCCAGCTTAAGGTTTTTCAGAGGTGTGGGGAAGATGAGTTTTGATGTTATGATGTGTGAGAGAAACTGGGGAGGAAGTTGGGATTAGGCTGCTGCTTCACTGAGAAGTGAGGGTAGGACAGTGGCAATGGCTTGGAGAGCTGGATCAGGAGTGACCTGGTGTTGCTCCCATCCTGGGTGAGGGGAGAACGGGTTTCTGTGAGGAGTGACCCCATAGGCACCAAGACTTTCAAGACGATTTTCTAATGCAGCAATAACCACTCTCACCCAAGGGTATTTTGCTGTTCTGAGCAACTGCCTGCTCTGCCCACTCCACAGCTGACTCTGTATCTGCCTGGATTCTGTCAAGACTGCCTTTTTTCCCATAGTGTAATATATTTAAAGCTTTGGGGATTTGCTTGTCATATTTTTTCCAGAAGCTCTTTGATGCACAGCTGCAGTTCCACTTCTCCATGTGTCAGACTTTCCAAACATGTAGGGAGAGGTTACACAAAGAACAACCCCATGGAAAAAGTGCCTTCCTTAATAAGAAATCCAGTAACAAAGTGGAGCCTATTTTCCCCTGGTGTCAGATCTCATGGTCAAGTTCCTCAGCATCTGATAAGGTGCCACTTGAAGATGTCTCTTCAATGTAAGCCTTTTTTTTTTTTCTTTTCTATCAACTGTTTCTGCCTTGTTGAATTCTTGTGATAAACAAAAGGTGAAGTTATCTTGCAACTTACCCCTCTGCAGGGATGCTAATAGGATCGTTCTTCTTCCAGCCACCTGTTCTCATGTAACTTGTGGGAGCTTAATATCTTTGACAGCAGTTTCAACTTGATTTGACAGCCCAGTGGTTTCACAAAGTACGGTGGAGGGGGACACAGAGCACACATTTAGGTGAATGCATAACCTCTGCTGCCACAGGAAACCAAGCAAAACTACGCTCTTAGAGTAACAACATTACTATTCACCAGAACAAAAGTATAAAATCTCACAGAAAGCAGAATGAAACAAACATGCAGAACACCACACAACACCGACAAAACCTTTCTCCTCTTCTTACGGAACTGCTCAGGGTTGACACTGCACTTATTTTAATCCAGGGAAAATGTTAGGGTTCATGAAATAGTTTTAATTGGCATGTTTTCATTCCTTTTCCGATTTGCATCTTCATGGAATGTCTATTTTCTTGTTTTTTTGCTTTTTAAGGGGAAAGTGAAGACTGTGTTAACATATTAACTCCCTAAATCCCAAGGATGTTTTCAGTGAGAAGAAGAGAGAATTTTTCTATTTAAAGAATTTTTTTAATTAATATTTTTTTATTATACAGCGAAACATTTGGAAGAAAATGAGAGCACTTTCACAAATATATAAAATAACTCCCTCTCAATTCTAACTTTAATATTGATTCAAATGAGTGTGGAGGCTAAACCTGGAAAGGTTTTTAAATGGCTTCAAATGCAGTGTAGGAATTTTTTATAATGCATCAGCCAAGCTAGAATACAGGGTACTGTAGTAAGGTGATGTTCACAGACAGGGAGTTTGCAGGAGTGTAATGTGGGACATCCAAACCAAGGCTGAGTTTCATGGTGTGCCCTTCCAGTGTGAAAACACCAAACAGCTTTTGCATGCCTTGCTGTGCTCTTGTTCTGTTGTGTTTGGTGCACAAGGCTCCAGCTGAACAGAGCTGCAGATTTGGTAGTGGGCCATGCAGTTGTACCATTGCTTCAAACATACAAATCACTGCTGACTGCGTGGCTGGACCGGAAGCTGCACAGCTAATGGATGAAATGCTTAGCTGTGCTCTCCTCTTTGACCAGATACTGTATTTTATCTTTAGTGCACTGCACTGTGCTAGCAAGAGCATTTATCTTAAGTTAATTTGGCTGTGAGTGGCTTTCACTCATTCTTGTGCAGTTTGGCCAATATCTCCATGAGTGGGTCTCTGATTAATCTTGTCAAATATATCCTAATATCAGTGCATACCAAGTTCTTATAAACTAATGACATATATTTGTCAGCAGATTTTAGTATTTTATGTGCGTATAGGCAAAATTTGGATCTCCTTGAGGTCATATTCACATTTCAAAACAGGAATGTTAGAAAATGCCTGTAAAGATGAAAACGGTAATTGGATACCTCTTATAAGAAAGAAAAAGTAGCTGAAATGTATTATGACCTTCGGTATCTAAACTGCAGATTAAGTAAATTTCTCAGCATACGAATGAAATCATCTCTACTAATAACAAGAATGCACTTCTTCAAAATGTAAATTCCACTGCTTGTCTGCAGAGGCACAGCATAAAACAAGGGAGAGAAAGTAATTATGTGAATAAAATCAAAGGATCACTAAGACTGCAAAAACCTGTGCCTGAACACCAAGACAACTAACCATAGCACTAAGTGCCACATTCAGTTGAATAGTTCCCCTTTGCACCGAGCTAGAATACAGTAGAATTCCTGCACAATTTGCGGTCAACATTAGTGTTTTCTGGACAAGGCTCATGCCCAGCATGGTTGAATATGGATTCTCCTTCACAGAAGGAGCAGTGCTGGCTGCGGATCACCAAGCCCATCCAGCTCATTTCACTCGAAGACTGATGACAGCAGTGCTAGGTTGGGTCAGCCACTGCCTTGTGTAGCTAAGTCTTGCAAAGCTTCACTGACAGAGATTCAACAACCTTTACTGCTTTCCTGTTCCTCTCCTCTAGTTTACTCATGAAGAAGGTAATTTCCTTATATTATCCTAATCCAATCTTCCCATCCACAATCTGTTACTACCACCTCTTGTAATACCATCTACTTACTGAAAGAAGTTTAGGTCAGACATCTTTGCACCTTCTCTTCAAATGTAGGCTCCCATCAGATTGCTCCATACCATCTTCTTCAGCAGACTTTGCACTAGTCTGTTCCACCTCTCCTTGCAGTGCTTGTGTCCATGGCTTGTACTCATCAAGGCAGCTCTCTGCAAACCATCTCCAGTTTCACCCCTGTATGCTGGCACAGCACTCAGTACAGTGGGGTCCCATAAGCTTTCTTATATTTACACGTATGAACTGGAAAGGTTTTATTTTTACCTTCTATTGTTGCTTCACATACACATTAAATAAATTGTAATTCATGTCACCAACAGGAATCATGCTGTGAAGGAAAAGAGTGGTAAGAGCATAAGAAATATAAGATTCTTGTCCCATTTCAAATACTCTTAAATCTATGTAAATGTCCAAACATTCAGTAATGGTGGAGTCTGCTTCACTGGCTTGAGAGACAACTAACCGCAGTCTAAGTTTACATTAGTAAAGTATTGCCTAGGTTTGTTTCTGAGCACTGAACACCAATGATCTGTACTCTTGAACAATAGGATACCACCTTGTGTGCTTTTGCCCCATATCCAGTCCCCTCAAACAATTCCCAGCCAAGGTTTGGGAACTGGAATTTACCAGGAGATATTTCTAACAGGTCATCTGTGGTTACTACAGCCTAGAGGTGGAGAAAATTTAGTAGCATATATCTATGACATCAAGTAGTCCAAGCACATTCAGTGCCTATACACAATCCTGGGTGTGTTTGACTTATTAGTACAGCCATACTTCCCTGCCCCATACTCAAGTACTATATTCATACAACCACACTAACTGAGAAAATAAATAATTTTTCTTTCATGACTGAAAAAAATAAGACCCATGTTACTTGGAATGAAGCACTGATCGATAAAGTTATGCCAAGTAAATAAAATCCAGTTAAGATGTAGTAGAAATCACACCACTTTCCATAACAGCCTTTACTCCTATTGGCATAATAGTAAAAAAGGACTCCTGTGATTTAGAAATAAGCAAATGTGCTGCTCTTTGCAGAATGTATTTTTATGTCAGCTCATCTCTCTCATCAGCCTTTCCTTCTTAAAAAAATAAAATTAGATAAAAAGACCAAAAAAAAAAAAAGAATTTGTCTGGAAAATTTTGAGCTCTTTATGGCCTGTGAGCTCTGGACATCTCTCCATCACACTCATTCCATGATTCCCTCCATCCTGCTTCCCTCTTCACCACACCTTGTCCATAGCTCCGCTGCCAAGGGCAGGCAGCCTCTAAACCCTCTGTTCTGCTTATTTCTCTGTGCCAACCATGGCTCCCTGTTTCCACAATGGCATATTTTGAAAGGCTGTGAAGGGGGTTGTTCCATCCTCCCTAAAGTCTGATCATCCAAATTGGAAAGGGACCAACTGTGCATCAAGTGTCACTGTAACTATGCTGGGGTTGCACAGCTCAGCCTCCTGCTGCTACAGTGACAGCAATGAGCTTTTTAGGCTCCATTATCGATTTATGTGAGCGTATACAGACAGCTCCCAAACTATTTCTCCTCACTGAATTTTCATCTATCTTTTCTTCTCCTTTCACTTTTACACTTTCTTTCTTTCAAAGCATTTTTACAAAAATACATAATAATGTGGATGACATATTGACATTTTCTAAGGGTTTGTGACTCAGGCAAAACCTCTACAGTCACTGTTTCTTGTCTTGACATAGTCATAAGAAACAGCTCAATTCCTGGAAGGTGAAGAGGCATGGTGATGTCAGCATCCAAGAAGGAATCACAGAGGCAGGTGCACAGGTGGAGGAAAACACCGCCCTGAACACAATCTAGTGCCAGCAGTCCAAGGAAAAAAATCTACAGAATTTATTCTGTCTGTGGTATGGCCCAAGAGGAGTTCAGAACTCTCTCTTACAGAGTGATTTTCCTCATCACTTTACTGGTGAACAGAGCTCTGAACAGTTTTCTGAAAATCAAAGAAATTGAATCACAGTTACCTGATTCTACCATATGCTCCAGCCAAATTAATACATTCCTTGGAAATTCAGTTAATCTCTGCACTGAAAGATACAATTCCCTCTGCTCTATTCCATTTTCTTGCTGTAATGAGTCAGTGTAATGCCTGACTAAAATGTAGTGCAGGAGATGTAGTCAAGGCTGAGACCAAGACATTCAAGAGAATAGCAGTGCATGATTTAGAATTACAATTTGCACTAACCTGTCACAACTCAAAGGAGCATCGTTAAGTTGTCACTCCATGCAAAAGCCTTGTTCCTTGACATATTTAAATGGATGAAAACTTTCAGAGTTCCTCACATCCACTTTTAGTCCCTGTTTTGGCTTGCCATTGTGATACAGAATGGAAATGGTACCCAAGCATTGGAATGACCTGGAGGAGGGGCTCATATATGAGCATCCCTACTGCTTGGGATTATCCTACATGGTGTAGAACAATTGCTGCTTGGGGAGTGAGTAACCCCAAGTCCTAATAACCAAATCACCTAAATGATTCTCTAAAAGTGATAATTCAGTGATTCCTGTTAAAAAATTTCTCTTACTTTATATTTGCTCTCAAAGCTTTAAGAGAAGATTAATGTTAAGTTCTTCACTGAAGGCATGAGGCACATGTTAGTACCATTCAGGGATGTTGTCACATTCCAACTTGCTTCAGCAAGTGTTGTCAGAGCTCTGCAGATGTTAGTAGACAGATCAGAAAGCCAAGAATTTACTTCTAAAACTTTGTGGTTTTCTTCCTGTTTCTGGTTTATAATTTTTGAAAGAGCAGCATTACAAAGTTCCTTTTTTTTTTTTTTTTGCCTTAGTTTCGGGAAGCTTCTTACTGGATTTTGATGAGACCAAGCTTTCTCCAGAGCCCTCAAATGGTTGGCATGGTAGTATCTTATTTAGTAATATGTAAATGTAGAAATTCAGTTTTGTTCTCAGTGTGATTGTATGTGCACATATAAAGTTATGTTTTTCAAGCATCTCTCTCATAATCTAAACACACCAGTCAGCATTGTTCATCTGAAAAAACTGATTAAGTAGCCTCTCTAGTATACTTCAAGTATTAAAAGCTAAGTAGCAATCAATCAAAGATTCTTAGAGGAAGTTATTTTATTTTAGTCCAAAGTAAATTATTCCCATTCAAGTAAAGAAATAAAATGTTTACTATTGAGTTTCAAGCTCACAGAAGTGATTTTGGTTTTTTTTTTTTTGCTTGTTCATTTGTTTTCAGTAGAGCCAAAACAAATCATTGTTCTAAGTCATCAGCCCACAGTACAGGACCCAGAATGATATTGATGAGGTTAATGGGTTTTCAATAGACCCTCAGACATTACTCTCTGGAGTTCACTAGATGGATTGTTAACATTGTATGACATTTTTGAGATGAAAATGACATTTATTTACATAAAGTGCAATAGTTTTAAATAGTGCATTATTTTTCAATACACTAGTAAAATGGAAACAGGAGGAAAAAATATTAGTAATAGTACCCCATAGGATACACTTTTATATTCTGATCTGGCCAACACCAACTTTGGCTTTTTGAGAATGCCATGATGTCTTTGTTTATGAAGGTTCTCTCTGACAGGAGTGGCCAGTTTGCATCTGGCCATAGATTTGGCAGATAGTGTCATAGCTGGTATGAAGTCATAGTGATGATTAGTTGACAAAGCTTGGCGGTGTTTTATCCTCTGGAAATTGGCTTTGGAGGTTCCTGGGAAAGATATCAATGGGAAAGCCTTAAGTATATAAAAGAAGCATCAAAAGTACAGTGTAAGTGGTGTTATGCAGGAGATGATACATAGAAAAAAAGCACGGTAAGAAATGCTGGCAATGTTTTATCCAGCATTGTTAGCAGTTACAGGAACTGAAGGCAGTAATTAATTAGGTATTGAGTTCTTCCAATTTCCATTAAGAAAAAACATCAATTTTTGCTCTGTTTCTTACTGACAGTGACTTTATAGGGAAGATAACAAAGGGCTACTGCACTTGCCATTCTTCTACTCCTGCTCTCAAAAGAGGGTTTAGCCAAATAAATCTGGGATATATTTGCCTACATCATAGCCAAGGCTTTGTTGATTGAACACTTTGCTGTGAGGTGGAGTGGGAACCTCACACCCTGTGTCTGGGCAAGTAAAGAAGAGAAGAGGCAGATGTTGCAGAGCAGCTGAGCATCAGTGACAGAGCTTGCTGGGAGGGAAAATTAAGCACTGGTCTGAGAATAAGCTATAATTTTAAGAGCCTGTTCTACCGAGTCTAACTTGCTGCCTCTAGCACAGATCTGCACACAGCAGGCAAAACATGCATTCTGTACTTTTACTAGGATGGATATGTAGTTTTGAAACTAAGATATTAAAATCTTGCACTGTGCCTGCAGTGAATAGGGAGAGCGTGCTTTTGTGCTGAACTAGGTGTCCCACATAAAATCTCACAATGGGCAATCGAAAAGAGTGGAGATTTAAGTTCATAGTTCATTGCTGTTATCCAGTGCTGTTACCCGCTGTAAGGAGAAAACTGTTTAGTGCTGGGTTACTGCTTATATCCCTGGTAAAAGGTGGGGGAGATTAAAATAGAAAGGAGGGAGAAAGGTGTAGACAAATTCATGTAATATGTGTTGTTCTTGAGATTGAATTAATTGTGAACTTTCTAATATTTTCAAAACCGAAGTTGACTATCTTTCTAAAAACATGAAGGAATGAGGCTAGATCTGTTGTAAAGACTTTGTTTCCACCCTCAAAATCTGTCATTCCACTCTTATGTAGCATAATGAGTTGCTTAATTTTTCATTTATTTTTCTTGACAACTAAATTTTCCCAAAGAAATTATCTCAGCATCATATAAAATATGTATCTCAAGCTGGGCTAGATTGTGATTCTCTGCTTCATGCCACCAAGAGTTTATATGCACTTAGTTCACTGAGAAACAGACAAACAAAAAAAACCCTTATAAAATAATTGGAGATCAGAATCAAAGATGAACCCCTCATCCTTCCTCATATAAAAGCCACCAACACTTGCAGTATGTCCCAGCACAACTCATTTGAAACATAATTCTCCAGTCCAGTGCATTGGCTAGATAATTAAGAGACTGAAAACAGAGTTTCTATGGATCGCAGGACACCAGGGACAGCTCAGTTCCCAATATTTTTCTCGACAAGTTTCAATATGTGGACTTTAATGACTGAATCAATATGTTACAGGATGGATATCAAGATGTTAAAATATTGCTGCATCATACTTAATTTGCAGTGCTTTTCCTTTTCTGTCAGCAAAGTTAAGATGACATGGTGCAGTGACTTAGTCATGAATAAAATTTTTTCAGGCCTTTTCCCATAAGTCTTTTATGTAAGGAGTAATGAAAGTTCTCTCATAATATTTTACATATTAATACAGCTAATTAATATTGTGTAGAAAGATATGTAAGGGGCTCTGGTTGTGGGATTTCTTCTACTTTTACAAAGAAAAACATATCTATAATTAAGCTTATACCATAAAGGACTTTCTTATTGAATTTTCCTTTTGACATGACTGATTTCTGCATTGACTCTAGGAAATGGAAACCAGTAAGTAGAGTCTGACATAAAAGAAATATTTGGTCTCTGCAGTAATGCCATTTACAACAGTAAGAGCTAAGCTACAGTGTGAATTGCCACCAGCTTCTTCTGCATATGCAAATGCACTTTTTTCCTCAGGGTCATAATTGCATCCTCTTTGAGGAGGGTAAATAAACACAGCCACTGATTCATCTGTCACTGCAGTGGGGGAGGTTGGGAGGGAATTTGTACATAATTAGGATACCTGGCTCAGAATTTTGGCCTAGGAAACAGCGTATAACATGTCGGAAAACTAAAGCCTCCCTCTGCTCTTTCACGTGGAATAAACATGAGAATAACCTGCAGGTGAGTGGATTTCTGTGCCAACCTGAAATAAGCATTGGCTCTGCTCCTGTTGCTGTTATTCACTGCTCCAGATGACCAGTGATACTGATGTTGCTGTTCATCTGTGTTGAGCAGCAGTACTACTGTGTGTCAGATGCGCTATAGGTCATAAAATTGCAAAGTGATGGTGGTGATGTTCCAAGTGAATTTTTACCTACTGTATAATTTCATAAAACAATAAACACAAATCTCCTGCATTCATCCTGCAGCATAGTTAATTTGCAGAGCATCAGGTGAAAAATCACTGCAAGTTGCTCACCTAATAATAATAACGGTCAGCCCGAATTGCTAATAAATCAGGCTAAGGCACTCCGAGACAGTCTATCTAGATTATTTATTTTTTCATTACAGGGCTTGATTTCACAATTTATTATTCCTTTTATTATTTACATTCTACTGGTGCCCATGCTTTGCTCTGTTATGGCCCAAATTAGGCAGAAGATGCACATCCCTGCCCCAGGGGTCCCACACCAGCTGTCACGACCCAGCCCACGCTCTGTTCAGTGGTGAATCCTGCGCAGGGATGGCAGCTCCAGCCATCTTCCCCCAGCTTGATCCTGCGGGCACATGGCACAGGGGCCACACACAGAGGTCTGGAGGAGCAGGATCAAATGCTGTGCCGCACCTGGAGGCAGTGAGGCTGCCCCAAGATGCTTCTCTAAAAGGCATTTCATGGCAGCGTGGCAGTGGCTTGGTTTGGGTAGGCATTTTTCAGCTGAGAGAATCGTGGCAAGATGTGGAGCGAAACGCCAGTCATTTCTGTATCTCTGAATTCATAATGTGCAGAGTAAAACGTTAACATGTAACATTTCACTGTTGAAAAAGATGAAACGAGGCTATTTTCAAATTCCCCAAATGACATGAGTTCTGCAATTAGAAGTAAAGGAACTTCAAAGTCTCCCAAAAATGCTACAATAAGTGTCGTAATGCCTCCAGGGGAGAAAAGCAATAAAGCTGTCATGAGACGCGGATCTTGCTTTGCCTTCCATTTTGTTTCTGGGCTGAGCAGCCGTCTGCACTGCAAATACGTGCACATCCAGTCATGGATCCCCTCAGACTTGGGTGTCACAGAGATCTTCCCTCTCTCTGCTTTTCTTATTAGAAATAAAATAGGCATTGCTGCTTTCACTAACAGCATGGGGTCTCAAAACACAGCTGGGAGAGGCTGTGAAGGGAACAATCTTTGAAATGTCTTTGGAGACTTACTCCCCCAACATTTATCTGACAGTACTCAAAATTGCTATTTTCCAAATGCACCTAAGCTCCTATTTTTCTAGGCTTTTTGTGCAGATAGAGTAAATGGAAATAATTGAGTTGTGAGGAAAGGCTTTCGTTTGGGTGCACCAAGAGGCTTGTAATAAGAACATTAGCACACTTATTAAAATGTCTTGTTTGTTCATGCCCCAGGATTTAGACAGGGGTATTGCATTTTCATTTTTTTTAAAAAAGAAATCTAAATAAAAAGCTAATAGCCAATTTCTGAGCATAGCTGACTAGATGAGAATGTGCTATCCTTAATATATTCTCATTAGAGAAATTTTATCCTGCTCCGGTCACCAAAGAAGACATTTGTCCATAGATAACACTCAGTTCAAAAGAGGGACCAGCTCCAGAAGCCAAGATTGCTGTTCCCTACTGCACTGCCACAGATTTCTGCTGATAAACCTGCCAATCCTGGGTGAACCACCAGAGTCAAGAGGCAACATATGAACTGCCATGTCCTACCCACTTTCCTACTGGCGATGGGGATGTGACAAGTGGTTCCACAGCTGGTTGTCGTGGCCCTCACCAGACCCATCTGGAGCCTGCCCCAAACCCATTCCCAGGGAGAGGTAAGACTGAAGGGTTCTCTCATGGTCTTCCTCTCATCCCCATGTCACACCACGTCCAGTGGAGTCCTGCCTTAGGATGCTACCCACGTACAGGAGTACCAGTGAGCAACATATTGCAGTGTTCTCTTTTGGAGCCTGCATCCCAACTGCTTTCTCCAGCCTTTCTCTTTGTGGATTAATTGTGTGACTGGAATGTCTCCACAGCCACCACATGAGAAAAAACGAGTTGAAACTCAGTGCCAGCCTGGCTCGTAGCTAAGCGGAGAACCCAACTGCTTATTAATGGGTTTCCACCAGGACTCAGCATGTAATGTTGAGCTCCAGGGGACCATGGCACTGCGACCTGGATGATACATTGCAGTTTTGCACCAGGCAGGAGGCAATAATTGGGTGCACCCTCCCTGTGAGCAAGACAGCTGCAAAGATCCACACCTAGAAGTCATAGCAGCTTTTCCACAGTTAGCAGGGATTATGTAAACCCTGAGCCAAAGCCCTCAACATCTATTTCATTTTGAACAGAAGGCTGAAAGCTGAATGGTGAAATGTTCCAGATTCAGCAACCATAAATACAGAGATGGCATGAAGAGTAAAATTAATAGCAGGATCTCATTAGAGTGCTGCTCCCCTGCAAAATAGCAACAATAGAAATATCTACATATACGCATACACAGTCCTAATTAAACTGCCTAGAACAGAAAGAAGAAAGGCACTCTGGGTTGCCTCTGCCATTGAAAGACATTTTGGCAATCAAACCTCCTCATTCCAGCTGGGCAGCTGCTGGGGGCTTTGAGATGCTGTCCTTGGTGAGGGAGTGGGACAGATGGCCTCAGTGCCTAGAGGTGTGTGCATCCCCATTGGGGTCCCCCTTCTCCAGCTCTCCTGTCGAGTGGTCCATGAAGAAACCCCTCTGCCTGCCTCTGCCATGTTACTTAAGGATCTGTTCAAAGCCAAGATTTCAAGTAGTTTCTATATAAACTGGAAGCTGGCAGTTTTGTGTACAAGTAATTACATAATAGCTTTATGCTTTTCATGGTCTCTGTAATTAAAATAAATCAGTAGATATATTTACTGTAAATGTTGAAAATCTGCAAAGTAAAAATAAAATCACAGCAAACTTAATGTACTACATAAATTTGGAAATATGCCCCTGCATGTCAAAGTATAAATAAAAGCATCTATGCAACTTGCAAAGACTATTGGAAATTCTGAGCAATGATGTTCAGATATAGCTGAACAGCAGTTTAAATTATATTATTTACAGGATGTGTTTCCCCTAGCATCAAAAAAATAAATGTAAACGCAAAAAGAAAATCATAAATATTTTGGATTTGCATCTAATAAATCATGACAGAGCTGAAATACTATAGCAGTTTCTCACAATGCATCATTTATTTCGTTGGAGAGAAAATAGTATTTGCCAATTTGTTTACACTAGGCAGCTGTTTTGGAAAGTCACTGAGAGAGCAAAGGTTATGCTGCCTTTCATTTGCTCTGCCGTTTGAGAAGGAATTTGCTCCAAATATCCTCACTTCTGTCTAATCTGTCAGATTTTTTATAGGTATGGATCTATAAAAACAAAAAAGAAAGAATGAAAACTTTAGAGAAGTTCTGCAAACTGCAGGGTGAAGCATTTCACCTGAGATAAGCACAGATATCTGCAGAAAACACCTTCAGAGGTTTATTACACTCGTGTACGATGGCTGCAATGCCTCTGTGCATTTCTGTGTAACACTTCATTTGATATGTCTTGAGTGCATCACCTGCCATTATTTGGCAGGCTTCATTTACCTCCGTGGAGCTAAGCCACTTTACATCACACAGGGATCTGGCACATAGTTCTCAGAGTTGTTTAAGACATGAATAGCCTTTTCCTGTGAGGTTAGTAGAAGCAGACAACTGCCCTAAGGAGAGAACATCATGTGCTTCCGTGGGCAAACCATGACAAAATTATTTAAGTAACCAGTGGCATAATAAACTAAATT
>NC_031769.1:69305963-69347687 GCF_001522545.3 Parus major | reverse complement strand
CAGAAACAAACAAACAAACAAAAACAAACAAACAAAATATATAAAACAACAAGCCAAGAGATATATGAGCACAGACAAACACCAGATTCAAAAAAATTAAATATAAAATATATAAAAGCCCAGCATACAGAAACATGGCAAAATACCCATCTTTCATACTGACAGAGAAGAATGCCTTTATCCTATGATGCAGGAAGTATGATGGACATTGGAATATAAACAGAAAATTATTCAGGTTCCAGGTTCCACAGAATTCGTGTCTTTCCCTCTCCCAACTTCTGCTATTACAGGACTAATTTCTGTCATTTGATACATGGAATTTTATGGTAGTTCTTTTTTTTTATTTCTATTGCAAGGTTGTCAAAGCTAGCAAGGCAAAAAAAAAAAAGAAAAATTGCTGATGTTAATGATGATAACTTATTAAAAAAAATGAAGCATATTAACATTTCAAACATGTTAAATTAAAGGAAAACAAAGCCACAAAGACCTCTGGGTAAATCCACAGCTGGTGTTAAGCAGCAGAGTGTCACTGAGGTGCACAGCATCTTCTTGTAGTTCAAAGAGAAATTAATTCAGTGAGGCTCTGTAGTTTTATGTCATGTAGGTCAGACCGGATGAGCAGTGTGGTACGCTGTGGTTTTATATATAGACTGCAGAAAGTGGCCAAGATCATCTCCTTTCTTTAAGTAGCATCATTTATTCCCAGCACTGAAACAGAATCCGGGGCTAAACGGACCATTGATCTGACCCAGTCAGATATTCCTTATGTTTTTGTAATCTTATCTATAAATCTTCACCAACCGATACAGGAAAAGTTCAAGTCTATGCTTATGAAATATTTATCAAAATGTCTACCTAGGCTGCATCCTTCCTCTTGTATTCCACTTCTTCCTTTGCCTATATTTATTTGTTCTGCTCTTCAGTTCAGTTCAAAGTTCCCCATGGAAGGGTGTATCTTCTGTGTGCTTCTTCCCAGCATGACTAATACATTTTTGAGCAATAAAACACAGTAATAAAGGGATTGAATTCTCCAGGGACACCTATTTTGCTTTCCATACTGCAGAATTCCCTAATTTTGAGTCAAGGAAACCACTAGGAAAAGAGGTATGTGTCAGAAGAAATACCATCACAGTTGAGCTAGGGTGTGTTTTGGCAGATTGTTGACTGTAGCTTCAACAATTCAGGGCCTTAAAACTCGCTTAACTCTCTAGGAGACAAATTCAGAAGGTGCCTGTCTCTAGTTGATAAAAAACATGATCATCAACAGGTTTTGTTTATATTAAAGTTAATATGGCTTTGAAATGATCCAAGCCTACTTGGCAGCCAGTCTACCTGTGATAGCCAGCTGGAGAAAACTCCAGCCTAGACCTCTGACAGAAAACACTCAAAACACTGCAAGCAGATTTCTATCAATGGCATTACCAGCACTCATATGCCATTAATAGAGGCTTAAAGATGCGGAAAATAGAGAAGGAATGGAGCAGCTAATTAACAAGGCATTGTAATATTTGCTGACCTGTGTAAGCCCTAGATTTTCTGGACAGAAAGAAAAATTAAAATCATTACAAAGTAGGAACGCTCTTATAGGGCTTTTTCTGCAAATATCTCAGAGCTTGTCTTGCTTACATAGGCAATGCAGTTGCACTGTGTTTCTCTGGTGACTTGCAGTGCTGGAGCAAGGCTCAGCTGGTGTTACCCCTGAGACCCTCCCCAGAAGGGCACTTGGGTAATCTCAAAGCAACAACTCACAGAGGCAGCAGCTCTCCTGTGTGGGAGGTACAAATGTGCCCAAGAACTGGGCTATCAAAGAACAGGCAGAGAGAGCACTGGCTGTTTGGTGACCTGTGGATGACAGGTTTCATTGCTGCTCCTGTTCCAACCTTGATGTCTGTGGGACATAACACATCCATAAGCACAGTCACTCCCTGCACATCTGTGCTATACAGGCAATACAACAGCCACAATTCACCAGTCTTTTGCTCAGGCATGACTTGCAAACTCTAGCAATTTTCTCAAATTAGGGTTTGGGGTTGGGACTTCCCCTGTTAAGCATGCTGAGCTACAGAAGCTGAAGAGTTCCTACAGACAAGTTCTATAGGGATGGTGTCTCAATTTTCCACCCGCCTCCCACGACATGTTACAAGCCTGGAAGAGCAATAAACAGAAGGCTTCACATCACAGTCTAACATAACAGCTCAGAGGGCCAAGCTTTTGCTAATGATTTTTGGGCTGAGAAAGCAGTGTGAAGGGGTTCAGCTGGCACACCAGTACACATATGAGGCAGCAGGAGGACAGGACCCTCTAGCAGAAAAACTCTGGGAAATAACCCTTCACAGCATTCCAGCACAGTTTGCAAAAGTTCATGTGTCAGAATCCCAAACACCATCTGCTTTCTGCTGTTCCTAATATTTGCTGAACCAAGTCATCTATTTGCAGTAGAGTTCTGGGAGCCACAATTTCCCCTGAGGTTTTAAAAACTGATAATTTAGTATTAGATAGGATAGCATTAGATTAGGGAAATACAATCTCAGTGCTTCAGGGCATGTGCCAACTTAAAGCCAGAACAGTCATGTAGGAAGGAAACTGAGCTGTGAACTTCTTAAGCCATAAGTATCACAAGCCTTTTCCTAAAGCACCCAGTATTGAGTGCTGTCTTGAAGCAAGGGTCTGGATGAGAGAGATTAATTCTTGTCTGATGGTTACTTTTCTCATTGTTTTTACACCAGCCTTATGATGTTAGACTAGATGTTTTTAAGGTTTCTTGACTTCTTATAGGTTATGTAGAATTATGTAAATAATGGCACTATGCACTGATAAAAATGCAAAATAAGAAATAACCAAGTAATCATTTTCAAGAAAGAACCCAGTAGTGATGTGCTGGCAATCTGCTGTGTATCTTCTGAGTATTCCCACAGCAAATACAACATTTGGCACTTAGAACTATTGCAATGCTAATCTGTGTCCCCAGGTAACTAGAATATGCCCCAAAAGGTGCTCTACAAATGATCTTCATTCATTATGAATGTCAAAATAGCTCTGTGTGTGAAAGCAGTGTGAAGAAAGATGAGCAAAGGACGTCCAAATAAGTATGAATGAGGATCTTTTTATGTCCAGTTTCCTAGTCAGTGGGAAGAGCCTTGCCATATACAGAGCTGGATTTCTTCTACAGTTCCTGCTATAATACCCAGGAGCTGTGTACATCTACATATGTATATCATTCAGGCAATATTCCTTCAATGTAATGTGGGTTATGCCCCTTGGTGATACAACACATAGGAAAGAGTTCCACAATTCAAAAACAGCTAAAAGGCTATTTAGCACATATTACCTGTCTTCATTGCTATGTTACACTCATTTCTGGCAAAATTAAGGGAATCAATTTCTTTTTCCCTGGAGTACCTTCTAAAATTATAGGAGTTTTTCACGTTCAGTACTTTCTCCCCAGTACTTCTTTCTGTTCAGCTATTGAGATGAACAGATAAACAAAACTGAAAATTGACCTGGGCTACCCTGATTTTCTACGAACATGAGAGTAAAGTAACTAGTTACTTGTCCAAAAACTGTGATATTATCCATGTACTGCAGAAACAGATTTATTGAAAAGCATTTAAAAATTGACATCATATTTTCACAGACACCTAAGAGCTGGAATAAATGCACAGCTTTACTGTTAGTTGGTTTAAGACTCAAGTAACTATGTTAACAAGACACTGGACCTAAATTTGATCACTAGGGCTGAACTCAACAGATGGATCTGTGACTTCCATACAGAAATAGCAAACAGGCTGTTGGTCTGCACCTCTCTAAATTTACTCTCTGTCTGAACATTGATGAATGTAATGCTCTAAGATTATTTGTGATGGTAGGAGTACTGATGTTAATTTTTCTTTGCAAGTACAGCAAGTCATTGAGTCAAAAATTAATTAATTAATTAATTAATTGGATTATTTTACCATTCCCAAGCAGCCCCTTCATGTAATTGTAGGCCACTTGGAGCACCCATGCACCAACATCCTATCTGGCCTTTGCCACATTAGAAGGTAGGGATTTCCACTGCTTTGATAAAAAAGGCAAGTCCAAAAGAAGTACTCCAGATTTTTTAAATTTTTTTCCCATGTAAAGGAAAACAAGTTTGTCTAAAAGACAGTAAGTCAAATTTCTAGTGAACTTCAAACTTTAATAAGCAGTCTTCCTTTAAATTTAATACTGAACTAATGTAGGTATATGAGTTCAGTATTACATTATATACATAATATACTGAAATACTATCATCTACAATCTTTCTTGACACCAAAGGTCACATTTATGAAAGATTTTACTCATACCCTCCTTTACCTGATCCACATTTCTCAGTTCTGCTCTGTGAGACCTGGAGAAAATGAAGGAATGTCTAATATCTGGGCGCAGATTAGATGATTTTTGTCTCCAAATAAAAAGTGTTGGCTAATAAAATCTGTTATCACATCCCTTAAGAACTGTCTTCCATTATTCATTTGGAAAAGAAAAAATAGTGAATGACTTGCAAGTGAAATAGGAGCCTGCTTTGGCCAGTGGCAGAATGACTGTCTCTTGCCAATTGAACTCATTGAAGCAGTTTTCCTGTGTTGAGGAAATGTTTCCTCAGGTGCATTACTACAAAATGTCAAAAAGTAACAACATCCATGACTAAAAAGTCCAATAAAAAGTGTAAATTAAATTATTTAGTTTTTAATTTTGTGAAATGTTTAGGTTGGTTTTGACCTTTTTGAAGTAGATTATGTATTTGGCTGCCCTTTAACATAAATTATCGTCAAATTGAGCACATTTTGAACAAAATCATAGAATGCATCATAAAGACAATACTGAAACAGATATAATATTAAATGGCCCATTTACTCATTCATTTACTTACTTGCTTTTGCTGTGAGCAACTGAAAGTGAGTCAACAAACTTTTTCATTTCAAAAGCTCTGAATTTAAAGACTCTAGATGAGATAACTAGTGTATAAATTAATTTGGTGTTCCAATTCAGATACTGATTGACCTGTCCATAGTTGTTAAAGAACTCTGAAAAGAAAAACTTAAGTTTCATGTACCTGGCTGCATGAAAACCCTAACTCTAGGAGATCATGCTACACTGAAAAAAACCCCCAGTACATAGATGTTTTCTAACTCTTGTGTCTTATATCTCTCACTATCAATCTGTTGTTGTGACCTAATTACAAAAAAAAAAAAAAGTTACAAAGTTCTAGACATTTACTTCAATCATTTTATTAAAACTTGTTAATTTTAAGTCTTTCCATTACTATTACTGTCACCTTCATCCTTTGTTCTCATAATCAAGTAAACCCTAAACTCTCTTCAAATATTATCTTGTGCTTATTCAGACATCAGTCCCTTGGCCAGTGACTCTATTCATACAACAGGCATGCTTTACAAATACTCTGTATGTGCTTTGAACAATCAAAGTCTCAGCTTATGAATAAGTAGTGGCTATGCATTGTAAGTAGTGTAATAGGTCATACAGTATCCTAAAAATGAAGCTGTTATCTTTGAGAAGCTGAGACTTCGACATATCAATTCATAAAATACAGAGAACATTAAGAAAGTAATCTCAAAGAACACAAGGTATTCTAGTACTTTGTGAAGTTAGGATTCATGTCTATGCTGAAGCTAACTGTGTGAGTCTCATTAAAATATTCAAAATGGAGTTTACCTAATTTCATCCTGGGTGTGTTTCTATCAAAGTTCATGCTTCTTCTGATTGAAAATCCAGTAGTATTTGAGAATAGTTTTTATTTCTATATCTATAACATTTTTAGCAGTCTTCAGGACATATGATCTTATTCTTGCCATAATCCTTTCACCATTTAACCACCCAACATTTCTTTCATTTCTTTTACGCCTTCCACATTTTTAGTGCCTGGCTTACAAAAAGCCTCTTGGTAGCTTATATTTATTTATATTAATATTTATATTTAGCCTGTTGATTTCAGCTGAGGAATCTGGCCTTTATTGCCTCAAATATGGACAATAATTCATTACATGCATTATAATTTTGTTCAGCTGAGACTGGCTACTGCTCAGACCAGAAAGGATTTTTTTTGGTCTTCAACATACTAGGGTATTTCTGAATACTTTGAAATATGCTATGCCTTGTACTTCCAGTAGTTAAAAAATTGGGGTGTATGTGTGTAATTAATAGTGTCAAAAACAGGGAAAGACATATGGTTGATTTTTTCTTTTCTTCCTATAGAAATGAAAGCTTTAATTTCTGAAAGAAGATGCCAGACCAAAGGAATGCCCTCTGCTTGTTATCTTGATAGTCAGGAGACATGAATAGTATTATTGATGCACAAACACAAAAGACTGGAGGCTTATAACTCTATTTCTGTGTGATTAAAGACCTGCAGGAGATTCTTGGTGGCAGTAGGCAGAGGATCTTTCTGATAAAAGGGAGCAGAAATGAAAACTGACCTTTCCTGTCATAAATGACACTGCAACAACTTTGGGGTTCACTTTCCCTGCAACTGCCACTTTCATCTTCCCACCCCACAATTCCATACTTTGGATGCTTTGTTTCATATTACTTTGCCAAAGTCCAAAATTTCCAGCCTGTCAAGAAAAACCTAACCTTTCCTTTCTACCAACAATCCTTCTGATAAAAAGGATGTTCTTCTATACCTGCCTTTCCTTTCTCTCAGATATCAGAGTGCTATGCCTTCCCTCTCCCTGCTCCCAGAGTTTTCATGAACTTCAAAATAGGCTGGAAAAGACAAACTAGATCGCTGCACTTTTGCTTGGGTGAGTTTTCCCTTCACTCCTCAGCACAGCCACCAAAGTAGCCCTGATGGCATCAGGCAGAGCACAGGGTGTGAATCACCCAGAGGGTTCCTGAGCTGGTAGCAGCAGCCTGTTGTAGCCTGGGAGAATCAAGGATTCCACTTCAATCACAAATAATCATCAGAAGTTGCCACCAGAAGGCCAGAGTGAGAAAAACACAAAAGGAATTCTTTGGCTGCAATTTACCAGGTACAGATATACCTGTATGCTTTCTGAGTATAAGGAAAAGAGACTTACACTTGTGTTGCCCACAGAAAATAATTGACAAGTAATAATTTTGTTAGACAGAGGTGCTGTAATAGGACATGAAATCAGGGTCTTTATTTTGACACTGTTTTCATTTATCCTTGCTCCTTTTGCTCTTCAAAAATCGCACAAAATGTAATAGTAATAGTAATGCTCATTGTTAAAGTATTTCAAGGATTAACGGTGCTGAGTATTGCCCTCATTTAATAAGTGGACAGGCCAGGATATGTCAGCTATGATACAGCATGGTAAATGTGCCACAGACACCTTTAAACTCCCCTGGATTTAGTCTGCATTTTGCTCCTAACCTCAGAAATGTGGTGCCATGACTGAAGTCACCCAATCTCTACTTCATATAATTTCATTGCTCAATGTATATAGAACTGTTTCAAATCAGAAAGCCTGGTATAGGTGCCCTAATGGAGTAATTTAACCTTTCTCATAGACAAATAATTCAAAACATCAGTAAAACTACCCTCACTCCCATGCCGTTTGCCATCTCTTTTTTTTACCACTTTTGATTTTCTTGCTGTGGTATGGTTGACATCCAAAACTTCCACTTATGAACCCCAATGTGAAGCACTCCATAGGTTATCTTGATAAAGCTTCTGGGTCACTGTTTTGGTCATTTCACTTGTTCCAAGAAGCAAAAGCCTCATAAATCTCTGGTGGCAGGGTCATATCTTGCAGCACATGATGGCCGCAAGTTGAATCCTACTTAATTGCTTCTGCGCTTCGCCACTGGTCATTGTGGAGGAATATAATGGACTTTTTTTAAAGAATAAAGTAAGAATTCCCAAACTGAAACTTTTATCTTCCATTCCTGCTGGACTGAAAAGGCAGCAACATTCCCTGAGATGAATAACAAAAGACAGTGTAACAAATTAATACAAATGAAGTCATTGCTGAGCGACTCCATCTGCTTTGGAAATGAGGCTCGGACTTTCCAAAACGTGGCCGTGATCCAGATAATTAGGCTTAACTCCAAATGAAGCCACACAGGTAACTTATAGCTTCATTAACTCTCCTCAGGAAGGCAGGCATCCAAGAACTAACCTTAATAGAGCAGCATATGATCCATTGACAATCTGTTTGATATTAAAATATTAACTTTGGTTTTACTATGTTACATCAGTATTAGGCCAATAACATATGCAAAGCAAAATGTTGGAGATTGGACATAGTCTTGTATTCTGTATTACACACCAGTCATTACATCCAGAGAACTGGGATCATAATTTTTTGTTTACAAGGTTTAATCAAAATGCATTAATAATCTACAAAACCTAAGCAAGGCACATAAGGTGTCTGCAAGTGTCTTTCCTCTGTAATCAACAGGAGGATTATTAGGTAATAACAAATGTTATTCATCTTCATAATGGCTAAATGACAGCCTGCTTAAAAATAACAAATTGCTACTCTTCATCAACTATTACAGGGTGAATATGACCTTCACGTACTTTAAGCAAACAAGTCATCTTTTCAAAGACTTCCCTAGTTCTTTAATTGATAATGATGAGATGCTTTATCTGTCTAGAGGAAAAAAAGAGCTCTAGTTATACCATTTATTTCAGTCTTGGAGGCATTTTATATAGCCCTCTGTCAGAAAAGATACTGAGATATAATACTGATTTTTTCATCAATAATAAATTAATGCATAATTAAAGTGGCTAGTGATGTGCATAATGAACTCCTGAGAGATGTTTCCCTTTAATGTTTATCAGTCTTCTGTCTGATTTTTTTCTGTTGACATGATGCTGCTTTAATGCAACAGAACTGGAGAAAATTGGCCTGGAAAAAACCTCAGGAAGTTCTCATATATCTGTCTGGTCCATCCCTGGCAGAAGTCTCTCTTACTGCTTATTGAAACCTCCAGTGTTGACAATTCCTTCCCCAGGAAAACCAGTTCCAACCTTTGCTGCTAGATATATTTTCATAAAATCTAATCTGAATCTGCCTTTTTCTTATTTAAGCCCAAGTGGGCTGCAGAATAGGCCCTGGAGTTCTCAATCTGAAGCTCTTCTATTAACCAAATCTTTCCTTCTAATAAAGTTTCTTTGAGCCTGAAAAGAGCAAAGCATGTGCAACAGCTTACATACATCAGTGATCAGACTGATGAGGATGGAAGCCTAAACAAGTGCGACTGTAGCACAGTAAAAACTGTCATTCTGCCTTCTGATTCAGAAGAATCTTTGTACAATGACTTTTTTTTGTCATTTAGGTAGTTTTGTCAATTTAGGTTGCTCTGATCCCTGCTAATAATGGTTTACAGGAGTTCTGGCCTTTTTCAAGTACTGACAGCCATAAATGTATCTGTGTGTCTGTGTTTATGTATCTGTGTGTCTGTGTTTATGTATCTGTGTTAAAGTAATGCACAGTGGTTATACCTTCCAGTGAGGTAAATTAGGCTGCTCTTTTGTGAACACTATCTACAGACAAAGCAAAAAAAACACAGTAACTACAATGCTTGCTTCTGCAGTCTGAAAGATGCTGCCTTTGCCAAGTCACAGCCATATTTGATTCCTTTGCCACACAATTTACACCCACAGGAACTGAGATGAGGTGGAATTAGCAGCTTTCTCCTACCTCTTGTTTCTCTCACAGTACTATGGGTGTTGCAAACAAAATTTCATTTGCCAGATCTGTTCAAAGCAGATAAAAAGTGATACTAACATTGGTGGAGATCATTTTAGCAATCTTAGGCAATTTTTTGGACCGAAGAGTGCTGTGCATTAGAAGGAACATTTTAGCCAATCTCCATAGAAAGCAATCCAGTACTAAAAAAGTATTGGTTGTGCTTTGTCTCAATTATAGCAGAGCATAATGTTCTATGTCAAAACTCTGCTGTTCATTTTAAGGGAAAACAGTGATCCACATCATTCCAGCTCAGTCTGGTATTTTGTATCTGGCAGTTCCTGCAAATCAGTGTGTAGTTATTCATCACTGACTTTTCTTTATTCAGCGACAAAAATTCAGGAATTGATTTTTATTTTTTACCATGCTTATTTAATTATCTCCGTAAGTCATCTAATAACTGAATAAATACTGTCATAATCAAAAGTAAATTTTATCTTTTCTTTTCCTGGGCTACAAGTATGTCAACATGCATAATTGTGTCAGAGATGTGCACACACAGACACACACAAATAGCATGTTCCTTATCAATACATATATTATAAATTTATTCTGATCATTTTCCTTTTTTAACAAAGGGATATGTGACAAAAATTAACTGGAGGCTCTTCATTAGATTTTATTAATATCTTTCTGATTATCTGATTCAAGCTAACTAGGCACAGCAGGGACAGGCAGATGGTTTGATGTTCTCAGTCAACACATGGTCTATGTTTAAAACTACTACTTGCTGAATAAGGAATATACCAGTTGTACCTTTAGCCTTAAAGTGATGATTTATTGAAGTTATCAGGATCACATCTTAGAATAACAGTGCTTTCCTGTTTGTGACAAATTTGAGAAAATCTGGAGACTGAGGAAGAGGAAGTTGAAAGGGAACATCATCTGAGATTTTCCTTTCTGGGCTTTCTTCCAACTCACTCCCCTTTTCAGGAGTATTTACAATAAAATTACCTGTGTTTTCTGTATTTATTGATTGTGTCATTATTTTGTTCCCATTAGTCTTCCACATAAAATTATAAAATTATCAGTGTGTTTTTAGTCTGAAAGCTCTGCCTTTCTTGTTATAATTGTGAATTTCAGAGTGGCAGGTAATATTGAACAGGAGCCTGTTTTCCTAATCTTTCTCCAAGGCCAGTCATTTGTTAAATAAACTGCTAACAGTATGAAACTAATGCTATTCACCTCTCCACATATTATTTATTGGAAGCAAGATGACTGAAGGACAAAGACTGTAACATTAGTAGTTACAGGGTCACAAGCTGAGGTCTAGCACACCAGACTTCATTTACTGCTTTTTGCAGAGGATTTCATATGTGGGAGACCTCTAAGAAAGCCAGAGGTTTGCATTCCTGGTGACCAGACAGGGTCTGGATAGACTGCAACACCATGGATGGCTAAAATTGGAGGAGTTTCTCTGTAAGTGGATGTAGGTGAGGTTGTTTTCTTGGGGCTCTTTCCAAAAAAGCGCAGGCAAGAGGGGATGCTGCATGACTTTGTCATGGCTGCAGGCTGAACAGTGATGAACCTGATATGCCTGGGCTAGAAAGTGAAGGGGCAAGACAATTTTGGGAAGTGAGGAGTCTCAGCTTCTCCCACCAGCTCCCCAGGAAGGAAATGAATGGAGCTGGGAGATGAGTGAGTGGCGGGCATTAATGCTGAAATACAACAGGTGGGAGACGGGAACAGTGAACACCGTCCCTGACCCTCAGTGACTCAAGTTTCCTCCCCTTTTTTTGCACAGGGTTGGTGACAGTCACATCTGAGCTCTCAGCAGACAAATAACTCTCCTCTATCAAATTCCCCTCCAGTTTCCTGCCCTAACATATTTTTCTGGTGTCCTGAAGCCAGCTAAGAAAGGACCGGTTTTCTCTCCAGAAAGGGCTGCATTTTGGTAAAGGATGCAGTGTGTGTTTTAATTTGAAATCAATGGTGCTCTAGGAAGTGAGGAAATGGCACTACATAAATCAGTCAGCTATCAATATTATGCTTGTTGCTTAATAGCATAATTATAAAAGCAAGTTGTCTGCAGACATTGCCTTTAGTGTCTAGGCAGTTGTTCAAAACAGAAGGTTGTAAGAGGGTTTGAGCTTTTCCAAGATCAGCTAAACAGTCCTCAATAATTTTTTGTAGAGGCAGACAGGAAAGTATTTGTTCCTTTGTTTCAGTATTCATACAAGATTTTGTATTAAAGAACAATGTCACTCCATATGTAAGACAGAAGGGCTCAAGTGATTTTTGTGGCTAGATGGAAAATCATATTTGGACCTATCAAGAAAGAAACCATAAGTCCAAGTACAACAAGTCACAAGAATTTGAGCAAAGTTTGGTGAGTACCTCCTATATGAAAAGCTATGTGTAGATATTGTAATCCAAATATCTTCATTAACTGCAGTTCTTAACAGAAATACTTAAACAAGCACAGTAAGCTGCTGAAAAGATTCCTATTCTCATTGAACGAAATCTTGTTGATTATAGGTATTCTTGATTCAGTCCATTGGGAGCATTTCCAGCATGAGCCCTGCAGAAACATGTCTGTGTATTGCCTACCTCCAGTCAGAAAAGCTACAAAAGCCATAGATTTTGCCCCCAGATATATCTGGCATTTTGAAAAAGGAAGAATGTGCAAGTCCTTACCAATACCAGTGCATGGGGTATGAACTGCAAGAGCCAGAATTTTGTTGATCAGTGGCCTTTCTAGAGCTAAACAGCCCAAAAGAATTGTATTATATCTAACCTATTTAAAGACAGATCTATTGAAAAATATTTTTAAATTAGTGAAAAACTATTACATTTACAATGTACCTTCTTTATTACCATGCCACTTGAAGCAGGTTTTTTAATGGTCCTCTATTACGTTTTCCCAGTAAGGTGTGGGAGCAAATGTCTGATTTAAAAGTCTGATTTGTCAACACAGTTCTTGTTTGCATAGTTCTTCTACAAATTTGATAGGTATCTGTTAACCTTATTTATGCTTGCCATTTAAGGGTATTTCAGGACACAAGCACAATTTTTCTGTATGTTTACATGCCTCATGGTCTTTCTTATATCTTTCCATAGATATGGGGCCAGTGCAAGGAGCTAAAATCTAATAATCTGTGGTAAAATCATAGAATCATAGAGTGATTTGTGTTGGAAGTGACCTTAAAGACCATCTAGTCCAAATCCCCTTGCTGGGGGCAGGGACACCTGCCTTGAACAGTACCAAATCAGCCTCAAAACGTAACAGGAAAGGAAGAGATCATTTTTATATCTGCCCATGCCAACTGGGCAAAGATCTTCCAAAAGCTTCCAGAGAGGTGGATTTGGGGGTGTTATCTAAGGATTCTTTTTGACAGAAAAAAAAAATAGTCATTTTTTTCTGTCCATTCCCTATGAATTGTCTAAGGAGGGGTTATTTCCATTGCAGATAGTGTATGCTCCAAGTTCTAGTTGTCTCCACCCTGCATGTTTGGTCTGGAAGAAATATTGTTAGGTAGACCAAGTGGACTAACCTGCTTACATCATTGCTAGTCTAAAGGTCTCTATCCTCCATGGCAACCACATCACTCTCTTTTTATTGTTTCTCTTGTCATGCCAATGTATGGCTCTGAAACCTTACTTGCACTAAGCTGTCTTGGGTTTAGGTTTATCCAAGCTAACACACTCCCATTCTTCTTCCCATGTGAGCCTGGGTAATGAAGAGTTACTTCCGATACCTTCAGATGCCACAGAAAAACCACTGGATGCTGGACATTATTTGGGCAAATCAAAGACTGAGTTTTTTTTTCCTGGGCAAAGATGAAACACTCTATTGTAATGTCTGTATAAAACAACTTGACTTTTTACTCTGGAAAATAGACCCCATGATATTGAAATAATAGCTGAAGGTTTTTTACTTCAGTCTCACAACAGAACAGTAACTCTGTGTGATCAAGTAGTACACAATTAACTTTGTGCTTCACTTCAAGGAAACAGCACCTTCAGCATCATTGTCCCTCCTTTCCCCCACAACTGCAAATAGTATTAGCAGATTCTGTGACCAGAATGTGGCAGTCTTCTGTGATCTTCATCAAGTCTGGGATCTCTGTCCATCACTGGGAGAATGCAGCACTAGCAATACCATGTCAGTTCTGGCCATAGCCAGCCTGTTCACTCATGCACATGGAAGAGTAACTATGGAAGAGGACTCAGAGCTTTCTCAGGGTTTCTGACAAGAGCTGGGTGAACAGCGTACATCCCACATCGAGGTGTACATCCCTCACCTTTCAAAATGCAGTTTGGGAAAGCAGCTTCATGTGATTTCTGCCTTTAAAATTGTGTTGATGAACATAGAACTACGCATGGTTTAGAACTCCATTTGTTTAACCTGCCTGTAACATGTCATCTTTTTTTCTGTAGAGTGGCACAGACTACTCTAATCAACATGCTCTAGTCAGATACACAGTCAGTGGAAGCTGTCCTCAGCTTAAGTAGAATTCATACAGTCATAGCTCAGATTTTGCTGATAACTGTGTAGACCTTTCCAGGAATGAGCAGACTCTGGTAGGATGGGTCAGGTGTTCAAAAGGGATGGAAGGAGGATGCCCATGACTATGTAAAATTCCAGGGGAGCCAAGAGACAGCAGGCAGGGCAAATGTTTGTGTGTGTGAACTTAACGCGTTCCAAGCTTTGCTCATCCCTGCTAATTCAGGTCTGCACAATGTTCCACAATGGGCCCCAGGGGCCATTAACATTGTCTGCTGCTGTCTCTTACATGTAGGAAGGAAAATTGTGGGCAGTTCTGATCTATTCTGTGACACAAGGTTTTACCTCCTGTCTAGTCAGTGGTTTTCCCACAAGAGCTCAAGCCAAAATTTATCTCATTTGCATAAGGGAAAGTCATCCCACTGAGTGCTGCATGAAGTACTGCAACTGATGTTGTGGTATTTCTCAACTGAAGGAGAAAGAAGAAGTCAGGTATTCACATTCAGTTGCTTTTAAAGATCATTTTTAAATGCAAGATTATGAAAGTCGGTAATAGGCTGGGATAAAAAAAGGCAAAGCTAATTAAATTAAATTGCGGGACTTTTTTTTCTCAAAGTACTTGTTTAATATTAAATGAATTATTTAAAAATAGCTATGGACAATAAATGAACAAAAAAAATATAGATCAGGTGGACTGAAAATTAAAAGTGAAACTTAAATATTAATGGAATTTCTTCTCAGTTGGTAAGAAACTTTTGTCCACAATATTTCCTGTCAAAAAAATGTTATTTCATCAGAACATAAAAATCTCTTGTGGGAATATGTCAATTATGAAAAAATAAGGGGGAGGGCTGGTGAATGACTCATTTAGTGGTATCAAAACATTTTATTTTGAAGTGTTTCTGAACATTTTCAGCATGGGGCTTCTTTTAATTATAACAATTTTTAGTCGGGTTTAAAAACAAAGATTGGAATAAAACCTTCAAGCACTATAAAACAGGTCTTTCCAGACTTTCTAAAAGCATCTTTAAAGACTGTATTTTATTTCACATTCTTTGTCTTTAAAATTACATTTTGGAAAATTACATTGTCCAATTTAGGACCAAAAATGTCTCAGCTCGTAATTCTTAAAGAAGGGAACTTTCAAATTTCACAGGAATTTAACATCTGTTCATATCTTTTTCCTCATTATTTACTTTAGGTGGTTTCACACTTGTCTCAGGAGATGACATAAAGGAAACCAGAGATGCTGTGTATTATTTTCATTAGAAAGGTTCGCCTTTGAAATGTAACTTCTTAATTTAAGATATTTCCTCCCTTTCTTTTTTCACTGATACCCCATTCCCACCCCACCTCCCCTTTGTAATGTAAATCACAGCAAAAAAATAACTTGGTGGTTTAACCAGAACACCAAAAATGGGGAGGGCTGTTGGGGTGTTTTTAAAGTCCATTTCACAAAACGGTGGGTTTTAATGCAGATCATTTTGATAATTATTCCTGTAATGTAACCATACGACAGGTGTCAGAAGTCCCTGCAGGAGAGGCAGAGACCAGTGCTGGTGGGTACACAGGAGCAAAAACAGCAAGGGAGGAGAAGGAAAAAGACGACTCTTCTGCCAACCTCAGTACAAGAGCAAACGTGTTGTAGGCTTCTGCAAAGGCTCAGACCCATCCACAAGGATGATCCATGGGGTGACTTTTTTGACCAACTTGTTTAAAATGAGTTAATCTCATTAAGTACACACCTGCAGTAGTGGAGTCATTTAATCTGCTTTTATCTTTGCTCAGGATACAACAGTGAAGTTGCTTAAACTCTGAAGGCTCCTGACTGTAGTCTAAGCTTCCAGTTTCCAAGACAGCTGTATACACTGTTCACACATAAAATATACCCCCCTACACTACACATGACATCAATATCATGGTTAAAAATAGGCACTTTCTACAGTCTCTTTTTACAGATTACTGAACAGACACCTAAGCGGGTTGGGATTTGGTATGAGGACTCTCATTACAGAGGTCAAGGGTTCAAATGTATTCAAAATCAATACTAACTGAGAGTTATTACCTTTGGGTGGCCTATACAAAATGAATGGTGGTTCTAGCCTAATTTCTATTTGACAGATGTCTGTGCCATCAAAAAAATCCCATCATTGCATTTGGCATTCTTCACACAAGCCTCAGCATAGAAGCCAAAGACAGACTGGGCACAGAGGTGGAATTAATCTCTTATGAAAGGCCTCTAGTTGGTCCTTCCAAAACAGAAATAAAACAGATTATGGAGGCAGTTTGAGGAATATTGAAGTGTTAGTTCTTGTAGTTGGCTCCTCCCTGTGAATAGAGAGAGGGCAGAATTTTCATGGTTTTTATCCAGCATCTTTTCACAAGTACCAAATAGATTTTTTGCAGGGGAAAATATATAAGAGGCTTATTTGTGCTACCAAGTTAAGATTGTGTCAGCGTCTCCCTTAAGAACCCCACCAAGCTATAAGAATTTAATCTGGGCTAAAAGCTGGCAGAACCGTTCTCAGCCCTCAAGTATGTTTTAAATCCCATTAACAAATATGTGTTAGGCCATGTTAGACCGCTTATAAGCTAAAATACTCAAGGCTAAATAACAATAATAAAAAACGTCCTTTCATCTGAGTGTGGAATGCAAAGAGAAAATCGAATGTCAAATATTATATTTAAAAAATATTCCTGTCTGTGCATCAAATGAGGAAGCTTTGACAAGTCTTTCTGATTAAGTCTGAGGATACTTGAGTGGTTCTTTTTGCTTGAACTGTAGGGAATATGTTATCAGCGGGTCCTGAAGACAGATCACAGAGAACTTTAAAAAATGTGAGTGATAACATTTTGAAATAACTGCAGAACTTTACTGCCATGAAGAAAAAATATGTAGATTTGGCTTACTCCCAATGGGAAGATGAGCTGCATAGTTTTGTGCAGCTTGAAGGCGTTAAATTTGCCTGGTGGGAAGACCAGTTAAAAGAGAATTACAGCAGTTTAAGCATGAAAAATAAGAGCAGCCTGCACATCAGCACTCTCAGCTCTCAAGCATATGCTGTTAACCTTAATTCTTGTTTGCATTTCCCAACTGAAAAAAATAAAGAAAACCGATGATTTTAAGAAAAAAATTATCATCTTATTTGTGCATTAAAAAAGCACAGTATTTTTCAACATTCAGGTGTCCCCTTCATATTCCGAGACATCATGAGCCTGAAAAGGGATAGATATTGCCTTCAAAAAGCTTATCAGATAAATGCTTTTAAAGGGCATATAAAGGGCTGGATCTGAAATCCACTTTAGACTACTTTAAGCTCTGGACCTTGTGAAGCCTCTCATTTGCTGTGGCCCTTTGCTGCTCTGCCTTGATATCATAAGAATGGGTCTAGATGTGAACCAGGCTGAAACCCAGTATGCAGCAAGCTGCTATCTTCTCTAAATTGATCCCAGCAGAAGCAACTAAAAATGCAGGAACCTGGAGCTTAATGTGTTTAGGTTTGCAAAAAGTGAATGGTCATTATGTACAAAACAGTTTTGAGCCATGTGACCCAGGAAAAAATACATCTCACCAAAACCATTAAACATGCTGCAGGTTTCTAAATCAGAAACGCTTCTGTTCTGTGTATGTTTAAAGACAAAAAAAATCCTACACAGGATACTTCAGTGAGCCATGGCACATTTATAGGAAGTATGCTAGATAAGCTAATATATTTTTTTTTTCTATCTCTAAATAGCGTGGAGCTAAACTGTAGATAAAAATAACAATCCAGGAGTACGGAGTGTTGATAGGAGAGTTAGTGCAGAAATACCAATGTTCCACTCGCAGTTTCCAGAGATCATACAGTCTTAAATAACAACTCATAGCCCAAAATCTGATTTACACAAATGTCTGTAGTGGATCAAATAATCCCTAGATGAGCTACCTAAGTAGTCAGTAAAAAGAAGGAGGGTACTTCATCCTGATTTAGCTCCTAGCTGGAGTGCTGCTTCAAGAGGCCTCTTCCACAGTGATTGCACAGTGAAAGGGACATGATTGCTCTGGTGCCCGCTTGGTGAGAGCCAGGGTCTGGCCAAGGATGGCTCAGAGGACTGGTGGGAAAGAGGGGAAAACAGTTCTTTGCTTCCTAATCAAACACAGGGTTTACAGAGGAAAAACAACTCTTTTGGAGACACTTCATTATGCCTTATATATGATATACATGCACAATGTACACATATATTTTGTATCTAGGGGGGGAGTATTTGAAAAGCTCTGTACTGGGTGCAGGTGTATTGGTGCTGGCAGAGACACACCTGCAGCCTCAGGACAGAACCCAGTGGGACAGACAGACATGCCTTGTGGGAAGCTGCAGCCCATGGGGAGCCCACAGTGGGGCAGGTTTATCCTGAAGGACTGCAGCTAGTGGGAATATCCCAGGCTGAAGCTGGGAAACAGTGTGAGGAGGAAGGAGTGGCAGAGGGGAGCTATCGTGGACTGACTGCAGTCCTTCATTACATTGCACAGCTTAGGGGAGGTGGCTGAGAAGTCAGGAGTGAAGAGTAAAGTTCAGCCTGGAAAAATGAGAGGGTGATTTGGTTCTTTTTGATTTTGTTTATCAACCCAACTTTATTTTAATTGGCAACAAATTAAATTTTCCAAGGTGGAGTCTGTTTTGCCCATGACAATAATTGCCAAGAGAACCTTGTGACCCATGAGCTTTTCCATCCCATTTTCCCTGTTGGTGAGGGGGAGTGAGTGAGCAGCTGGGTGGGCATCTGGCAGCTGTCCAAGGTCAATCACAATCTCACAGTGGCAAATGAATTGCCAGAGCTCCAGTGTGTACCTTGCTGACTGTGGTATCTAAACACAGAAGAGAAAGCTGCTTATTGTCTCAAATTACCTATGAGAATTCGATTATGGTACAACATTCAGCATTTATGAGCCGGAGAGGCATCAGCTACAGAGTGTCAACCCTGAAAGGAGAGCTCTTCTGAAATGTGCCAAACAATGTGGGAGCAAACAGGAGGGCTCTCGCCAGACCCTGTAATAGAGACACTGCTCTGAGGTGGCAGTTTCCTCAACCCAGAGTGAGAGGTACAAAGTGAAGGCTTGCTCTCGTCCCTGTGCAAGGGTCCCCAGGAATGTGGCTACAAAAGATGCTGTCCCTTTAGCCCAGCAGGCTGCAGAGTCCAGTGCCACATCCACTGGGACAGGAGAATGCTTCTTTGACAAGGTGGGAACTCTGCCATGAAGTATGCGAAATGTTTGTTACTTTATTTTTAGAAAATACAAAAATTTACCAACATTTAGTGCTCTGGTTTTGCAGTGTCCTCATGTGCATACAGCTAGTGAGATGTATGTCTCTCCTCTTCAAATGTTCTTCTGTATTGTGAAGGCACGAGGAGGCTCCCCATGCCGGTTCCCTGCTCTCTTAAGACATCGTGGATAAAAGCAGAGTTTCAGCATAATTGAGTCTTAGACCTCTCTGCTATAGGGAATGCATAGTTCTTTGAATTTATCTCTACCCAAAGGAAACCATTCATTATGTTTTTTAAACACTAGGTCTGATATGTTGCCTAGTCTAACTGAAGCTTGTAGTATGCTTGCTAAGATAATAGGATATGCACCTTATGTGCACTGTGATTTATAAGTTTTTCATTGGGAAAGATGTGACTGCCGCTGAGAAACTGAAAAAAACATCTCCAAACCTCCTCATCCCTGAGTAGTTATATTTCCCAATATATATTGGATATATATATATAATGAGGTTTATCTTTTTTATGAAGTGTTGATGTAGCAAGGTGTTTAACTGTGTCAGGTTCCTGTTACAGTTGCTCAACTAAAGAGAAGTTCTACCAAAAAAAAGCACAGAAAACCTACATTTGTATTGCTCTCAGCTCAGAACGGAGGCCCAGCTCCATTTCACTCCTCTGAGACACCTCCAGGAGGAACTCTATTACATCCCTTATCTCCCCAAACAGCTAATGAAGAGGGAAGAATGAGGGAGAGGCAATTCCATAGAACAGATCCCATCTTCCTCTCTCCTTCCCCATTAGCTATAACAAGTGTGAAGAAGCAGAGTTCCTCCTGAAGGAGTTTCTAAGAAGGCTGAATCCAGTAAGGGTGAGCCAGGCATGCATAAACTCTTCCTCATATAATGAGCAACCTAAATAACAAAGGCTGAAGCCAATCATCCTGAAGCAGCTGGAGCTGCTGCAACTAAGTGAGCTCTGACAGTCCCATGGTTCCAGAAGTAAAAGGTGATCAAAATGTATTTGATTGTTGTGCTGAGAGGAAGAAGCAAAACATGGGAGTCCCGAGTTGCCTTGAACTGTGGAAAACAGGGAGAAAGTGAGATGGCTTTTGATTGTTATCTGCAAACAGCATCCACAGGTGCGTTAAGAAGGAGAGACAATCAGAAGGTAACCGGCTCTGACAGTGGCTAGTCCGTAGGCATAACATTTTGTTCTGCTAAAAACAAGGATGCCTGGGCTGTTAGGAACAGATGCCAGAGACTCTGGGAAATTACATATATGCAGAGTGACAGTTAAAGCAAAACAACCCCCTCACTGATGAGAGCTGGGGGCCCCAGGGCCACTGCTACTTCTCAGGAAGAGACTGCACCTACCCATGTCAGTAAATACTGGCTGTGAATTGCCATGGTATCACCAGAGGTAGTGGTTATCTGCAGTTGCCTGAAATTGTCAACCCAGACAGTGGAGTCACCTTCTCAGAGGCTCGGAGAGGAGAGAGGCTGGGGCTGCCTCAGGTCAGCCAGCTCCCTCTCGAGGGTCCTCTGCCAGGCAGGGAGAGCGACAGGCTGAGATGGGGGGACTGCCAGGACACACATGTCAGAGCTGTATCACAAGGTTTACTGCCTCCCTGGGCGAGTGACATTGAGGTTGGAAGGGAGGTCTGTGAGCTTGATCAAGGGTGCTGCATACTCTGTCTGAGCCCCTGGTGCTGGTGTTAGTAATAGCTGCAACTGCACAGAGAAGGTGTTAAAAGCTTTACAGTCGAGCTTTTTAATGGTAAGCACTTTTGTTGTAAGGGAGCAAAAGCTGGGAAGTGTGTTCAGCTCCCAAAACACAGCTTCTGCAAAGTACTGAGGATCTTATGAAGTTATGCAGAGGTGGTTCCAGCCACCGACCCAGGAGTCAGCTCCCTAAGAAGCCTTAAACCCTGGATATCTAATGAATATCTAACCTTGAGAGAAGGTGGTGGGCCAAAGTGCCGCCCTTCACCTCTGCAGGGAGGTGGATTCTAGGTATTCTAGAGCATGGAGAAAGGATTCTGGGCAGCACTCAGATGCTGGGGGCCCTGATGGGTGCAGGAATGGAGAAGCAAAGAGCTTTATATAAACACAGTCATAAGGAGATTCTGGGCTGCTGTTTCAGGGCTGAACCAGAAACAAAGTTGTACATCAGATTTAGAGATACCAAACATGAATCAGAAGCCAAAGTGAGACAAGTTACGTCAACTGAGAAGACACAAAGGCATTTGCAAATGGCAAAGGCTAAGGAGCAGGACTTCAGTAAAGCAGATTTTACATAACAAGTCATATCATTTTAGACACTGTCTCTCACCTGTTTTCATCAAATTTGCCCTTAAGTCACTGTCTGGTGCAAAAAAAGATGAGAAAGTTGTTGTGGGCTCTCAAAGGTAACGGTGAACAGTTTTGCTTGCTTGTTTGTTTCTGGTTTTTTTTGTTTAACATAACCTACTGGATGACTTTTACAAATAAGATAACAACTCTGAAGTTCAGTGATGAAAAGATGAAGTTTAAGACTGCCATGTTTGTGAAATGAATTAATAATGCAGAAGAGATGTAACAAAGGTGCAAATTGAGTGAAACAGAGGGAATATGACATTTTCATTGAGTACAACATCAGCATAACATTGTGAGATTCAGAGAGGGAGAAAATAATTGAAAGTTTTGCCATTTAAAAGAAGACGTAGGTGTTTGAGCCACCAGCAACATTGGCAGCATGGTAGCTTGTTAGAAATCTGTCCTCTTCAGTATATTCAGGTAACTGCAATTTCATTCTTGTTTACATAAAGTATCAGATGCTGTTCTCAGCTCACCAGATATACCTCTGAAGTAACTATAATGACAGGCAAGGGTAGATCTGGGGTTAGCTCCAGCACAGTGAGAGCAGTGTGTTGCACTAGGGTGTGTTTTCACCTGCTGGTGGGAGTGGCAGGGCATGTTATGTAGAGGTTAAGACAGTTCTAGCTTGCCTTCTGCTTAGCAGTGACTTTAGACAGATGAATAAGGTGCTGATATCATTAGCACTGCTGGAGGGGAGTGTGGGTACATGTTTGTATTGCTTGGGTTAAATAAGTCTGCCTCCCCACAATGGACTAGGGTCCAGTTTGGTGAGGTTCCATCAAGCCTACATGATGTGCTTGACACAGTTCAGATGCTGCACGAATTTATTGCTTGGTTTATGATCCAAAGGCTGTTGCAATCAATATCAAGAGACACACTGTCTCTGCATCAAGACTTCATGTTGCCCTTCACACTCGTGCAACAACAGAGTCCCTCAGAATAACTGGGTATGAGAATACACAAGAGAAGGTTCTTTGTCGATATCTCAATACAAATTTGAACAAACAAATCCAAGCCAGAGGTAAACATTTGGATAACAATGTGTTGTCCGATAAAAACAGATGGGAAAATCCTCTGCTGGACTCTGGATAGGTGAATCCAGAAAACCTATGGGCCATAGTGCACAGTTCACCCTGCTGAGTGAAAATGCCCAGTCAAAGAGTAAACACATGAGACAAAAAAAAAAATATTGAAACATAAACCAAAACTGACTGCAGTAAGAAATGTCAGGAAAATAAACCTGACAATACTTTACTCATGTTGTAGATATTGGTAGCATGTCATCCTTTCAGTATTATCTCTGGTAGTGTTAGTCTCCACCTCAGAAATGATCTGACCAAGTATGTCGGTTCAAATGTTACTATAATAGTGACTTGTTTTATTACACCTATTGAATTTTATTTATATCAGACACTCCAGAAGCTTTGGTTATCTTCTGCTGATGAGGTTTTATGCCAGTCAACAACAAAGCTCTAACATTAGAAATAGATGTAAATAGGAAATTCTCCCTGATTTTTACAACGTCTGTTCCATGCGCTGAGCTCTAAATCTCATCTTTACTAAGAATATTGTTTGAATATCTGTTTGTGCTCCAGGGAATGACTAAGAGCATTTTTATTTCCTCCTCTTTCTGTACCACATTTTTTTAAAATTTTATTTCCCCCTGCAGTCTGTCAGCCAAATCCAAATGTTTCGCGGGCTGGAATATTTCAGGCAGCTCTCACCTCTTCAGAAGTCTACGTTAGTTTATCGCATTTAGACAGTCACAGTCGGTCCTTAATTTCAGCCTACAAAGCTGACATGTTCAGTGTTAAGTCCCAATTTCTGTCTTCCTCATTAAACACCTTGGCCTTGACCAGATCTGCCCTCTCTGAAATAAGCTGTGAGGTGCAGGTGTACTCTGTCTTGTTCTGCATGGGCCCCATCTCCCTGCCATCCACACTGCCTGACCATATCCAGATGCCAGAGCCAAGTGTGGACACAGCAGCCTGAAACCTACACTGAAAAATTCACATGGGACCCTCTCATTTGTTTTCAGCATTAAAATTAATCAGCTATGGTCTTATAGTATGGATTCTCTGACTTTCAAATTTCTTTTGATTCCTTTACATTGAAAACCGATTTGTCTCTAAGGTTCTTCCACATAAGAGTTTCATTTCAGGAGAGGAATAAGTTTTTCAAGCAAATATCTCAGTTGTCACTCTTACTCTGATCCATTTCATATTTGTAGTGAAAACATGCTAACTTCTGGAGGAAAATAAACTGAAATATACACTGTGGCTGCACACTGATATGCTCCAAACACTACCAGGCATTCAGTTTACAGAATTAGAACAGACACATTCCAAAGTAAACCCATTCCAAAATGTGTACATGTCAGATCTTCTGTATGACCTGTTGTACTCTTCACATCCCTTCCTATTGTGCAGCACTATTTCCTAATGTAGACCCAGCCTAAGAGGATATTAATACAAAGCTATTCCAGGTCACATTAAACTGTCTTAGACAAGTGACATGTATTTGGCAATTGAAGGGTGTAATAATGTACCACAATAAATGGTCTGGAGTGATGTAAATTCTGGCATTTAATTTTCTGGTAGTTTATTTTGAAATAATCTTGATGTGGACAGTATCAGCATAATTGTAGTGATGTTTGTGAATACTAATAATAATAATATGAAAACCTGGCATCTTGAAACATAGTAAACATTCTGATTTGGATTCTCCTCTTTCATATTTTTGTGTAATCTTTAAAGGCATTGCCCCAAGAAAATTAACACAAAGCACTTTCTAGAGAGCATTGTCATGCCCTCAGAAATGTGCAACAAGACATCTCTGTTGCATCCTGTGTGAGGCTATGAGCTCTTTGAGAGCAAAGTGCTCACTTGCAGGAGCAGCCAGGGGCTTCACTCTTCAGAAACAGGCACCTAAATCTCAACAGCTTCAATGAGAATCAACTGCAACACCTGCTTTTGTCCCTGCCTCAGTTTCCCCACATTTTCAGCCTGCCCAGTACCAAACTCGTGGGGGAGTTGCCACAATAGGAAACACCATGTTCTTGAACAGGTCCCTGGGGGAGCAGTGTACCAGTGAGGCAACTCAGTCTTTCGTATACCATGTAGGGAAGCACATTCACACCTCACAGATCACAGTATTCACTAAACTCTGGCAAAGAACGGAAGCTTTTGAGTTTTTCACTTTGTCTTTGATAAAAATAACTGGGCAGAAAACAGAACCATAGAATGAGCTGGGCTGGAAAGGACCTTAAAAGTCATAGAATCCAACCTCCTGCCACAGGCAGGGACATCCCCCACTATATCAGCTTGCTCAAGATCCCACTTCAGATGGCCTTGATATAGAAAAGCCTTCCTTTCAATGTGGTAGGCTTTAGAATCTGTGATGTTAAGGATGAAATACATTTAAATCATCATGGAGAGGAGAGTTGGGGAGAGGTAATAGAAAGCTCATACTGTGGAGGTGACAGAGTTCATCACAAGGTATCCAGAAGAGGGGGGGGGGAAATCACATAAAAATGGAGATGAGCACTGCTTTGTAAGTCACACATGTTCATCTAGAGATAACTCTTTGACCCATAGAGCCTTCAAAATCTGAAGCTACATTTACAGGTGTCTTGCTTGCTACTAGCCCTGTGATTTTCAGGATGCCAGGTATAAATGTGATGTGGTGGCCAGAAATATTTCTGATCCTGTTTTGTTGGGGGGGTGAAAGAACATAGAACTGGTAGAGAGCCAGTTTCTCTGTGTATTTACCCAGAACTCAAAATGAACAAAAACTTCAGCAACTGAGAAATTTTTTACTTATTCCTATGCAGGGGTTAGAGAATTCAGGGAAAATGCACTTTCTCTTTATCAATTTCCCCTGATGATATTGTGGCAGCAGCCATAACTACAAAAAAAAGAAAAATTGGATGGGGAACAAAGCTGAACTGAGAGCAAGAGAAAGGTGTTTATTCTCAGATATCCCAGGGTGGCTGTTTTCCATGGAAAGACTGAACAGATAGGACCACTGTTCAGTGTACAACAACCAAGGACAACTCCTCAGTCAAGGATGACTTAATTTGTCCTCCTAGTGAGACACACTGCAAACTGCAGAGGATGAGAGCAGACCTTAGTGAATTCTTATGATGCTCCTCCTGCCTATTCGTGCAAAAAAACCTCAGAAATCATCAGAGATGTGTTAATTGCAGGAGCCTCAAAGCAAAACTAGATAATATTTCCCAAGGGAGAAGCATGCCACCAAACCATGAATAATGTTTACTGCATGGGAATTGGTGTACAATAAATTACCCTTGTCTTTTGAATGTTCTCATCAGCACATGGAGGCACTGGATTACAGAGAAAATTATTCTGGGAGTAAGATCCACTGATCTTTAAGAGAGGTATAATAATACCCATTTTTTCTGCCTTCTACATGTTGCTTTCTCTTTACGGTTTCCTCAATCTTGTAAGCCCATGTGTTACTTGCAAACAGGGAAATATACCCCTGTAATAATACTTGGGACGGAAGCATTGTATAGTGCTTGTATGATTTAAAAAGAGAAAAAACATTAACAAAAGACAATACAACAACCAAAAAAACAAATAAGAGTATTTTGATAAACTATTCAAAACTACATGATAGCTGTGCAAAAAGGTAAATATTTTGGAATGCCCATAGAGGATCAAATCCTGCAAACTGGCACCTACCTGCAAATTAATCTCTACAAAAGAAGGCAACAGTATTCTGCCTATTCTTTTAAATGAAAGGGACAGTAGCACTTCCTAGAAGCTCTAATTTGCAAAAATTTTTGCAAGTGCAGAAGGAAAAAGGCTGACATACATAGTGGTGTGATTTATTTTTGTTTGTCATAATGAAAGGGAGGAAAGTATTTCAGTTCCAAAAGCAAAACATCTTCTCATTAGAGCCTGTGTGTAACAAATCAGGTGAAGAAGAAATTTTCTGTCGCAGGTATGAAAAAATTTGGATGTTTTGGGATTTTTATGGAAGGCAAGATCATAAATGGTGCAAGTCCCTTTGCCTAGCTGGCTAATGAGCAAGGCAGGAAGGCAGGCAGGAATAAGGTAAGTGGAGAGGAGGGGAATTAGAGAGAGAGGTGCTGATCATTTCCTCCCTGGTAACCAGTGGTGGGACACATGGTAATGGTTCAAAGCTGTGCCAGGAGAGACTCAAACTGGTCCTTAGGAAGCATTTCTTTATCAAGAGGGTGGTCAAACACTGGAACAGGCTTCATGGAGAGGTAGTAGAGGCCCCAAGCCTGTCAGTGCTGATGAGACATTTTGACAATGTACTTAAGAACAAGCTTTAGCTTGATCAGCCCTGAACTGGTGAGGTAGTCGGACTAGATGATCATTGTAGGTCCTTTCCAGTTGAAATAGTCAGTTCTAAAGGAAGGAAGGGAAGAAAAAAAGAAGGAGGGCAGAAAGTTAAAATCTTATTTTGCTGTATGAATTGCATTAACTTCCTTCACATTCATATGTCTTCAGATTAATGTACAGTATTTACCTGCCCTGATGGATTTAGTCTATGGCTTTTAGTATCCTCAATAATCTTTATTATTGCAACAGAAAACCCCAGCTGCTAGTGTCCTGGACCTGTGACAGCCATGAATTGGTATCTCAGCTAAATGAAATGCTGGTGTTCAGAAAATCAATCTAAACCCATATTTTGTTTAATTCCTGAGTTATCTGAGGTATGAAAGGACATGAGAAGTTAGTAAGCACCCCTCTTCTTCCAGAGTGGTTCTCATGAACTGAAACATGGTTTTGATGTCTGTACCAGATCTTTTTGCAGTTGCAGGAGTGTAAGTGCATGAAGAACATTTTTATCTAGTACATTCAGTCTGGCACCTTTTGTCAAAACAGAACTCAAAACATTTGTGTGAGCCAAAACAGGTGTTTGGCTGTTAATGGAGCTGAAGTAGAAGATTGAACATTGTGTAGGATGAAAGATGAGTTTGAGGGATATCTAGAGAGTACATTTCAGTGTGTAAATATCCCAGGCCCATGTGTGCCTCTCAGTGTTGCCCAGTTCAAGAAAGAAATAGAGACAAAAACCCAAGTTTCTGGGAGCCTCTATCCCTATGTCTTCCTCTCTGTTTACCTCCAGTAGGGCTAAATACAGGCAAATAGGGAATGCCAATATGCTACAGAAAATAGGCACATTACTAGCCAACGTGCTGTCATGTCTCAGTTGGAGTGCAGTTTGCTGAATTTCCTTTTTCATTTTCAAGGACTACCTGTCCATAGCCTCCTTCTTCTCCCTCCCCATCTGCAACACCTATCCTGTAGCCTGGGAAGAAAATGTGGTGTCAGGAAACAAGTACTAAAGTTCCCAGCAGGTGTCTAGCACCCAGCTCTTTCTTCAGGAACAGCTTCATTTTATGTATGTTTTTGGATAACTGATCTGGCAAAAAAAACAAATGAAAACTGTATAACTTATTCTGATTTGACAAAATGCAAAGTATTTCTTGGAAGAATTTAAGATAAAATTAAAGTCTGTGGTCTACTCATCACATAACAGTCCAAACACACCAAATAAATTATATCAGCTAGTGCAGCCTTTTGACAGTATGAAGTCCTTAATCTTCAGTCATTATGGTTCTCTGATTGCCCCTTCTCTGGCTGTTAATACCTCCTCCTGAGTCCTAGTGTCAGGAATTAGCTGCAGTAATTCTATTTCAATTACAGCCAATTGTTGATAATCTGAATTTCTGATATGCTTCATATAAAGTTATTGTCAGGCTGGTACATTAAGTCTGTGTTTGTGTACCTCTCCTTTAGGAAAAAAAAAAAATAGACCACTTTTATTTGCAAATTCACAAATTATGCAAGTTCTTCCATGATCACTAAGGCAAATTAAAAGAAAAAACAACATAATGTACACCACTAGTCTGTGAAGGATACTGCTTAATTTGTCAAAGAAGGATAAAACCTTGGGGTGCTATCTGAATCATCAACTAAGCTTGGATGATCACCTAGAGCCAGTGATTACAAAACACCACCCACAACAGACACACTCTCCCCACACTCCCTGTGCATCATCTTCAGATTTCAGGGAAATGCTGGTCCTTTATCCCAAGTGTGTCTTTGTTTCCTGATCCAGATTAGGCACTTAACAGCTCCCAGCTGGGTTAACAAAATCCCCTGTACCTAAAATGATACATCAGCTGAAGCCATAAAAGTCATCTTTCTGCTGCCTTCAGAGCCTGATTGCTGTCTAGAAATAGTTCAAGATCTCTTTGCTAAGGCAAGTCTTTGTTTTAGTGATGTGGTTAGGATTGTATGACATCAACTGCAACCTTCATCATTTTAGATTAATCTGCAGAAGTTGTATTGAAACAGTCCCAGTTATCAAAAGAGCAGTCCAAAACCCAAAGCCCAATAGTGACAATCTACAGGCTAGAGTAAGGATACATGGATATGAGAATAAAATTATCTCTCCCAAATTTGGAGTTATCAGCACTTTATAGCATCCTATTCTGTCTCCCTTCTTCTGTTAAAATGTCTCTTGGGACATGAGTGATCTCGTATCCTATCCAGTCCTACTGAAGGAAAAGATTTGAATCCACATAGCCACGGCTTGGAAAGAGCATTGGCTGAGAAAACTGCTTTCAAGGGACTCCAGAACAAAGCTCCTAGCCATTTGATCAGGTTACAACCAGACTGCACAAAAAGATGCCAGCAGCTTGCTAGATAGTTCTGACCTGCAGCAGATGTCCAAGCCCCAGCTGCAAGAGCCAGATGTGTGTCCTGCTCTCTGTGGGAGGCTGATGTGTTTGTGACAGGGAGAGCAAGGAGCCCAAAATGCACAGTGCCTCAGCCTGCACTGGTCACAGTCCTGCATTGTTAGCAAAAGTCAAAGGGGAAAGCAGATTTGTACTAACATGCCAGAGTCTGATATGGGACAACCAACACATGGGCACAATTCTTGGTGCCCTCTGACATCTTCTGTCCTGGAGAGCTGCCTGCACTATCTCTTAGGTAGAAACAGCCCTGACAAGAAGTGCAGGGAAAAAAGAGTCTGGAAAAGAAACTGTAGAAATTATAAACAATTCAGAACTATAAACCTGGTTGCTGGTTTGCTTTTTTGCTTTCGTTTTCCTGTGAAGGAGATGGGATCAGGATCCATATCTGTATCCTTCTGCATTGAAAGAATTTATAATTAGTATTTTTTCCCAGAAATACATTTAACATGGAATAAAAGGAATGACATCTTATGCTGCAGTCTTTTGTGTACATACATATATATATGTATATATATATGTCTAATGTCTCTGCTGCCTGTTTTTGCTGGTTGTCTTGCACACCATGACTATTCCTGATAGCATATACCCTTGCCATTTTGGTAGTGTGTCCAAAGCAACCCTACTTCCCTGTGTGTAATATGCAGCCCCTTTAGGTGTGTGTAGGAAGTCTAGCCAGCCTGGGCAATTGCAGAGCTGTTGTACATGTGAAGATCAATTCTGCACTGCTGGAACAACACAGCTCTCCCTCAGCCCCTCACCATGCTACTGCTTTTAGAGCTACACACACTGACAGGGACATATGAGCATAAATGCTGTGAAAGCAAAAATTAAGGGGCTGTGGGACCTGTGCTGTCTGAACAGATATAGGAGCCCTCAAGTTTCAAATGAAACAGAGTGACACAGTCCTGTAAAAAAAAATACCATCAGGGAGAGAGAGAAATATATTAGGATGCTTGTAGGTCATTGTTAATTAAAAAAGCATCTGATTATCATTAACATAAATTGTCACTGAAGGAAATGGGGCCTGCATTGCAGGAGACAAACCTGCTGCGTTAGCTTAAATTGCCTGGAGTACATGTACCATGTGATGGAACCAGTGAAGAAATTGAAAGCAAATTATAAATTAGCATGTAGGTAACTGATTCAGAAAACACACTGGAGTTGAACTGCAGTGTTTTGTTTAGTTGCAATAGAGCAGTATAGGTAAAGTTTGAGCCAAAGCTGTAGGAACAACAAATTTTCTACAGCTGAAAACAATATCCCTCCACTTTCAAAAGCTAACACGTGAAAGAGCAACGCAAAAAGTCAGAAACTCCTGATATTTAAAGGTGTACCTCAAGAAAATAAAATCTTATCACCTACATTAAGCTATATCTCTCCACTTGCCAGACACTTCTGTGCCAAGCACTCTGATGGTGTGATTTATTAATTCTTTCCTACAGACTTTTCCACCTAGTTAGAAGTTAGAAGGCTTGCTAGCAAGTCTTGCTCCAGAATTCATTCTGCTTTGCTCTTGGATTGCCAGTGGCTATGCCAAGAATAGCCCTGTGACTGACAGAGCCTCCAAAGCACTTGGAAAATTGTATCTGAAACTCCCTATTTTGGAGAGCTTTGGAAGTAAAAATGTCTTTAGTCCTGTTTCCCTGTTGTGTGGAAGAAAGATCATCTGAGAGAAGGAAAAATACTAAATCAAGCAAGAAAAGCTGTAAATGCTACTCAGATCTTTAATTTACTTTCTGTGACACACATAGTGTTTACATTGCTGTACTACTGGAGGAGATACGTCTTGGTATGAACCTTTTGAATAATTTTGAATTTGTTTTTACCATGTCAACAGGCAGTTTAGCAGCTGGAGTTTTGGGATTACTTTACAAAGTTACCTTATTAAGTAACATTCTTGAGTACTCTTCAATTTCTTACTGTATCTCCGTTTTATTTATTGTGACTGTTGCTATCTGACTGAGCAACTAGTAGACTACTGAGGTTTGTCTTCAGAGTAAAAAGCATAGGAAGTAGGACTGCAAAAAGTGTAGTTCAAATGTACTTTGGCAAGTACGTGTAATTCAGTGATTCGGCAAAGTTAGTTTATACTGTCAGAAAACAAAAATAGCGACCAAGTTATTATATGCACAGATGCATGAGATAACCACTAAGGCAATATGTTATCTGTAATGCCATTTGCCAATAGTAAACCTGTGGAAACCAGTATCACCCTCTTTGTTTTGTTGGAGCTAAAAGGATTTACACGAACCACACATTTGCCCCATCTCCTATAAATGTATTTATCAGAGTATCATATCCCTCTTCTAAAGAAGTGTACTTGAAGATCAGTTCCTGTGGAAAGTGCTGTATCATTAAACATTAATTAAACCATTTACATTATGATAAATTAATAGCTGATAGAGTTTATTAGGATGATATCTCTTCTACAGATACATTAAAAATAAATGGCTTATTTAATTTATAAGTCATTGGGACATCTTTTATCTTTTAATTTTCTTTCCCAAAAGTCTTCCATTTTCAAGAAACACAAATCCTACCTTCAAATGTGCAGTGCTGTTTTGGACTGGGGGACTGTTCCAGCATTTCTGAAACCATTTGAAAATGTCCAGACCTGTCTTCTCTATTTTGTTGCTAAAAATGTTGGCTGAATTTGAAAGCAGGTTGAGCTCTCTAGAAACTCTTTCATTTTTATGATTTTGCAGCTGGGCTCTGACTATGACAACCAGTAAGGTGCTTCCTGAAAATGTTCTCTTTGCTCCTCCTTAGATTTATCTCTAGCAGGTACCCTTCCTCTGCAGAAGGTGACTGGGATTTTCTTTTCATCTCTTGGACCCAAAGAGGCTATCAAGAGTGAAACCCTCTGTGCCATTGTCACTTTATCATGGTTTTTTACCTTAAGACCCTAAATTTGGGGTCCCTGGTAGTGAGGTATCCAGATGTGTAAACTGAAGTTGTTGTCCCCAGCAAACTGAGCAGAGCTAGAATTATGACCTAAGGGCGTAATGGTTTTGACAGAATAGCCCCTGGTCTTGGCAGAGTCCTAAAAAAATCACACAAGGTGAAGATTTATTGACCAACAGTTACTATTTTAAACCCTTTGGATATTAAATGCATGCTACTCATATTAAAAATAATGTTTCAAAGGAAAAAAATCACAGTGGTTAATACTCCTTTGACCACTGTGATTTGTCTTTAAAGGAACTTGCTCTTCAGACAGTTCTCTTTACTCATCTGGAAAACTCAGAGCCTTCTAACATATCCTAAAATTATAAAACTACTCCCTTTCTGAATTTAAAGGAGGATGTTTTTTATTTTTCATTCCCCAATGTCTTGATCCCTGACTTAAAGAACAAACCTATTTTGTTTTTCTTGCAGATATTCAATGATACTAAAATATGCATGTACAAAAAAGGCTCAGTAGTGTACACGTTCTTTGGGGAAAATGTTTGTTGACATCAACAAGATTTTTTGCTTGAGTAAGGTCCACAGGATTTGGTCTGATAGATGTCTTGAGGTTTTCTGCCTGAATTGTGCTGTGATGACAGCTGCAGTGACAGTAGTAGCAGATCAGAGTTTGTTTTTTCGGTACCTGCAAACGCAGCTCACACCCAGGTACACTGGAAAAGCCCACATCTTACCCTGGGCAGGTGTACTTACATATGCAAAACAAAGTTTCAGCTGCCTTCAAGCATGTAAATTAGCCCCCTATGTGTCTGCTTGTTAACATGTGCCTCAGAATTAGCTAACGTGCACTGAACACAGATTTTTACTATATTCCAGAGAAAATAATGTCTTCAAAGGAAAATAAAGATGAGACATTTTGTTGACTTTGCTCTTATTCTATCTACTCTAGGAAAACTGAGGACATATTTCATTTATGAGAAGCTACTTCAACCAGCTTAACAATCAAGTTAGAGTCACCTCAACAGTAACATACTGCCTTTGTCATTTTTCATACATTTCTATATTTTATGTACTGTGCTGATATGGAGATTTTCTCGGAGAATTTGCTTTTGAATCACTAAATAGTTGAACAGACTGTCACTAGCAAATGCTTTGGAACTTTTATGAGCATACTTTTATTGTAAATATTAATTTACAGTTGAGCTATTTCAGTACCAGAACTTAAAAAGCAGTGTCATGAAGATTTTTAGCTAAAATAATTTTTATTTTGCAGGATTTATTTAGGAATATGTTTACTTGCAGATGGCAATTTTAGTCTGAATTAATAAACATGCTGGTTTCCAGCTTTATTTTAGCTTGTTTGCCTTTTCTTTGTATCCATAAAATCTTTGAAAACTTTAAGCTTTATCAGTGTCTTTTAGAAGAAAACATAATTATGGTATAAAATTTGTTTTTTCTCGCTCTGTCTGTTGGGATCTCAGTGCATTTCCAGCTAATATGCAAATTAGTATTTTCCTGCTTAACTTGTCCTCCTCCTTGAAGACAGGAATAACCACAAGACCATAAATGTTACTGGGGTGAAATGCGTTGCCCAGTCCTGAATCACAGCTCTGGTCTGTGCTTGGGCTCTACCTCTGCCAGCTAAGGCTGTGCTCTGGCACGGTGTGTTTCAAACTGTTGCCTAAATTTGGCTTTAGGGAGACAAACCGGTCTGTTCCTGGGGGTGCCCCAACCCTGCAGCTCTGCTGACTGCAACGGGACTTGAGAATTCTGCCTGTCCCTGTGCCCTACCCATCCCCGAGGTGATGGGGACGGATGAGCCCATCCACTGCCCAGCTCAGAGAGGTGAGCTCGAGCCCCGAGGTAACAACCCATGCCTTTGTCTATCTTCACTGCAAACTTCCCCTTTTCATTAGGCTTGAGCTGGTAACTGAAATTTATTAGCCTAAACTGGGCTGGAACTGATGAGATTTACGGTGATATATAGAAGAAATGCCGAGCTGGAGGAAACGGATGAAAAATTGAAATGATAAAGTTGTATTGGTAGCTTGTTGAGGTAATTGAAAAGCCTTGTTATGTTCTATTGTGATGGGTTCAAATAAAATATAGGTGCAATTTGTCTAGATCATGCCTGCAGCACACTACAAAATAGATTCCTCTCCTCAAGAGTTAGGGATGTGTTCAGTTTTTGCCTGTCAGTGGGGATTGCGAAGGGGTGAGATGAGACTAAAACTTCTCTTAATTGATGTAGCTGACAGCTCAACATTTTTCCCACCACAGTACTTGCAGGAGGTCAGGGAGTGTTCTTCAAAGCACCCAGAGGCATTTCTGCAAAGATGTCCAGCACACCCATTTTTGTCCCCCAGCAATCTCCCATGCTCTGCTCCCGTCCCAGAGAAAACTGATTAGCTCTGGTGCATTTCTGAAGCTCAAGGCAAGCACCCATTGAAAATCCTAAACCTTACCTTTGCTCATATCTCTCATTTATTCCCTACTTAGTCCTAAAGTCCACTCAGAAGACTCCAAGCCATTCCCAGCAAGGCCTATGATCTCAAGGAAATATAAAGGTGGCAGATGGCTGCCTAATTCTTTTTGTACCTGTAGAAGTAAGACACAGGAGCGAAGGGTATACCTCCTGCAGGCCCAAGGGTCTGCTTTCCAGCAGACCACGTCTAACACAGCCACCCTGTGGCTGGAAATTCCTTTCCATACCCTTCCTCAACACTTGTAGGCTCCGGTTTGATTATTTCAGGCGGTCAGGAGAGTATTTTGTCTAAATGTATTCTCAATAGAGTAGTGAAAACATGTCAGACACTATTAATAATGCCAAGGAGTAACCAGGTTCTCAGATAGGTATTTTATAATTACATAAGCAACAGCATTGTAACAGTCACGGTGATCTAAGATTGTAACAGCAGATAAGTTTGCCAGGAGAAATAACATCTTTTATGTAGCCAGTTCGAGCACCTAGGGGAAACAAAACAGACTCTTTTTTACTCTGCAAAGGGCTTGTGTTCCTGATCCATCTTTTCATTCTAATCAGCTGGTCTAATAAAAAATATTACCTGTGTCTACAAACCTTGCCTTGCAAATACATTTGACTTGAATCAATAAATAGATCTTCTTCGCACAATAGGTAGTCATATGATAATTCAGTGCCAGAGTTTGTCAGTAGTGACATATAAGCTGCACACAAGATCTTTTTAAATATAACCATATTAAATGTATTTTGAAAAATACTTTCTGTTTGAAAAAAAGAGTAATTTTATTCCTCTGAATGGAACCTGTAATGTGCTTGTGCAGTGGAATTCATCTTTCTCTGTCAATGTAGTATCTTTCTCTCTTTCTCCATAATGCCCTTATTCTCTGCTTTGTGCTAAGGCTATGTATTGACTTTGCAGAATTGCTGTAGCAAGCTGTAAATTATATATTCGAAGAAAAATCCCTGCTCAGTTCTCATAGAGAGAACATGAACAGTGCTGGGCAATCAGAGTTATGCTGCATTTTGTATTGTGACATTCAGTGCAAGCAGGAAAAGCAGCCCAAGCACAGACGTCACTGACTTAAGTTCTGACAATAGAAGCCTGTTCCTTTTTCTATTCATAGAAACATAGAGACATCTGAAGTGGTTTTCCTTCTTCACTTTATTTCTTTTCTATTAGCCCCTGTCATCATGCATGGTGAGAAGACAATCCTTCATTACCTGCAGTTCTCTCACTATAGACAAGGGTGTAGCTAGCAATTTGACAATTGCTTGTTTACCAGCCAGCATCCTACCTGTGATTTGTCCATAGTACACACCTCATATCCTGTGGTACAGATACCACAGCAAAAAATTGACTCCCTTTACCTAAGTGGTGTAGTTAGAGATATTCAAAATTGGTTTAGTAAATGTATGTAAAAGCAGAAAATCTGCTCATCAGCATTCCATTTGAAATGTTGTGGGAGAAAAACTGTTAAGAGTAGGTAGAGTTGCAATGATACAGCTGTGTGTATTTTTCATTTGTTTCCATTTGGAAATTCCACATGCCCTGATAAAAATAAAAAAAAATGAAATGGTGCAGTGAGGGAGAGGCCAGGCCGAGGCCAAGATGACATGGCAGTTCCTTGGCAGCTCCCTCTGAGGCTTTCAGCCATGCAAGTCTCCTGGTGCCCTCCATCTGAGGTGACATTTTGATATGTGCAAAGGACTCAGAGAACTTCCTTGCTGCTGTCTTGAAACAAAATCAGGTTTCAAACTAAATTAATAAGGTCCAGAGCAGTAAAGTTGACTCCTACTCTTGGGATTCCCTGCCTCTGCTGTGGTGTTTTAAAGGCTTGTGTGAAGGAAAAGCTCATGTAGGTCTCAGCAGGAGAAAAAGAGAGTATTTTCCTCAGTGACTTCAGACCACAAATTACATTTCTGAAGACACTGATGGAGTAGACAATGGTCACGGTCTTTTTAGCAGAAATAGAAGTCCATATTCGATTTAACCTCTTCCTTACGAACAGCCATTAAGAAAAAAGATGCTGAATCCTACAGGTCTTCCAAGAAAAAATAACCTAAAACAAGAGCAAAATGATAAACTGATAATTTAGTTTAAGAAGAGGTGGCAGAGACAAAGACTTTCTTTTAAGGAGCAGGAGATAGCCCAAAACAAGACTGTATTTCCAGACATCCACCAGATTTGAATATATGCTTTGAATAAGGTTTTCTTTAATTAAGATAGAAGAAAAAGTGACTAAGAATAAAGCAGTGTCAGATTGGCCTTCCCCACTCTACATAAGCAAGAGAGGAGATAAATCACTCCATTAAGTGACTAAGGCAAAACAAAAAAAGAAGCAGAGCAAAGAGGGAGGGGATCCCTCTTTTCTGAAGAAGGAAAACTTTACAAAGTTTTTCTGACAGTGGTAAGCTCAGATAACCCCTTGAGAAGGATTAAAATCAGGCCTTACTCCTGAGGAAGGACTGGGGACCCATCACTGGTTCCTTGGAAGAAAAGAAGAGTGATGGCTGAAAGAAAAGCATGTGACAGAGAAAGTCATGTCTTGGAGCCTGCTGAATGAGAGATTCTGGGGTACATCTGCATACATGTGGCAGAACAGGCACAGCCATATACACGTCTTTGTGTCCTGTGCTGAAATCTTACTAAGTTCTCCACTGGATTTTGTGTGCACACATGCTTTTTAAACAGACTCTACAGCATTCAGGAGTTTCAACATTGTGGCACGTAACAGTCTGGGCTTTCTTGGCTGCAAGCACAGCTGATATTCTTCCCTGTGGACATGACAACTTGAAAGCTATTCCTATTACTGGTTTAGTAACATTTTACAGAGACAGATGTGACTTTATGACCGCACATATTCCTTTCACCATTCTTGTTATAGATGCATTGTCTTGCCATGTCACTTCTTCAGCAATGTGCAATATTGTTTTATTGCTTTGGAAACTTACTGCTTTTGGGTCATGGATTCATTTTATTGTTTGGCATATGGAATCTTTTTTTAGGTAATATTCACTTTTTTTGCCTTCTCAAATAGATTCTATAGTGCCCTGAACAATGTTTTATTTTAAAAAGCCACGATTTATTGCACAATACAAACCAATACAGTTTAGGTCATGATTAACTACAAAAGCAAATTAATGGATAAATAAACACCCAGTATTTTAAAAAGTCACAGAGGTGCTACAAAAATTCCATCATATCAATTCCTCCAACATCTCTTGGTGCAAATATACCACTCTAGTATTTGTAAAGAGTGAGTGTTTCTTATTAGCCACCTCTAAAGCGACACCACACACAGTCCACACCTGCAAAATCCAAACCCTCTTTTCTTGTTAGAAAAATAATGAACAGAGCTGGATAAAGTGAGGCAGGGGTATAAGAGAGAAACATAAAAGCTGTTGCATGACATACAATAACATAAAAGTGGAAAATAGTGTTTTTCTGCTTTGTCCTCTCTTGCTCCTTCACCTCTGTCATTTAGGTAACTTGTAACTCACATCTTGTCTCAGTCCTGCATGACAGAAAGCTATACGAGCACATAAGCAATATCCATATATAATGCTTCATCTTCAAAGTCTTCCTTGTAGGAGAACAGTGTAAATACCTTGCAGCATACAAAATTCTCTTGTTCAAACAGTGATAGCAAAATGCTTCTTTCATCTCTCAGAAAGCCTCTAAATTTTAAAACAACTCAGCATGCTGAATTTTCTAGTATATTTTTTTTTTTTACTCTGTATGGTTTTAGACTTGTGTATAGTATGGTGGTAGGGAGAACTTCAAGTATTGGAGAGGAAAGATTCATGTCTTTCATGTAAGGACACTTAATCACAACCGTGCTTAATAAATGCTCTAGATTCAGCAATAGATTTTTTTTTTGTTCACGTAAAGTTTAACAGTTAGATTCTGGTTTTTTTTTATTTTAGAATTGTAATTTTATTTCGTGTTTTTGAGGAAGGAGGTGAGACACTTCATCATCCACCTGTGCTGTATGTGCATTTCGCATATGAATGTTTGAAACCTGCTCTCATTTTTCCTGAAAAAACCTGGTGGTTGAAAACATGCAATGCTGCGATAGGTGAGTTGATGAACACACTCTGCCACATTCTCTCAACTCCAATTTCAGAGGCACAGGAAAGCGCTCTTCAGATTGCGTGATTCAGCTGTGTACTGGGGAGGGGAGCATGAGACAGTGAAAATGTAAGTTCCTCCTATTTTACTGTGCAGCACAGGTCTCAGAAAAGATAAGTTACAGACACATTACTGAGTCATGGCCCTGTGAAAGAAGACAACACATGAGACAGAATTTAAAGTGTGTAGCCACACCTGCTGTAGTAAATATGTTTGGATAACCCATTTGGCTGTGTATGTGAAACTGGGGAGTTCATTTATTAAATGCATTGTTCTAGTGCTTACTCTGCGTATAATAAAATTCTCTTGTGGTTTTTTGTGTCACATTGGAGCACTGCATGACATACTATATATTAATCATAAATCATAAACAGTAGACAGTACTGCATTTTATTTTCATGGTACTGTGTTACATGCACTAATCAAAGGACATCCATTAGAGTTGCCATTCTGTTAAAGCTGTCATATGTATTTTATTCTGACTTTTTCCCCCTACTGCAATCCAACTTCAAGGAAGAAAATCAAACTCACAGACTACACTCAAACTGAAATGCAAACTTTTCAAGCGGCATCTAGTTAGCCTTTAAGATTGCAATCAGACTTATTCCAAGTATACCATGTTGAAGCAAAGGAATGGAGATTTGTGTATATACTACAAGAAGTAAGTGCATTGATTCAGTAACCAGCTCAATTCTAGCAAGAGGTCATTGTTCTTGCAATTGTCCTTGAAGCAGTAATGCTGTTCTGATAACTTTCCAGAGTTATTATTACAAGTAAGTATTATTACAGAGTTAGTAGTACAAGTATTCTTTCCTAGTATTAGGGAAAAGTGGTACAGAAGGGTCTGTTTTGACTTATTTTTGTCAGAACTGTCCTGAGTCTCTGTGGCTGACCAGTAATGCTGACAAAGGCCATTCTTGCCTCCTCCAACTGTTACATTAAAAATGTTCCATCACCCTGAGGATGGGCTCAAAGATGAGCATGCAATAGAGAAAATTGGGAGAACACTGTATGGCTTCCCAACACACCCAAGTATTCATTTATCATAGCTGTAATTCATCATTTGTTTTGGGCACTTTGCCAGCATTCAAACTTCCAACAACTTCTCTCTAGAGATCTGACTGCCCTTTTTCTTCTGTAATGCTGAAATGACTATTTTACGATCAATATGAAAAATGCAGGGCCAGAAAACTAGCCAGTGAGACCTTAGTTCTGCAAATAATCTTTAGTGCAAATCTAGAGAGGAAAAAATAAAACAAAAAAAACCCCACCCAAAACAAATCTTGACTGTATAATCTGAATCTTCATCTCCAGATCTAATTGTTGAGGGACTGGCAGCGTCCCAGGCAATCGATAATGAGATTTAGAGTCTCCTACTGCCACTCGCCGGCTTGGCCACAGACTGATGGGGCACAGCTCTGCTTAGTGGAGTTGCTTGAGATTTGCCAATTTAACTGAGACAGGGAATGGGCTGTGTGCTGGCAGCAAAAAGGAGTTATTACTACAGGGAGCTATTAGATGTGTAATAACCTCCTCATACCCAAGTGGACAAGTTTCCCGCTCTTTTTCACACATACACATCATCAAAGTTGGTGCAAGTTTGCTGCCTTCCCATTCTGTGCAGAAAGATGAAGGCTAGCACGGGAACGGTGAATAAGAAATACCTGCCCTCCTGATTGCTTCAGGTCAAGATCGAGACAAATTAGTTGGCAGAAAGGATGCCTTGTCCTGCCGCTGCCTTTGCAGCTGTTGTTCTGTGGATGGGGAGTATTTCAGCAAGGCTGGCAGCTTTTATGAACACTAAAATGAGCTTTAAACGTGGATGTAAAGCCCCTTTATTATTTGGTTGTTTTTCCAAAGTCTTACACAAACCCTCCAGGAAGCTTTACTGTTCGCCCTCATAAAAGTAACTCTGACATTAGTCTCAGCATGTTCATTAACTAAAATCGAACCTTCCAAAGAAATTCAGCTTTCATCTTCGTACCCTTTTAGTTAAATAAAGGACCGCTTCTCTTCTCCGGTGTGACTTTTGGTCCACCTCAGCAGCCCATCCTCTCGCAGCCAATGCTGTGCGTTTTGGAATCCTCCCGAGATGTAACCAGCCCTGCGGAGGGGACACCCGGGCTTGCTCTCCCGTAGCCGGGAGGCTGCTGGGGCGGGGGGTTCCCCGGGAAGGAGGGCGGGGGGCGGCGCAGGAGGGCGCAGCTCCCCGGCACCAATCGCCTCCCGCAGGTCCCCGCGGCAGCTTTAGACCCGCCGCGACATCCGCGGGCAGCCGAGCCAGGGCCACTTCCCGAGGGCAGCTCTGGGGAGCGTGGCGGCCGCGGGGCTCCTTCCTCCTCCTCCTCCGCCTCCTCCTCCTCCTCCGCCCGCGGCCGTGCGGCGCCCCCAGCCCGAGCCTCTCTCGGCAGCCGGAGACAGGAGCGAGCCGCAGCTCCCTCCGCGGCAGCGGAACGGGGGGCGCGGGGATGTGAGGGGCGCACCCGGCCGAGGAGGGAAGTCCCGTCGCCAGGAAGGCAGTCGGGAGCTCCTCCACACTGCAAGGTAACCCGACCTCTCCTTCGCGGACTTTTTCTTCTGCTTTTTTTTCCTTTCCCCCCTCTTTCTCCCTCTCCTTTTTCTTTTTCTCATTTTTCTTTATTTTTGTTTCCATTATTTCTTTCTTCTTATTCCCCTTTCCTTTTTTCTTTTTTTT
>NC_031769.1:69254871-69305833 GCF_001522545.3 Parus major | reverse complement strand
TTTTTTTTTTTTTTTTTTTACTTCTTTCCCCCACCCCCTGGCTGTCCAGCCGCAGTCAGACGGCGAGGAGGAGGCGGTGGGGAGCGGAGCGAGCCCACAGCGGGTCTCTCTGGAGTTTGGCTGGGACAAGCTTTCCCCGCTCGGCAGGCGCGGCAGAGCCGGGCAGAGCCGGGGGGAGCGGGGCTCGGAGCGTCCCGGCGGGGCGGCTGGCCAGCGGGACAGGGGAGCAGGTCACACAGACGGGGCAGAAAGAGCCTCCCGGGGCTGGGAGCGCCTCCCTCCAACTTTCCCGGGGCCGGGAGCCTCCTCCGGGTTTTCGGCAGTACGAGAAAAAACTATGGGAGAAGGTGTGAGTGTGTGGATGTGTGTGGATGCTGTACAGACGGAGCGGGAAATTATCTACCCCCCCACCCCCTCCCGCCACCACGGCGGGGCTCCCGAGGAAGAAGCGTCCCCCTGTCCGGGGGTGTCCGGGAGCTCTGGGGGTGTCCAGGAGCTTTGGGGGTGTCCGGGGGCTCCGGGGGTGTCCGGGGGCTCCGGGGGTGTCCGGGGGCCCCGGGTCTCGGCGGGCGCTGCGGGAGAGGCGCGGAAGGGGGTGCGGTGGGACACAAATGGTAAAAGATACGGAAGGAAGAGACCCAGTGGCTGGGACATAAATCAGGCAGAATATATGGGGAGTTGATGAGAATAGGTCTTTTCACCCTTTAAAAAAAAAAAAAAAAATAGCCACTTTGGAAGAGAAAAAGGAGGCTGATTATTGGCATCCAGCTCCGAAACCCAGGCAGCTGATGCTGAAGGGAGCCAAAGGGAGCAGTTCTTCTTGGTTTAAAAACAGCAAGACAGTCTCTGCCAAAGATTGCTGTAAACACTGAATAAAGATTTCATTGTGGCTTGGTGTGACCGGAATAATTAGGCAGTTAATTGTTCATTCTGATCTTAAAGTGCAGTAATCAGTAGTGCACAGTAGGAAAAATACGGGGGAAAGAGAGGAAAAATAGGAATAGGAAAATGATAGGAAAATGCATCACTTTTTCCTCTTCCGCAGGTTTTTTTTCATGTGGGTTGTTTGTTTTTTTTTTCTGTGTGTGTGTGTGTGTGTGTGTGTGTGTGAGAGAGAGAGAGAGAGAGAGAGACTGGGAGCACGTGGGTCTCAGTCTATTTAGATAGAGCACCTTTGTAAAGCTGGGGTGTAATTGTGCTTTTGCTGCCACTGTGTCAATATCATTTTGGGCTGGACAAAATCAAATTATGAGACTTAAAGAAATCCTATTTTATGGAAATGATATCTGAAGATGCCTGGAGAATGAACATTTTAACTACATTGACTAATACCAATTAATGCATTTTACTTATGTGTGCACTTTATTGCCAACTCAGCAGGGATGAAAGCTAATGGTGCCAGCTTTTGTGCTGCTCTAAGACATTTCTCAAGCAGTCACACAAGGCTTTAATGGTAAACTGTTTTGAGTTTTTAACACTGTGATTGTGTCCCTGCTCAGCTCAAGTTCCTTGCAGAGGTGATTCTTTCATGGTAATCTAATGAAATGATCTCTTGTTACACTGTGTTAGCTATTCCCTGTGACACAGCAGGAAGATACAACCTGCGAGTGTTTGTACTGGAGGTGGTGATAAGTTGTTGAGCAAGATGCACTTATAAGCAACAGAATATTACTTATTGATATTAACTGGAAGATGGCACCCTAGGCAAAAGGTGTTTTGCTTTCCTGCATAGCATATTTTTCCATATGTATGTATATACACACATTTGTGCTAAAGAAGCATAATAGTGAATTAACCACCAGAAAGGATGGGAGGATGTTGTGTTTAAAACGAAAAAGAAAAACCAACTTCAAAAGCAGTCCATAGTCATTTAAGCAAGGTGGAAGGATTTCTCAAAGTCTAATTGTAAAGGAAACAGGTTTATAATTCATATAACTTCCTTGACCTTACAACAGTTACACGAAAGACTCATTTTGCTTGGAGACATTGATACAGCCTGCACATCCATCATAAAGGAATGGATGCTGGAAAGGAAACATGCTGTAATTGGGCAAGGTTTTAAAAGTAATTCAGTCAAGTATAATTTCTGTTGCTGCACATGCAGAAAACTAGGAGCTACCCATCATGAGAAAAAACAGGAGGGAGCTCTCATTCAGTTCTGAAAAATAAAAGAGTTTGTTAGATTTTGTTGAAGCTGTGTTTGCTGAAGGTTTTGACCTGCACTTTCAGAGATTTTTGTGGAAAGACAAGAGGCAAAAACATGTGGCATGTTGTCCATCTAAGAGTACAAAACTAATATAAAACACTGCAGTCTTCTCTCAGGTTATAGAGTTTAGAGGAGCAAGGACAGAATGATAGCTCCAGAATGGCAAAAACATCTCTTAACAACTGGGTATGTAAGGGCCAATGTTAAGATCCACTTTACAAGGATTTTTATGAAGCTGGTGAATGTGTTCTGTCCTACTGCAGTGATACTCAATACTCAGTCTATGAAGACTATCCCTGATTTAACAGCAATCTGTGCAGAAAGAATGTCTTCTTGTTACAGTCTAGAAGGGGATGCTGCTAACTTTATTTGCACCTATGTAGTCCAAGAAATCTAGGGATATTCCACGTTTTACAAAAATTCCAAAAGTGTGGTGACAAGTGACCATATAAGAGACTCTGCTCAAGTTTCTGATTACAATGTTTTGTCAAAAAGTGTTTCAAAAAATTGGCATGGTGTATCCCCTGCACAAATACCATGTTAAAGTCTAGAGTCATTTGAAGATTGATAAAAATATTTTGAGAAGAGTCTGAAGTGCAAGTGGCTCCTCCTTATTTCTATAATAAAATGCATTGAGAACACACTTTGCTCATCACAGTGAGTTTGGTAAGGGGTCTTCCTTGCATTGTTATAGCATGTAGCAAAATACACAGAGGATTACACACTTGTATTCAAGGAAAATATTTTCCATCAAACTGTAGCTAGAATCCTGGATACTATCTTATACCTATCCTTAATACTAATTTATACTGTTTGAAATGCATAGTACATCTTCATAATAAAATTGCATTGTCACAGACATACTTGTTATTCATAACAAGTAGTCTCACAAACAGATTCCATCCCTTTAAGTATTGAGTCTCAGTCAGGCCAATTATGACTAAATTACTGCATGTTCTCTCCTGTATCAACTAATTAAAGGGTAATTAATAAAATGATAATTTCATTCCATGGCAATGTCTACATCTGGTTGTCATGGCAAAGATTGTTTGACATATGGTTAAATGGTCAGACACTACATTGTATGAATGCAACATTTGCACAGAACACCTGGCAAGCCAGAGGAATTTAACCCTTAAGAAATTAATTTCAAGAATCTGTGTCAATGTGTTATTACACTGGTTTGCTTATTCTCTCCACCTAGTCTTCTTACACCTTTAAGAAAATTTAGTGCTCCAAGTTAATTTAAGTAACTCAGACAGGGCGAGGGAAGAGTGGGTAGACAACTTGTGATATTAGATTGGAAATGAAAGATAAAATAATACTGACTTTTCTGTGGGAAATAAAATGGGGTGGTTCTAAAATAACTTCTGAGAGGAGATACTCCATTGGTTCTCATATTCCTGGGAGTTTCCCCTTTTCAGAAAATCAGGCTGAAATTAGCATGGTGACAAAATTATCTTTTTTTTTTTTTTTTTTTTCCTAGATACAGTTGTATGCCAGGATTAAGCCTGAGATTGTGGTCAGAACAGCATGGAAAAATCTGCATTGCAGCCTTCCCTCACTGTACCTGTCATATGTAGATGAAACAAAACTTATCTCCTCAAGGAGAGTAACCATAAAATTCACACATACTAAAGAAATGAAACAATCTTTTATCAAGGCAATGGATTATATGAATAAACAATTCTCCTGTAGGTAGCTGCTGTGCAAAATAACATATGCACATACTCTGAAGTATCAGTGGTTTAAATTCTCAGGGAAGCCCATAGATAGGATTTTATGCATATCTTAAAGGAATGTATATTAGGCCTCAACACTGCCTTGAAAAAGTCCAACCACTGCTGTTTCAAAGTGTGCAACAGAGTGTATGTCTGTCCTTTAAAACATAAACTCTAAGTAGTGATATTTTAATGTGGACTAAATGACAATTTCTTATCTATACTGGGTCAAGCTGAATCCATCATAAAACTAAAACCAAAAAGCAACAAGCATAATGATTTCCTTCTCTTTAGAACAAAAAGAAAAAAAATAGTTTAAAAGGAGGAAGATAACTAGTGCTTTTTCTCCAAATAGGGCAAAGTAAAAAGGATGTAGTAAACTGCAGGAAGACATGAAAGTCTGTCTTTTCCCATGCAAACAATCCTCAATGAACAGTTCCCCCAGTGAATAGTCGGGGTCGCTCATCACCTCGCGTGGTCAGGTGCAGAGTGTGGCCAGCGGTGCTCATAAAGCGCTGTTTGTCCGTCTCTCTGAGAGCCTGAGTCCCGCTCCTTGAGAATTTCCAAGCGCACGGATCCCCCTCATTTTCATTCTACTCGTGCAACTCATTAACACCTGGAAAACCTTTTATAGCATTTAACTGCATCAGATGCACTGTCCGGCACATGTTTTCTTAATAGGGCTTTCACTGTGGTATTGCCAAAGAGCCCTTATGTCACAGCTGGGAACATGAATCTGTCATGTCAGTGCTGTACCTTGGGTTAGACAGTAATAGTGTGTGAGTGTGTTTTATGGAGGAGCTGAACATGCCCATATACTGTGTGAGCAGGGAAGAATGTGAAGCTTGTTCTCCTAAATAAAGATTCAGGCTGGTGCTAGTAGAGTACTTTGTACCATTTAAACACTGCTGCCTCTAAGGCATTGCACTTAAGGAAAGGGAAGTTTGAGGCAAGCAAGACACATCCTAGTATTTTAGTGGTGTAATGCTGCTAGTTAACGATATGTCATCATTTACATTTCAGTAGGAAAAAAATTGCCAGAGGTTTCTAATTCAACAGAAACAACCAGAAGTTGATATGAAAGTCCTTACCCTGGGAATATTTGTTTTTAAAACAAGTTTGATTTAAACATATTTGGCAATATAAGAAGAAGGGGAAGAGAAGTAAATGTTTTCTAATTCCATATGGTTTTTGTGCCCATTAGATCACTGTAAAACCCAGCTTTAAATAGATTACTTTGTAGCTCTGTAATCAGAATGCCTTGGGTAATTAAAAAAGGATAGAACTGTGAAAACTGACAGCAACGCATGTATAAGACCTACTTTTTTCAGAGGCATTTTTAACATAGTTACATACATTTCATCTGAAAGCTAAACACTTAAAATTCACCAGCTACAACACTAGCAAGCATGTCTTGATGGCATTCCAAAAGATAGAGCCCACATTTGAAAAGTGTTTGCAGACTTGAGAAACCGTAACTGTTGTGAAGGAGTTGACTCGGGTCCTCATTTATAGAATGAATGGATGAAAGGAGCATTTCATGCAGTCACAGGCAGTTCCAATTTTTAAACTACTTATTTTGCTTTGAAAAGCGTAAGTATAATTCATATGCTAAGAGATAAATTCAAGGTACACTACTAAATGCATTCTGTATGTTAAAAGTGTTTGACTGTGATGATCTTTGTAACAGCTCTTTAAAAACCTGAGCATTCAGGGGTTGATACTCCAAACCACAACCAGCCCAAGCTTAGTCCAAGCTTAAGCTGGAACCAGTGAAACACAAAGTTATTTGGGTAATAGGGCTGCCTTCTGAATTTCCCTCTTGGTTTTCTCCTTTTTGCCATCATCTTCTGGTGTCATCTTCTGTTTTTTCTAGCAGTGACAGCATTGGGATGCTCAATGTGCCCATGCCATTAGTTCATGTCCTCACCAAAGAGGGAAGAAATAGAGCTGGCTAGGGCTGCCATGGGGCCCCTGGGAAAAACATGTGGATTTGCCTCTCAGTAAGGCCTTTCTGTAAATTATTTTACTTTTTTCAGAAGGACTGATGCCCTTCCTGCTTCTGCACAGATGCCAAATAGAGCAAGCACTCACCGAAAGGTGTAGGGTCTGCCCTGGTGAGCTGTGCAAAGCCCATCAGCATAGCCCAAGAGGTGCTAAGGGTTTTCAGAAAGAGAGCATGCCATGGCTGAGTTATTCTACATTATTCCTTTTAGCAAATCAAAGGTAAAAAATGTATCTGTGTAATTGGAGTATGTTGACCCTGGCTGGACCCCAGTGCCCACCAAAGCCACTCTATCCCTTCCCTCAGCTGAACAGGGGAGAAAAAAATGTGATGAGTATACAGGTCAAGTTGAGGACAGGGGATATCCCTCACCAATTACTGTTACCAGTAAAACAGACTCAACTTGATGAAATCAGTTTAATTCATTATACAGCTCTTCTCCCCAGACTCAACTTCATTCCTAATTTCTCTGCCTCCCTGTGGAACAGGGGGACAGGGAATTGGGGCTGAAGTCAGTTCATCATACATTGTCACTGCTTCTCCTTCCTCATGGGAAGGACTCCTCACATTCTTCCCCTGCTCCAGCATGGAGTCCCTCTCACAGGACTCAGTTCTCCATAAAGTCCTCCAGCAAGAGTTCTTCCCATGGGCTGCAGTCCTTCATGAAGTGCTCCAGGGTGGGTTCCCTGCAGGATTGATCACAAATCCTGCCAGCATAGGTTACCTTCACCATGGGCTCTCCACATACATCCACAGGTCCTGCCAGGAGCCTGCTACAGCATGGGCTTCCCATGGGGGACACAGCCACCTTTGGGCATCCATCTGCTCTGATGTGGGGTCCAGGGGCTGCCTCATCGCACTCTTCACCCAGGGCGGGAGGGGAATCTCTGCTCCAGTGCCTGGAGCACCTCCTGCCCTTCCTTCATTGACCTGGGTGTCTGCAGGGCTGTTTATCTCACATATTCTCACTCCACTCTCCAGCAGCAATTGTGTGCTTTTCTTCCCTTACCTTATTAAATAAATTACCCCAGAGGTGGTGCCACTGTTGCTGATGGGCTCAGCCTTGGGCAGCAGTGGGTCCATCCTGGAGCCAGTGGGCATTGGCTGTAATGGACATGGGGGAAGCTTCTGGCAGCTCTCACAGAAACACCCCTGTACCCCCATAGCTACCAAAACCTTGTCACTCAAATCCAATACAGTACTTAACTTTCGTACATGCCTAGGTATTGTGAGACATAGTCGAGAGCCCTTGCAATATGTCACTTTGTTACTGCAAAGAAAGTTAAGGATTGACAGAAAGGCTTAACTATAAATTTTCTTGCCTGTATGAGTTTAATTTAGAATTGCAATCACAGTGAAACATAAATTAAAATAGCAGTAGTAGATCGCTAGTTGGCAAATCTCTTAAGAATAATATAGGTACTTCACTAGATTACAGAGTGCCTTCTATGTGCCTAGCCCATTGCTGAAATTAGTCTATTTTTTTAATTTTAAGATACTTTTGAAGAGGAGAGACAGGCTTTAAGAGGTGAAGTTACAGTGACTCTCTGTGTGAACTAGAAGACCCACTTCTGAAAGGGGAGCTTCCTTAATGAAAAGAAGTATTTCCCTTCAAATAAAGTTTTGCCCCAAGCATCCTCCAATCCATGCATAATCTGGAGGACATTAACCATTAAAGTAAATATTATGTATTACTTGACCTGCAGGTGTAATATATTAAGGCTTCAGAGCAAAAATACGTTTTTAACAGAGGAGAGTGGAGAAATAAAGAGGAAATCTGAGGGCCTCATGAAGGACCTATGAAGGACAGAAAAATGCTTTCCCAGAAAGGGAAGACTGTGTGTCAGTGGTGCCTTTGTGTTTGAACTGGACAGTTTCTTTCAATGTCAGAGGAGGGCTGCATGCAGCAAACAACTACCGTACCTCCTGAGAGGGGCTGCTGCTCTGTCCCCTTCAGAAAGTGATGTGGAAATGGACAGTCTCCATGCAAAGAATGCATGAGGAGTGAGCACAAGCTGGTAAATTTATTCTAATAGCAAGGTCAAATGCCATCTTTTCTGGGCACCCCACGGACACCCAGAGGAGATCCTGTCAAAAGACTAGTGCACAACCTTGATAATGACAAGGGGAAGGGCTGCCAGGCCTGCTGGAAAGGCAGCAGTCAGCTATTGACGTTATCAGACCGGCTCTGTGGCCCACAGCCCTGCACACCTTCTGTCTTGGAGACGCTCCTCAGGAGGAAGGGCCAGGAGGAGCAGCTCTGGTAGCACGAGCTCCACATTAAACACTTGTAGCGGAGGAGGCACATAGGCACAGTGCTGCAAGGAAGAGCTGAAATCAGCCTTCAAGCAGATGACAAGAGAGGATCTGTCAAACCAGCCTTCAAGAGGACAGAGAGCATGCTGAGAGAAAATGATGATAATAGCAACAAAACCTTGAGGAGACTGAACAGAGAAAGAAGCTGCAGGAGGGCAAGAAAACAGGATTTGTATAGTGAGGCAGACAGAAAGAAATGACAAATGTCTTCACAGAATAACAGAGACAAAAAAGGACAGATCTGATAGGTGGCAAGTATAGAATTTGGCTCTGGCTTGGAAAGAGACTAATACAAAAAGAAGGCAAATAACTGTTCCATAGGATAGTAAACAAGCATGGCAGAAAGCAGAGGAGTTTGTGGTAACAGATAGAGATTGGAATAACAGCATCTGGATCCCACAAGAAGTCTCTGGGGTGAGTAAAGAATATTTGAGGGGGGGGGGGTGTGGTAAAAAAGTCATATTCCTAGATTTGCAGGTGGTTTCAGGTTGTAGGTCATCAATATGCCAAGAAAAAGCACCTGTCAGCAATGTGTTGTAGATATTAGGGTTACATACAAAATGTAACCATTGTATAGAGATATTGGTCTGAACCATTTTTTAGTGGGGTATAGACTTGGTGAATCCTCATGAGGGCGAGTTCAGTGGTGCTGCTAAAGGCACTGTGTTAAATACACTGTGGTTGAGGATCCACTCTTCCAGGTGGGTTCCTGCTGTCCCCTGCCCAGGGTACACCTCAGCATGGAGGACAAAGGAACTGGATGCTAAATTCAAATGTGTAGAAGTGATAATGGAAGCAAAGAAGAGAAGGAAAAGAGAGCAGCTCAACACTGAGCTGTCAGTCTCTGCCTGTCTGTTTCCCTTGCCTGTTTGGCCTGTGCAGCTCCTCAAGTGCCCTCGTTTTCTGTCCTGCTGCTCTTCGAAAGAGAAGGGGCTCCCATTAAAGGCTCATTTGTATTACAGCCTGCTAAATAGGCGACTCTTAGTGAGGCAATGAATCACTAACAGCAGTGATACCCAGTATAGCTAATAACTTCTCCCTACTACTGTTTGCTATCTCCACCTCATTTGTTTCTCACCCTTGGGAGAAAGAGCTCCATTGCATTACCCCTGTAATCCCCTACTGGGCTGTACAGGTGTTTATGCAGAACAAACATATATGCTGGTGTGACAGGTAGGTGTTAAATTTTTACAAATTCCTAGCCTCAAAAAAAGAATTCTCATTAAAATTTGTTGTCACTTTAATCCTGTTGCCAATGAACCCTTTGGCTATCAAGTCCTTGTTTTGTTGAAATGTCAATAGTTACAATATCAAAAATAAATTCTAAGGTGTTCTGTTTTCTTCTTCATTGTGTCAATTTAATAAAACATCAGTAAAATGCTCATAGATAACCATCTGACACTGGGATTTTATGCAGTTTGTTCCTTTTCTTTTCTGAGTGTTGAAGTGTTAATACCTTTGCAGTGAGCAAAAGGTAGCTGTCCCAGGAGAGCATGGATAAGAGTTTTGAAACTGCTGTAGGATCTGGACACTTAAGTTCCCATTATTTTTAATGATCCCAGAGCATCCAAATTCCCCATGTAGTTACAGTTACCTACCAAATTGTCCTCAAAGAGTTGGTGGACCAAAACTGTTTTTATTTTGAGATAAATTGCCTTCTTTTCTCTGGGAACTTATCAAGTTATTTATTGAAGAGGCAATTACCAAATGTCATAACAGATTTGACTTACTAGCTGTAAATAACCAATCTATAAACCATTACATGCATTTAAAAGCATTTTTAAGACTACTGGTATTTTTTTACCTCTTTAGGAACTATCTAGAGAGAACTGAACCACTTAATTTCTGATTTAAAATATCACCCTACGCAGGATGATTGTTTTATTGGAAGACCACCCTGCTTTGCAGGGCTCCAGGAGAGTTAGATGAATGTCTGTTTTCTGTGTTAAAGGTTGGTGTCATCTCAGGCTAAAGAGATCTTTCCTGTCCTGTATGTTCAAGGGCTATTCAGACACTGAAATCACTGCCCTGATAAACTTTCTGTAATAATTTTCTCACCCGGGTACCATTTCACAGTGTTGGCCTGTTACTTGAAGAACCTTCACACGACACAGGGAAGTAAAAAACAAATTAGAAACTTATTTTGTACAGATATTTTTCTATTTATATTTGCTTTATTGTGTAGATGGAGACCACTCAAAAAGCATCACCCCAACTACATTACCCTACCTCTGATAATAACTTTAAAAATCATACACTTTTTAATGGTCACCATTTTCTTAAGGATAAGAAACACATGGTAACATAATGCTGCATAATTGAATGTTCAGCATTAGAAAATTTCTCATCAATGAAAAAAGGGTAGAAAGTGGGGTTTTTTTTGAAGCTTAATACTAGATGAAAGTATTTAGAATGGAGATAATATCAGTGAACTGCAAAGGAGGGTGCATTTGCAAATTCTGTCCATACTGACCAATAAACAATTTATGGAGAGAACACAAACAAACCGTTAGAATATTTTAAGATCATCGCTTCTGACAAGTATACTTTATTTATGACTTTGCAGTACATTCTTCTCCAGTGATGTTTATAGGAAATAAAAAGGGAAAGGGGGAAGACACAGCATTCACAATGTTTACAGTGTTTTATCCTCTTGTCCTCTGCCATGTGTGGGGTATTGTGAACAACAGTTGATCAGATAACCTCAATGCTTCTGCCTTATATAAAACCCTGGAACCAGAAAAAATCACAGATGTGACAATAAATGTTTAAGGAATAGGACTGCAGAAAATGGTGCTCCTTTATCCTAAACTTGTGCAGTACTGGTGCCAGTAAATGAGTGCTGCCAGCACAGCCAGGTGAGTCTGGGTGAAAAAGGAGGCAAAGATGGGGTGGGATAAGTGTCCAGCCTTAGCACAACTTCTGCCACTTGGACACTCCATTGCCAAAGCCAAATGTTCACAATCTGATGAGATTATATACCTAGATAAGGGCAGTGTTTCAGTTTAGCTTTGAGTCTGCTGTTACAACAGGGATTTCGTAGCTTTTGTCCACACAGTGGATCTGAGTGCTTGAGGAAATACATCAGGTTTAGTTTTCTGAGACTGAATCACCAGACAAAGGTAAAACTTCTATTATTAGTTATAATCTGTGGTTTAGAGGTGCCTGCAGGTGCTAGGTAATGTTCAAATCCCCCTCCAGTACAAACACGTGGGGCATACTGTTCCATCCAAGGGCTTGCAGTCCAAATACCAGAGCTGAGAGATCACAGTCCTGTTTTGTCAAAGCTTAGATTTCAAAATCATCATGTTTTAGAGGGAAACCAAAGCCTTTAGAAAATGCTCAGACAAAAGACCAGTCAGAGCAATCACACTTAGTAACGAAGAGGTCAAGACTGTGATTTGTGTCTCAAAGTGACACGAAGGAGCCCTGATCTGAGCAATCTTTCCTGGAAAAGGTGAAAGTTCATATGCTTATGGTGGGAAAAAAAAAATTGCTTTTTTTTGCTTGAAGAGAAAACCAAAATGCTGTTGAACACAAAGCAGAGTGAAGGTGAAACAAGCCCAGAGAATGGTGTGGGCCATCAAGGAGAAAGGCAAGAGGAAAACCAAACACTGGAATCAGCCCCTGGTTCCCAATCCCATACCATAAATTTGCCATCCCAATTCACCAGCCATTTTCCTCTTTTCAGCCTAGGCCAAAGTTTCTGAGAAATGGGCTGCAGTCCCTTGGATCAGGAGGCCAGCAGCCCTCTGCTCTGGACCTCACCAGTGACTCCACAAGCACTGAGGGGTGCAGGCATCCAGCCCCTGTACCAGGAGTCTCTTTGCGCATCTCAGCATCTTGGGGCGAGGCCGCCACACCACCCCTTCGCCAAGGAGGGCTCCCTTTCTGGGGAGACCCTCTGCTGTCTGAGCACTACTTCTAGACCAGCATTGCTTCCATTGCTGGATGGACACTCTTGTGAAAAGCCTGGAGCAGAAATAATAAGGAGGCCCTTAACAGTATTGTCCGTTTAAAAGATATCCTGACAGTGTTGGTTAACTAGACAAGTGTGCCTCTAACAAACCCATCGAGCTTGATAAATGGTTCTCTATTAATATCCTAATTTTGCTGGATCTCACGAGCAGCTTTTGGAGTTCAGAGGCAGAAAAAAATTGTTTGAAAGATGGCTCTTACAAGAAGCTAATTGCATGCAGGGTTTTCAGAAATATTAGGTCAGTTTCTGTTCAAAAGTTGGGTGCCTGCTTTTCTTTAGTGGCAACAAAATTAATTCTTCTGGGCTTTGGGAGAAAAAGAAGTACTTTGATTTTTACCAGTTAATGTACTGTTGAATCTTACTTCAAATAAGTTCAGAATTTTTAAAGTTTTCAAACATTCCACAAAGGAAGGGATATAAATCCAAGGATGAAGGATGATGTAAAATAATTCCAACAAAATTGATTGTGTTGGAAGCACTGTGTTTATGTGACTTTTGTAAAATACTGCTTTTCTAATGCTAATATTTCAACAGCAGAGAAGAAATATTGCAGTTGAGTTCTCTTCTGGACACATACATAAAAATACCATTTACACCAGTACAGCAATGAAAACAATGTGATTTAAGTGGGGAAAGATCTTTCCCCATAGACCATGTTTTAGTTCTAATTACAACCCATATATCTTAAAGATCCAGGATTTACTATGTAAGGACAGACTGGTGTCTGGGACAATGACCCATGTCATTAATTCAAAGAAAGATGTAAAAAACTTTTACAATATGGCATGTCTGTTACTCCGCTCTTTAATACCAGAATGCAAGCTCACTGGTTTCAATGGGGTTATGCTGATGTAATGAGAATACATCTCACTCAAAGAGGGTCTACTTTGTAGTAAGCAAAAAACTTGATCTTTTGCATACTCAATGGTCTTGTACTTTTTCTTTTCTTTTCTTTTTTTTTTTCCTCCTTTTTTTTTTTTTTTCCCTAGTGAATTTATTTTTACTATTCTGTTACAAAGATGACCCCACCATCCTCTGGCTTGGTCATTCTATACATCATGATAGACCTTGCACTGATTCCCAATGAGGTCTCTACCTTATTGAAAGTTTTATAGAAAAGTGTTCCAGTGTGCTTCTTGATTTCCAGGAGTAAAATAATTTTTACAATCAATATCGCCATGAAAAGAATTATAAAAAGAGTTGCTTTTAAGACATACTTTTAAAACTTGAGTCCATAAAGAAACATTAATCTCAAATGCTTTTAAAGTCCTTTCTTATTTACAAGTCACACTGAGATTCTAGTTTGATACTAGTCTTCTTACCTGAAATTCTGCCTTGACAGTCCCACCCAAAGAATTCAAATACACAAGTTGTAAAGAAACTACTAGGTTTGATCACTAAAGTGTCGAATTAAGTATTTTTATGTTCATTAAATTTGCATTCAATGTTCATAATGAAAATAGACCTTTTAGTAAGATGCTCCACAGGAAAATCTAGCTGGCAGATATCTTTTGTAATTGGGATGAAATGCTGCATTGGTGTGAAGCCTCTTGAGAACAACCACACCATGAGATTCTCATGTCTGGTGGAGTTCTAATTCTGTTTGGGGAGAGGGATCCATAGGTAGATGGAGACAAGTGGGTCAAGAATATCAGCTCTCAGTTGTGGCCATGTGAAGTTGGAGTGAAGGACCAAGATCACTACACTCCTCCTGCTCCTTAACAATAAACATTTTATTTCTAAAACTTCAAGATGACCCATATCATACCATAGAAGTTAAAGTTTTTGCCTTTTTAAACTGATTTTTATGAACTCTATGGAAAGATAAATTGCCTTATTTGGGCTTCTTAATTTGATTTGGAAGAAAGGCCAAATGCTATAACTTCTTGCAAGATGGAAATTTTGGTTTTCCATCTAATATAAAATTGTATGATCATAGTAAATATTCTATCTTAAATCTCTTGTAAAAGGAAAAATGAGAGGTACTGTTACATTTCTCTCAAAGAGTCTTAGCTAATCAAGGCTTCGTGGTTGCAGTGAGGTTGTAGCCATCACTCTCTGTGTGTGTGTGTGAGTGTGTGTGTGTGTGTATGCAAGACTGGAGAAATCCTGGTCATCTGAACTTGTGTTCCAAAGTGTCCTTCATGCAGAAGAATATCTTCATTATTAAATTAAATCCTTCCAATGACAGTATTCTATAATACTGAATTTTGGGAAATGTGTCAATTAAAAATATCATGAAAGGCAGAAAGAGTAACCCAAAAAAGCAATCTCCTTCATGAATGCAAAAGGCTTTGAGTGTTTGGGAATCAGCCTTTCCCAGTGAGATAAGCCCTTCCAGTGGGATGAGGAGCAGGAAATTCCAAACATTCCTTAGTTAAGGAAAGTGAAAATGACAGTCTCCTACTGCAGGGTGAGAGGTCCTGCCCTCTCATTTGTATCCCCAGAGGACTCATGGAACTAATGTGTGAGTGCTCTTTTATTTGCTGATGATTTCAATTAGATCCTTAGACTGCTGTTCTGCCACATATCTGTCTTCCTTCATAGCCTTCTCTTTCCCTGTCTTACTTGATGATTACCCTAAAGTGGGCTTGCTTTTACATGTGCTTTTAGCCTGAGCTCATCCACAGAACTGAAATGTAGAAGTACTGTTTTGCACAGCCTGTAGAAAGACAAAGACATAAGGTTAGAAAAGTGGCATGTGCCTTCATTTTTGTACTTCTTTCCTGTTCTAACCTGAAGGTGTGCAATAGCTTTTAAATGTTTCCTGAGCATCCTTGCATCTCTAACAGCACATTTGCCCATTTACATGTTTCAAAACACATTGATAACCTCTCTTCTGTGTTCCTCTGTTTGGAGATAACCCCTAAGCTGTAGGATGTTAATCAGAAAAGAAAAGGGAAAAATAAAAAATCCAATGATCAGTGGAGTACGTTTTGCTATATATTGTCCCAGCATGTAATATAACAAAGCAACAGGCTCCTTTGAAATGTTGTGATAGCTAGGCAAGTGCTCAAAGCTGGACTTGAACTGCTTTTACACATGGAACAGATACAATTTTCCAGTGCATTATCATTTCCAGCTCCCTGTGACAGTCTGTGAAGTTTGCACCTCTCTATCAGCTCTAGCAGCCAGCAGGAAGCTGTGCCTTCTGGGAAACCAGGCTGAGACTTTGGCAATAAGTTTCTCAGAAACTAATGACCATTTCAAATCCCAACACCTTCTCCTTCACAAGCAAGGTGCTGCCCTTGTTTTCCTTCCCAGCATACCCAGCATGTAGATTTAAAATAACAAAAACAAAGTAATGCCAAAACAAAACAAAATAAAACACTACAGTGCATACCCAGTTCTCCCTTGGGAACAGGATGAGAGGGAGAAACCTACATGGCAGCTGATGGTTGTTTAATGCTCTACAGGAAGAAAGTCAAATGCTTCAGTGACGTTTGACCCCATGGGGAGCAGGGTAAAACAACTTCCATGCGCCCCTCCTCAGCAGCGTGAGAAACCGGGATGAGGTGGAAGCAGTCAGGTTAAAAAATATATTACTAGGAGCAAGTACCAACACTAAGCAGCCTTAGAGCTTCCACTAGCTCAAATTCTTGCTTTGGAGGATTTAAGTAGGACAGAACCCCATGCTGGGTTTCTTTCTGGCCATGGGTTCCACTCCTGCGTGCACATGCATGTGTGCAAGCATCACCCAGTCTAGTCCAGGCAGTGAACACAGCAAAAGTTCAAAGCTTTTGGATTCCTCTTCATAGTTGTTTTTTTTTTTTTTTTTCTTTTTTTTAAGGGACTGCGTCTGATCTTTGCTTTTCATCCCTGGATTTATTTGGAAGCATTTCTCTTCCCATTTCTTCATGTGGCAGGTTGCATGCAGATTCATTTTTCTGGTATTCAGTGACCGTCCGCATTGCTTTGTACTTAGTTTACATCTTCATGGCTGTAATAAAACCGAGACTTGAAGGAATAACTGGATAAGCAGGTCTCTCTCTCCAGCTGTCATGTCTAGTTGTTGCAGAAAACTGGTGTTTCATTGTAAAAGATGTTAATTTCAATCTGAGCTGTGGCTGTGTTGAGAGGAGCATAAAAGGAATTCTTGATTATCTATATCAGTACCGTTGTCCCCAGGGACAGGCTCTGAATCTTCAGATCACATATGGCAAGAGTGCTGTGATAAAATATGCATCAATAAAACTTTGCAATTTATGATAATAAAGGAGTGGAAAGTTTTATACACTGTGATAATTATTCCTGACTGGTACTTTTTCCTTCCTTTCGTTCCTCTGTATGCCTTTGTGTTTAAACCTTTTCTGTGTGTTATAGCAATGATTGCATCGTTGAAACTGCAGGTTCACAAACTGGGGGGGCTCACCTTGTTTCTAGCTCCATCAACCTTCTGTAGCCATCAGTTCACTTCTAAAGCAGCAGGAATTTGCCATGTCTGGGAAGGTTCTGCAGTGCTTTGACTCCTCGCTATTCTTCCTCTTCTGTGCATGCATGCAGACTACATGCAGTATGGATTTCAGACTAGCTTCCAAAAAGGATCAAATTATATTCCTCTGATCTTTCTTTGCATATCTTATTACTATAATCAATGAGAGAAGCTTACATTTGTATGAAGAGTAACATTTATCCCATACTGCGTGTCACCTGCAGTGTTTTAAACTTATTTCATCTAAACAAAATTTTTATTCTTTCAAAGTAGGAGAAATAATGATATATTTACACTCACAGGAAGTAAACAGTGGACTATTAAATAAAACCAATATATTATCTGTGACCTTTTTTTTTTTTTTTCCTCAGCTCATTATATCTTTGGTGGCCATCCTATGAGAGAAGCCTGTCTTCTGCTTTGGCACACTCGACAGCAATTAATCATACAGCTTGAAACACATGGCCCAGCAGTACAAACCTCTTGCATGCTTGGGCTCTGCTGACTTCAAAGGGACTTCCACATGCAGTGTTTACAGGCAGCTCCCCTTTACTGAACACCCTCACTGACATGTTTGCACAGCGTCTCGCGCTGTGGGATCCCAGGCTTTACTGGGACATCTAAGCCCTGCTGCAACACAAATAGTCGTTAGCCCCATCTGTCTCATGTACCCCTTTGGTTTTGTTTCTTTTTCTTTTCTCAGTATTTTGCTCCAGCTGGCCTGAAGGAAATAAATCTGACACTCTTATCCTTTTCCAGGCTTATTTCACCACAATTAAGGATGAGCTGTGAAATTAGTTAGGAGAAACAGCGTAGCCATCAAGCTACCTCAAGGATGTTTCCTTTACTCCTGCTCACTCCACTAAATGGTGTGCTCCTGTGCAGTGGTAGCAAAGAGCTCATCCTCACACATGTGCTTAATTCCTATCAGCTTCAACAGTACTTGGTCACCTGCCTGAGGTAGAATTCAGTATGTGCTCAGAGGTTTTGAATGTCTGGTACCAAGGCCCTCCCTCACAAAATCCATAACTTTTCAGTCTTGCATGTTCAGCCTTTTACCCAGATGCTTGAATGTCATCAAAGGCAGTAAGATTTAGATCATTTGTGTAATTGCTGAAGTGGACTTTGACATCTATAAAAGTTCTGCTGAATCTGGACCTGCCTGATTAAAAGAACATAAACATTTAGCAAAAAGAAAAAGAATAGGAAGGTTATTTGCAAGTACATTTATTTTTTTTTTTTTTTTTTTTTTTTTTTGTACAGCAGCAGTTAAAAAGATTAAATATAAAACTGTTAGTTCCACATTAAAGAATGATGAGAGATTTTGGTTACAAAAATAATAATTTCTGTTCTACAGGTGTAAGGAGAACTGGATGATAAGGCCAGCAGTGAAAACAAAAAGGATAATGTGAGGGGTTTTCTGCCTTTGCAGTTGTGTGAATTAATAGGAAATTAAAGACTATTAGGAAGTTGATTGAATTTTGTTTTTTAACTTCTTCATTTTTCATTAAGGTGATCCTAAAAGCAGGTGGCTTTCAATTAGTTTTGTTGACAGTACTGGCTAAACTTGTAATGATCCTTGGGAGAGTGAAAGAAAAGAGATTTATTGCAGTAGGGATAAGCTAGGCCAGGCAGAGACAGAGTACATAACCACTAATTAACTCATGTAGTCATTAAAAAAAAAAAAAAAAAAAAAGGAGGAAGAAAAAACAATGTGCAACCTGAAAGAGGATTGTAAAGCATCTCTGCACTGCAGATCAGACCCTTGAGCTTTCATTACACTCTGCATATCATATTAGATGGTATATATGAGCCAATTGCATATAAATCACATTCTCCCAATGTTGCAAGTCCTTGTCACAGAGCATATTTAATTTAACATTGTAATATTTATTTTCTAAAGTTCTAAGTAGGCCAAAACATACCCAGTAAATTGAGTGTTCTGCCACAGCACAGTGCCTGACCTACACTCCAGTAGAAAATTAACCCTAATTCATCTTCGTAGTGACCCTATGCCAAACAGCTCTTCCAGATGCTCCATTCCTGCCCTTCACTGACTTTGTAAAGTGAAGCTGTAGCGATTTTGACTAATTCAGTTTGGACTTTTAATTACATCTATTCCATTCATTTGTTTCCACTTAAAACCATCATGTTGTGGTTGGGTGGCTTGTAAGCAAGCTTTGCTTGGTATTAGTATCCTTCAGGGACAGGCTTAAGCCAGAAGGCGTGTACGTCTGTTGAAACCATGTCAAATGGGAAATGCTATCTCAGATTTGAACTACAAGGCTTTGTTTTCTGACACAAAGGGTCAAAGTCTGCCTAGTTATTTCCATGTGTCCCTCCCCCCTCTCACTCCCATCAGGATTATTTTAAATTCACATTATGGATGAACGTTTGTGTGCATATGCACAATTCACTGGAAAACAGAGGCTCTTTATTGTTCAAAGCTTCTCTAGAAGTGACTTGTTTCAGGCATTCCTCTCACAACCATTCGCACATCTCTAAAACCACAGAGATTTCAGTCAATCTGCTAACAAAGTCTGTTTTCAGACGCCATGTGGAGAAACCTGAAATGCTTCAAGCATTTTTATTATCTGATTTTTTCCTTATTGTTGATAAGAATTAGTAGAAATTGATTAAGAACATTTGTGCTCATTCTGCTGTTATTTGAGGGATTAATACTATGTTTTGGAGTACATCACACATTAATACTGTGTTTTGTAGTGCATCACGATAAAACTGTTTTTTCTGCTCCTCCCAAGATTAACAGAGATTGTATCTAATTTCTGTAATGTTTTCTACATGTGTAGAGCAGGGCATATTTGGACTGCAGCGAGGGTGCAAAGTGAGAAGGCTGCAGAGAAGACACCAAGATAAGAAAATCTGAGTCTTCCCACTGACCTCTTGCCAGGCACAAATGAAAATGTTTCATGACAAAATCTGCCAAATTTCATGTATCTTGTGAATGCAAATTATTGCTAAGTTAGAGTGTCAAAGGAAAAGATGAAATTTATTTAAATAATATTTTTTTTAAAACCCTGGATTTATCGAAGTCAGGTGATGACTGGTTTAGACATTACAGACACACAAGAAAAGCTTTGCTGTCATTTCTTAGCTCTAGTACAACTCTGCTTATGAAGAAAAACTGGACCATATGGGAGCATATGGAAAAAACAGAAGGTTCGTATTTGTGGGAAAGTACCTCCTACAGGTGGCATTGTAATTAACCTTGTGGGTCCCGAATACACGCGTCACTCAAGTGTGCACAGGTGCCATGTCCCTGCGTGGGGCAGGAGCACGGTTCCCCTGCCAGGACCATCAGGAGTCACCTGGCCCTCAGGCCACCCTTCCCCACCATGGATCTGCTGACAGCCCTGCTGTCCTACATCCCACAGCTCCCAGTGGACAGGGTGGAGGGTGGCTCCTCAGAGCTGGGGCTGTGCTGTCAGGTATCACTGTGCTGTCCTGCAAACCCTGAGGAGGTAGCGGTTGGGAGGCTGCTTTCTCTCACCCTGTGATTTCCCACACCCCCATCCTGGCACAATCATCCCAGTGCCCAGGGTCTTGCCAGCTGGGAGAGGAGGGGGAAGCTGTGTTGCAGTCTGGTTGGCCTCGATCCTCTTAGTCGTCCTGGCTGTTATCAAAGGGCTGGTAGGACGTGACATAGTAGCCATTTGGCACCCTCTTTCCCATATTTTGGGCAGTGCTGGGTGTGTCTCTGCAGAAGACACAAGCTTGTGGCCACGTCTCCTCCAGTCTCGTCAGCAGCTGAGACCATGCTGACTGTGCCCTGGATATCTTAGCATAGGGATAGCAAATAAAAATGAGGAGTAGCTGTATACACAGGGGGTCATGTGCCTGGGACATCAGCATCTCTGTTAGGGGAATAGGTGGAGCAAAAGTGTTCAGGACTGTGAGCTCAAGAGACAAAACAGGAAAAGGTGGGATGGGATCAGCCTTGGGCAAAGGGTTGGATCTATGATTTGCCTCCCAGAATGACTGCCAAATAAATTTCATTAAGAATTACTGAAGAGGACACAAATTGAAGTGGATTGAGAACTGGCTGAACAGCAGATCCCAGAGGGTTTTAATCACTATTACAGGATCTATTTGGAGGCCTGTCGCTAGTGGTGTCCCTCAAGGTTGAATACTGGGCCCAGTATTGTTTAAAGTATTCATCAATGACTTGGACGAAGGGGCAGAGGCCTCCTCAGCAAGTTCACTGCTGGCACAAAGCTGGAAGGAGTGGCCAATACCCCAGAGGGCTGTGCAGCCCCTCAGAACAACTTCAGTAGGTTGGAGAGATGGGCAGAGGGGAATCTTCTGAAATTCAGCATAGGAAAATGCAGAGTCCTGTATCTGGTGACAAATAACCCCATGGACCAGCACAGGCTGGGGAATGACCTGCTGGAAAGCAGAGAAGAACCTGGGGTGGTGTTTCCTGGTGGACAACAAGCTGTCCAGAATCAGCAATGTGTCCTTGTGGCCAAGAAGGCCAAAGGTATCCTGGGGTGCATTAGGAAGAGCATTGTTGTCAGCAGGTCGGGGGAGGTGATTCTGCCCCTCTGCTCAGCCCTGGTGAGGCACATCTGGAGTGCTGTGTCCAGTTCTGGGCTCCTCAGTATATGAGAGACAGGGAGCTAGCTCCTGGAGCAGGTCCAGCAGAGGGTCACAAAGGTGATTGAGAGATGGGAGCATCTGTCTCATGAGGAAAGGCTGAGGAAATTGTGCTTCTTCAGCCTTGAGAAGAGAGGACTGAGAAGGGACCTCTTCAATGTCTATAGGTATCTGAAGGGAGGGTGTCAAGAGGATGGAGACAGGCTCTTGGTTTTTCCAAGCAACAGGACAAGAGGCAGTGGGCAGAAACTGGAGCACAGGAAGTTCCACCTAAATAAGAGGAAGAACTTCTCTACTGTGCAGGTGACCACACACTAAACAGATTGCTCAGGGAGGTTGTGGAGTCTCTCTCACTGGAGATTTTCCAGAGTCACTTGGATGCAATCCTGTGCCATGTGCTCTGGGATGACCTTGCTTAAGCAGGGAAGTTGGACCAGATGACCCTCTGTGCATCCCTTCCAGCCTCCAGAATCCATTCTGTGATTCTGTTATTCTGTTATTCTGTGATTCTGTGAAGTACATCTTAAGTAACAAGAACCATCACAGTCAAAATGCCCTCACCTTTGAAAGGATTTGAAGCTTTTGCATAGCTTTAATAAATGCAATTTGCAGAAATAGTGCAGTGTTTTAAAATAAATTATGCTCACAGAGTCACATGCTGTGATTTATCTTTAAGCATCCTCATGCAGTGTGGTTTATTAAATTTCAACCTGGGCTCTCAACTGTTCAGTTAATGTAGATAATTAATTTGATTATCATTCAATCAGGCTGTTTTGCAACTGAAACAGTCCCATATTGTTGCTACAAATATTTCAGTTAGCTTGTATGAAGAAATAATTATTTCCTTTTTTTTTTTTCTTCCTTGTTTATTTTATTTTACTTTTGTCCTCTCTATCTTTCTTTCTGGCAGTGCGTTGTTTTAAAGTACACAGTGTTGGATTACTAATGCCTCCCCCTAATGCTTTAATAGGTTTTTTTGAGCACACAGTACTCATTCTTAGCTACGCATGCATCTTCTAGTCACATTAGGTGACCCTTTTTTCTTTTCTTTTTCTTCATGTGAAAGATAGAGGAGGAGAACTGTGGGCACCCTGTGTGTTACACTGCAGTTCTTAATGAATATATGTGTACTACTTACTAATTGTAAAAGCTGTCTGGCTACAGTACACAGGATGAAAAGTGTTATGCATCAGGAGACTACATTCTATTACACTTCTTGGCTGCAAAATTACATACTAAGTACATTACTTTAAAATTAGAGCAGAATGTAAGTACCTAAATACAGTTGATGTGTACACCCTATTTACTTCTCGCAACAAAACAAGTGGAGTTTGTTTTTACTAGCGTCCATTAGATGTACTCTGCGGTAAAAATTCCACAGAGTTCCAGAGATGGAAGTGGCTTTGTGTTGTCACCTCATCAGGCATCCTGCATACCACACATCACAGAGGAGGCCCAGTCCAGCCTTGGCAGGGAGATGCTCGCTGCACTTCTGACCAGCAAAGGGAGCTGAGTGAGAAGAGGTAGGAACCCTTGTTGGGCCAGATGGTGAAGTTGGGCAAGATTTAGGAGCCATAACTTTGCTTCAGATGTGCCATGTCAGCCTGTCTAATGAAGGATGTTGATTCTGCTCACAAGACTTGTTGTGTGACATCAGCACCGCTCTCTGCTACCATACACTGCACTCTTCTGACGAGTTCCTGCAACAACACTGAAATCCCTCTCTGGGGAGCTTGGTCACATATGTCCGGGTGAGGAAGGCAGAGCAGAAAAACTGTAGAGAGATAAGGCCTTTTTTAAGTGATGGGGTCCTTTTATCCTTCCAAGAGCCACTGCAGACTTTGAATCGAGGGTGTTCAAATCATTTTTTTTTTTTATCCAGGATAGAAATACCACCTTGAACTTTTAATAGTAGCTTAGCATGGATTGTTGATTTCACTTATGAAAGAGGCCTCTAAATTTGTGTTCAGTCTTGCCTCAAGACTTCAGGAGTATTTCTTCCCAGTTTATGGAGTGCATTGCAGTGGATGCTAGTAAAACCAATTATTTCATGAAAGTGACTGGTAGACTGCAAGGAAAAGAAAGCCCTTTCTCATCTGCCTAAATGAAATAGTTACAGTCCCTGACTTGCCCAGTCAGACCAGCAGGCAATATTTGCTGCAGAAGGGTATCAGTAAAAGCCTGCAGCAAATGTGTTCCTTCTTCCTTTGCCTTTCCCTTGCTCTGGAATGAGCATGTCTTAGAAAGGTTATGGGAAAAGACTGTGACTGCAGAAGTGCAGAGATGTCTCTGACAGCAGACCTCAGTCGTTATAATGCCAGGCTTCAAGCATGAAATATTTGATTATAAAGGTAGAATTGAAAACTATCAAAAGTATCTTAGGTATCAGGACTGAATGAGATTAATGCGAGTTTTGGCACTGAATTCCTTTGAAAAATTAGGCTCACCAATGCACATAGCAAAGGGTAGACAATATCAGTAGATCTTGGAGAAAAAAAGGAGCTAAGCTACATCTTACACTGCTATTATTTATTATTAAAAGCCATTTCTAAAAGACTGCTGGGTTCTAGGGTACAGAAATTTGTAGAAAGACTCAGCCCATGCAGCAGAGAGCTTGAAACTCCAAAGCAGCAGGTCTCGGTATCTGTGGAAGGCTTTTGCAAAAATGATAAGCTTTTTTTCCCCTTATATTTGACCCAGCCAACAAATAGTCACAGATCTTCTTGTCAGGTTCTGTATGTCACAGCAAAGATGTGGTGTATTCTTCTTCCAAAAGCTCCATATCCCACATAGAGAGTAGAAAAAATGTAGATTTTTTGTTCACTTTTTTTACACTGTTTAGTAAATTTTCTTCAACAGCCATTCAAGTATTGTGCATTATATTATTTTGCTTTTAATAAAGACATCAGAACTGTTCCTAGTAAGTACCGAGGACCCATTTAAAATAGCACTGCTTTAGAATTGCTGCAGAAGACACAGTCTTGGTCTTGTATCTTCGTTTAGATTTCCATTTCATTGCTATATTACCGTTGTTATTAAATTCAGATAGTGTTCAGTGTGTGTGTGCTGGAGGAGCAAACAAATAAAGCAAGGTTGGTGTTCCTGTGACTTGAGAGCCTGTGTAGAAGTCATGTTCAGACAAGGTCTACTGGAAAGAGAAGAGTTAAGGCAGCAGTAGGTCATGGTAATGGCATTGTAATATCAGTAATGTAGCTGTTGATAACATAATGGCTTTGCTCTTGGAGGTAGTTACCTGAGAATAAACTGATTATAGTTATTTGTACATTAATTCAGCATTATTAAATGCCAAAGAGTAACTGGAAGTGAGCCTTCAGGGGTTATCTGACTGTAAACTAGAGCATATCTTAGAGAGCCATTTCTTGTAAAGGCTGTGAAGACAGCTTTTGGGCAACCAAAGGATGTGAAAGCCCAGGCCAGTAAATAAATAAGACCAGTGATGATGCAGACAAAGGAAGTTATTTAAGGAAGCAGGACATTTGCAGATGTTTAGAGCAAAAGATGACCCTTGAACCCAACACATCTCGAGTGCTGGTACTTTTGCCTAATGAACTATGTTGTTGATAGTGGCCAAAATGATTGATTTTGATGGTGAACCAAACCCCTTACATTACAGGGAGATTTTCAAGAGAAATAGAAGATGTGAATACTTGGTGAAAATCAGCCTTTATACAATCTGCTTGTTACTGCAGAATTAATGGGCATGCACATATCTTGCGAAAGTTACTTTGAAGTATATTGAAAGCCACATGTTTTATTAATCTAATTCTGCTAAGACTACTTTAAACAAAGTTGTAAAGGAAATACTAAAATATTTTTTGCTGAGATTATAATTTACCTAAGTAACATTAGTAAAGCAGTAGATAATGGTGACAAATGACTATGGAACATTTTAGGCAGCAGAAATCAGACTTACAAGAATTGAAGTCACTAGGGACCACAAAAGTAAAATAGATTTCCCAACTCTTAAATGCTGAGTTCTATCCCATAGTGAGATGTGAAAGCTCACTGGGGATTTGTTTCATATAACATACAAATGAGAAGTAAGAAGAGATACAGTCAGTAGCATAAAATTTAACAAGTTGTTCCAGAAGCAGCACAATTTTAAAAGCCTGGATATCATATAGATAAATCATAAATCATATAGATTTGTTTCCTGTTCTTATAGATGCCCATGCCTCCTCTGAAGTAGCCTTATTGCCTCTGTTGTGGCTCCTTGTGTCTCAGCCACACTGACAACATCTCAAATTTCCCTCCCCATGCCCCATCAGTGTCCAGGCAAAACTAAAGCGTTTTTCAAGACCATGGGGATCAGTTTGATGACAAGGTCCAAGCCACCCATGTGCTAGTTGCCTGGCCAAATCTCCAGGCTGTCCAGCAGAGGCCAAGGCCAGAACCACAATTAAGAGAGAAGAACTTGCTGTAGATTCTCTCCATTGGATATTCATTTGGCTCTTTCTTGTCTTTGTTGCAGTTTTGTACAATACATATAGGGCCCTGATGACTTCTGTTGCTGTCAACTCTGAATTAAGTCAGCTGAAACAGGCTGAAAGAACTAAGATTGGAACAGGCTAACAGATTTTAAACTAATGACTAGCTAGGACACAGGCAAAAAGAGCCCTGTCTTAAGGAGCAGGCTGTTAGTGTGTGAGCAGCCAGGGCCCCAGCCCCGAAAGGCTCTGGAGACCCATCAGTCTGTGCTAGGATTGTGCTTGACAATAGAGATGATCCTGGATTATGCAGTCCTGTACAGGCAGTCCAATCCCAGATCTCAGATGGTGAAACCTTTTGAGGGAAAGGTTATTTTCTGTATTTTTGTGGCAACAATATCCTCAGCACCCCAGGCTGCTGCACGTCCAGAAACCAACTGCTGTTTGCTTGCAGATAAGTTGGCTGTAAATCTGATGTACTGGACTGCATCTGCAGGGAGGTTGTACCTCCTGTGGGCAGCATGCCTGCCCAGACCCAACTCCACAGGCAAGGAAGAGTCATTCCCTCATGTAGTATGCATTTATCCAGGATCTCCGAGCCCCACAGTCTGCACCGTCCTTCAACATTCACATGGTGGCTCTGCCATAGACAGAGGGATGGCAAAATCATGTCATTTCTTTATGAGCTTGTGCTTTAAATGGTGCAGTCACTGGGAGGGATCAGATGGAGGAGGGAGCAGAGAGATCTCGACAAAGCAGGAAAAAACCTGCAAATGAATATTCTTCTTTTTTGTTGTAAAACGGAGTGAATTTGGAACCAGACAATTTAAAAATGAATGTAATGCAACTCTTCCACATGCAGTTAAAACTGAGACATAAGCCTGACCCTGTTTTTCAGTAGCACCCCGTCCTCTGGCACTGCCTCTATTCAGTTAAGGACATGCTTAAGAAAATATGCACGTTTCTGCCTTGGTGAATTTAATGGTGCTGAAGTCCATCCCACTGCAGGACAGCAGTTAAGTACCTGCTTAACTTTCAGAAAGTCCCTGTGTACCTGCTGTAATCCACTTCTGGAGCAGATAATCATCTCAAGTACAAAGATATGTCCCTAGAAATGAACATGCCCTGAGCTGTTCAATTCATTACAAGTATTGAGGAGATAGAATTCTTATGTAGTTAACAGGCTAATACACTATTTTTTAAAAAATGATTAATAGCTATTGAATAACAGTATAACTAATTCTTACCTGCAATTAAAATCTGTGTTGATTAGGTGCTGCTGGAGAAACTTCTTTAATGATATACGCGCATTGCCAAAACTTGAACAATCTTGTAGTCTGTTATCTCTCTTCCAAAAACCAGCAAAATAAAGCAAAACCCCTCCAGTGGGCTCATTTGGTAATGAAATATTGGGGAGGAGGTGCAGGAGGAAGAGAAAAAGAAGTCCTTTCTAACCCTTGTAGTTATTTGGCCTGGGGATGAAACCCCAAGTCCCTGACTTGGATTTAATGTTTGTTTTAATAGTAATTGCTTTTATGTCCTAGAAACTGTGCAACCCACCTAATGCCCATAATCCCAAACCAAGAGAACATTTTTTCAGGCTCCTTGCCTTAACCTGTCCCTTTTAGTGACTGTTGTTTTCTTTCTTCTTAGGAACCTGCCTTGCCCCTCAAAAAACAGCCAAATTCCCTCTCCCATAAAATACAGGGCAAAGTCATTAACTTCTGGAGTCAATGACTGAATGGGCCCTTGCTTCAGTGGGGTGAGGCTCACAATGAGCTGCTGAACAAAGCTTTTCCATTTGTGTGCTAAAGTAAAAGAACAGGGTATTCAGCTGACCTAATTACCTGTCCAAATAGGGCAGACCAAGTAGAAAATGAAGACCATGGGTCAGATCTGGATCTGTGTTACGCTGCTGAAAACTTCAGGGTAATCCGTGATGCTACTTCATATTTAAATTTGGCTCTGTGTCCACTTAGTACATTAGTCCCAGTCTCAGAATCTGTAATGAGTAACCTTCAATTAACTCACTGTGTTTGTTCCATTCTGATTCATCATAACATTTCAAATTATTATTAATACAAACAGTTACTATGAAATATTTCTTCATTAGTTCTGACTGGTTGACTTTTTGATTTTTATCTTTCCCACTGGAAAAAAATAATTAGCCAGGAATAATACAATTAAGAATGCTTTTAATCAGTTCCATTAACTTGCTTTGTCTAATCAGTCTCGTGTCCCTCGGTCTCCTTTAAGTTTTATTGGAGGAGCTGCTTCTGCACCGGTGCCTCTTTGAGGACTGTTATGTGAGCTGACTGTCCTCAGCATCCGTGGGGGCAGTGCCATGTAAGGCCTTGACCCTTAATTGGGATGAGTGAGTTAGCTGGACAGTGCTAGCTTCTGAATTGCAGCCAACACTATTAGACAGCCCCAACCTGAGCTACTTCCCCCACTTGAAATGCTTCCATCTGGCATCACCAGGCAGTGCCGCTCTGCAAAATGCCACGGCGTTACAAACCTGGCTCGTGATGGGCAGGGGCAGCCACCTGGAAAGACAAAGGGTTGTCCCTCTCCTTCACCTTCCTTATGTAGGGACTGCCAGGGCACAGAGAAGGATTTCAATGGAGGTGGGGGAAGTTCTGTTACTGCATTGGGCACAAAGCCCTAATAGGGACTTTCTAGAACAGGACTGCAAATTCAAATTAAGATGATAGCATGAAATCATTGTATTGCAACATCCATTTGGAGAGTGCAGGCTCCAGCTAACTTTAACTTGGTTAGTTTTGATTTTACTGTTTTCCTTCCCTCTCCCCTTCTCCTTTTGCCTTTTCCCTTTCCCCATCCCTGTCCTCCATTTGTCTTATATTTTCCTTTTATTCCCCTGTAAGTCAAATCAAATGTCCAGTACATGCATATGGGTAACTAAATTATTAGAGACTGATAGAATGCAAAAAGCCTTTTACTTAATAGCCATGGGTTCAAGTGCAGACTACACAAAAGTCAGAAAATTGTGATAGCCTTTGTGTATTGTATTTTGCCATTATTTTTTTCATTAGTGAACATTTAACTGGTGAAATCTATTGGGCAAAATAGTTTCTCAGTCACTGTGAGGTTAAAGGGTACTGGCAGGACCACTTAGATCAGCACAACCATCTTCTAGAGAGTCATGGAAAGCTTCAGTCTCTAGGACAAAATCCACTTGCCATCTTCTCAGTGGTCCTGGCTTCTCATCAGTCCAAAAGAAAAAGGTCTGAAGGAAAGGCATGACTCATTCTCTGTGATTTGGGAGAGTGATATGTGAAAGACAAAAGCAGGAATGAGATTTGTTGGATGCCACGTCATTCCACCATGTGGGAAGATTTGCTCTGGAGAGCATTCAGTAATTTTCAGACTAATTCTAGGGTGGCAGGCATAGAGTAGGAAGTATTGTCTTCATATGTAGGCAAAGTCATTTTATTGCTGCTTTTCTGGGCTCCAAGGTTTTAAAATTGGTATTATTTGAATACCAACAAAACTAGGATGATTTCCAGGAATTGAAGTTCTGTTACAGAATTGCAGAACCACAAAATAGGTAACATTGGAAGCAAACACCTGAGGTCATCTAGTCCAACCTCCCTGTCTCTTACCTCTGAAATTTCTAAGTGGGGCAAAATCCTAGTTAATATTTGAAAAAAATATGGAAGGGTTATGTTCTGAATCTATGCTGTGCCTTGAAAGCTTAGAGGCCAAGTTTTTTTTCCTCAAAAAACTGAGCTAAACAAGGCTGATTCACATTTATGTTGTTATTGGTTTATTTCCTTGTACTTTAGTTCCTTCATCCCTCTTGTTAGTTAAGACAGACCTCTCCTGCTAGGAAAATGGGGGACTGAAAAGTCAGCCATGGCTTCCCAAACGGGTCCCCAAAACAACATAGCAGCTTGATGGAAGGCTTTCAAGGAGTGAGATGTAAGAATCAATTATATGACTAAAATCAAATTCGTTCAGGCTTTACTTCTGATAAAAAAAAGTGTCCAAAAGTGTAATCTTTCTCCATTACAGCAGTAGATGGGACATTTTTAATCACAATGACATATTATGATGAGAAACTTGTAACTGAAGGCTTGCTGCAGCCAAGCTAAAAATGTAGTTTACTTAAGAAATTGCCAGTGGAGACAAAACTAGAAGTAAGCAGCAGCATTTTCAGCCAAGGCAAGTTAGCCTTCATGGTACCTCAACATGAGAATACCTGCTCTGCCTCAGTGCTGTTGTGGCCTGGAGCAGAGGCAAAGACATGCAACAGAGGTAAATCCTTGATTATGGATGGCATGGGAGATGACTGAAATACCTGGGTGTGATGAAACAACCAGCATTAATGCTTGGGGTTTTCTCTCATAAAGCTTTGGCTTTCCTTTCAAACCACCTCTGGTTTTTAACTCCAGAAAGAATTCTTAACATCAAAGTGGTCTGATATGCCTTATGGGAGACTCTATTGAAGACCTGATAAGCTGAACAAAGATCAGCTTGCTGCTATGGTCTCTTGGCTCTCTTTAATTATATCCAGTGCTTTGCTGTTTCCTTCCTTAATTTTTGTCTTCAGTAGCTTTAGCTTATTCATTTCTAGCTCAAGACTTGATCTTCTCCATCTTCTCTTTGGCTCTTGTTTTTTCTTTTCTCTTCTCTTTGCTTTAGGCCTGACTAGTTTGGTCTTTGAATGTTTTCTTTAACACTTCACTCCTGAAGGCAGGTTTTCCATGCACTGGGATGCAGTGCAGGCTGGGGATGGTGATTTCACAGTGTTTATCACTGTCTGCTTCCTATCCCCAGGTCCTCCATCGCTGCTGTTCCCCGTTCTGCCTGCCTGCAGGCTGTGCTCAGTGTCCCACTACTTCCTTTTGCCACCCCGTGGCACTTTTCCCCAGTGGAAGGGCTCATAAACAGCCTTCCTGCCACCTGCCACAGTGGAGGTGACTGCCTTTCCTCTTGGAAGCCTTGGTGCTGCACAAAGCTCCCTGAAAGCAGCCTCTCAACCTCAGCCTTGCCAATTTGCTATGGAAGACAGTACATCCATGTTTGGGGCAGGGAAGAGGGAGAAGGATTATGAGACCCATTAACCCCAATGTCTATGAAAAGATAACTTCTGCTCCTTTAATTTTTCAATTTAAATTGTTTTTTTTCCATAACAATGTTAATGGTTTGGTTTTTTTCTCACCACTCCTGCAGAGACAGTCCCCTCTCCTATTTTGTCTCTGTGGGATCTGTTCCTCCCTGCTGTCACAGCTTTTTCTTTCTGGCTTTCAGCCCGGTTTCTCCACAAAAGGCACCTGTAAAAGACTTTTTTTCTTTTAAATTACTTTAACTTTCTTTAACCTGCTCGTTTGGTTTTTTTCTCTGTTCCTTCTCTGATATAGAACTTTTCTTTATGCAGCCTCTCTCTTAACATGTTTTCACTCTTTGGTTATCTTTTATTCTTGTAGCAGGCAGAAAACAGCCTGCAGCTTAAATTGAAATGCAACTCCACTCCTTCCAGGCACGTGATTTATGTAGTTTGAAGACCACCTCAGCCATGCTAAATGCTACAGAATATAGGAGCTTAGAGAAACAGAGCAGCTTTGCTGGCAGTAAAGGTTCTGTTAATAACCTGAAAATGACATAGAAATAAAAGGTAGATTTCAGGGCAACACTCTCTACTCCTCTGCACTTCTGTGTAGCACATGATATCAGAAATAAAACCAGTTTTGAGTGCTTTCTCTTTACAGTAACTTTGTAGTAATTTATATGTCTGCCCAAAGCTGAGGGCATTGGAAAATCAGGCAAGACCACTTTTAGCATCACTCTCAGGAGGAGGTGTACCTGCTTACAGGTGTACCTTCTTCTTAACCTCTGCACTTTCATAGGTTTTCCCCTTGAACCTTCAGGAATCTCTGCTAGGACCATAATTTCCAATTCCTGTGAATGTCCTTCCACTGCCCTTGGTACTTTCAACATCCTTCTCTAAATTCTCCTGTCAAGTGGTCATAGTCTTGCTAATTTCTATAATGCAGTGAGCATCTGAAGGGAAAATTGTCTGTTCTTAGTGCAAAAATAATTAACCTCTTAATTGCATCTCTCATTTAGGGGAAAAGGCTTCCTACTCTTGCTTCTTGCTCTTTTTTTTTTTTTGTCCCCAACTTTCTTTCTTCCCTTTTTAGGAGTGTCCTTTATTATAAGAGTGATTCGTATCAGCAATGTAATTCCTCCAGCAAACTCATTCTGCTAATTTCAAGAGTCTGCTGGTGCTGTTTTATTCTTGTCATGTCGGATGCAGTAATCCAGTTTGCATTCACGATTAGATTAGGAAAGACATGAAATACCTGCATTTGCAAAATTAGTGTGGATATTTACCAGTTGGCAGCTTGTTCTCTTACTTCCTCCCCACCTCACTGCTGGAAGCCTTTAATCCACTACTCAGATGCATAAGTTAATGCCTTGCTGAGAATCAAGAAAATGTCTTTCTGCATTGTTAATTTCTGTGGCATGATCTTGCCTCATGTTGTCTTCATAGGTACATGCCATGGCACAACCCGATGAGATGTAACCTGTACTCTAACAGGCAGCAGGTAGTCAGTACGCTGACGATGCCTCCCAGCAGCCTGTCTTAAGAGAGCTTTGTAAGAGAGAAAATAAAAAGGAAAAAAGGTTTTTCTGTTGGCTCACCTAGCTCCTATGGAGAGGTACATAAAACCAACACTATATGGTGAGATATGGTTCATTAAGAGCCTGATACTCCCCATGGAAAATAATTGTCAGGGACTGTTTTTATTTTGTTCTCCATTTCTGTGTGTTCCCAGGACCTGCAGGGCAGTGAACACACAGGGAGTGCAGAGAAATGTCTGAGCCTACAGCAGCCCAGAGCCTGTTTCCAGTCCAGCGTTAACTGGGTGCTGGACACAATGATTTGGAGGCTCAGAGGCTCCATCAAGCCAGCACTCAGACTCCACCTGGGTTTAAACTGACCCTTTTCCCTTTTCACATAAACACAGCTCCCTGAACCTTGTTGCCTGTGTGTCATCCCTCCACTGAAACCCTAAAGACAAAAGCTCATCTGAGTGCACAAGTTGGATTTTTTTTAATATCAAAAACTTTCCTGGACTTTTGTAGGAACATTCACACAGAAATGAGTGTGCCTAGCCATTAAACTTCACTATATAATGGGAGCTAATCCATACAGTTTAATGGCTTGCTTGGCTCCCCCCACCACAATCTCTCATTGCTCCAGTCTCTAAAACTCTCCCAGCTCCAATTCAGGTCTCCTTCAGCCTGCTTTTCCCTGGACAGACAGGAGTCCCAAAGCAAGAGCAAGGACTGGCATGCTGCACATCCAGAGCTCAGCTTGCGTCACATCCAAACCTCAGTTTTGTTTGCAGTCGGCAAAGGATGAATAGATGGGCCATGCATCATTAGCCAAGGGTTGCTGAGATGTTTGTTCATCAGTACCAGCCAGGAGCATGTCTTTCCAACACAATAAGTCCCTTGTGGGAAGATACTGCTGGTAACTCTTTTAATCTGCTGGGGTGCTAGTCTGAGCCCCTTGCTGTATTATTGTGATGTCATCTCAGAGTTACAAACCTGTACAATATTCTGCCAAGGAAATGTTTTTTCCAAATATGCTGAAAGCTGCCAACTAGCTGTTTGTGCAGCTTAGTAAATGCTAGGTAATTTTCTTCTTAGAAAAGTGGGAAGAGAGTAGGGGAAAACAATAACGAAAAATAATTTACAATTCCCCAGAAATTACCTAGAATCATCCCTTAGGAAGAGCATCAACGGAAGCATCAGGGGATGCTCCTCCTGCCTGCAAAGCTGTTCACATACCATCACTTCCCCGTGATGTTTCCACCCTCTGCCTCAACCTCTGCAGCCTCTCTCTCTGCTCACTCGTTCCCTTCATCCCTAGTCATGTCTTTCCCTGCAGGGAGACTGCACTTTCCAAGGAGCAGGCTGCTCCTCTCTGACTGCCAGGAGCTGCCTCTCTAACATCTTGGCCCTGCTGCCACCCCAAAGCAGCCAGCCAGAGAGATGTGCTTCCAGCCTGCTAGTGGCTGGATGGGCACAGGAGTGGGCAGGCAGACTGCCAGATCATCTCAGGGGAGCAGCGGGTAAGAACAGCCTTTCCTGGGGGCAGGCTTTTCCCAGCTGAGGATTCATCCGGCCAGATCGAGGCTGGCCAGTATTTCCCAAGGTGAAAGCTGCAGTGCCTTGAGCAGTCAGGAAGTCAGACACTAAAATCAGCATCTGTGCCTCCTGCCTGGTGCATGCCAGCACAGAGCACAGAAAGGCTATTTTCCTCCCCATGGTGTCCCTGCCGGGGAACGAGAGCCAGGTGGGAGCTGGTGTAAGGTGTGGACACGAGAGCTGCAGCCTCACAAGTCACCTCTGTCTCAAATCATCTTTGCCCAGCTTGGGGGAGCAGGGTGCTGGTGGAGTGAGCCTGGGCACCCAGGGCTGTCCTTGGTCAAAGGGAGCAAAGCAGCCAGAGTGCAGCTGCCTTTGGCATGGGCAGTGCACCTGTTCTTTCCCCAAATGTGTCCTACCAACAGGGCACACCGTTTGCCTTTGGGCTTTGCTCTGGGTCACCCCACAAGGTCATCCTCATGTGAACTACCACCCCACTATTGCCAGGTCATCCTGGAGTGAACTGGAAGACAAATCCAGCCAAAGCTGTGGCTGAGCAGAGAGGGTGAGTGAGTGAGAAAGTTTAAGCAAAACCAAAAATTAAAGCCTTTCTCAATTTTCATACAACTGTGTTGACATATGAAAGCTAAGCGACAGTTTTTTTAAAGCGACTCTGTTACCTATTAAATTGCAAAAGACCAAGTCCTTTGGTATTCATGAAGAAGAATTCATTAATTCCATAACAGTTAACTTTAAAAATGCAGCAACATGCTGAATGCTGATTACTGAGCAATGTAAAAAAGGGCAGAAAAAAAAAAAAAAATCAGAGCAGTATTTTATTTTGTTGTTTGTTTTCATTTCAGGTTGACTGTATTACTTGAGCAGATGCAGTGCTAACCACTGTAACCCTAAACTGGACACAGAAATGGCATTTCTCTGGGTCCAAAGTCCCCATCTCTGCCTGCAGCTTGCCCACAGCACTGCAAAAGAGCACACTTGGTTGTCAAGTAAGGCTTGCAAGAGCTAAGGATAGGGAAATAAAAAAAAGAGGTAGGAGTGGGAGCACCAAGTTAAAGTATGCGTTTGTAATGTAACAGTGGTGATGTGCTGGATTATTCACGCTTCTGCTCCACAACTTGAAATTGAGGGTGGTAAAAACAAGATGTTCAAAACCCATCTAGATGATTTCTCAGGGGGTGCTGTATAAATGCGATAACCATCACCAGTGAGAATAAAGCAAACAGCAGGAAAAAAAGTAAGCAGCCTGGTCTTTGGTGAATTCACTCTGAGTCTTATATGTCAGGAACCATTGTACTTATCATCTGAAATTCGACTCCCAGCCCTATCCTGGCTCTCCATCAGCCCTCGGTCTGCAGTGAGCAAACTTCTTCTGAAGGATTGTCGGTTTGTAGCCAGCGCAGGCAACGTGTCTCTGTCAGGAACAGTAATGCATGTCGACAAGTGCACATTAATTTTAGATTATTCATCCTGACAAGGCTGTTGATTTGGAGGTTTGCTGCAACTGTTGGTTTAAACAGGCACAGAAGGAAGCTGGAGGCATGAACAAAACCCAAAAGGGGACTTCTGGGAGGGGAGCTAATATCCTGATGAAAAGTCTTCCTAAATTTGTCTAGAGCTTTGAGCTTGGAAAGCTAAAGTGAAATAGAGATGTATTTCAAGGCCTAGCAGCACGGGAGAGGTAACCATGGCAATTTAACCTATTCAGTCTGAGATAGGAAGAAGCAGGATCAAGTTCCTTCACTCCTTTTATGCAGAAAATGCTTCACATGCGCTAAAGTATGAAGGAAAGGTTGTCAGAGAATGAATGAAGGAAATTAAAGAAAATTCATGCAGAAGAAAGCTGTCTTGTGCTCCAGAGCTGCTCCAAGAGAGCCAGTCCTCACAGCTAGGGCTGGCAAAAATGCTGCATCAGATTTGACCCCAAATAAAATTAATGATAACACCCCCCACCCCAGAAAGAATAAAGGATATTGTTTTACGTCACCAAGATGAGCTCTGCTTAGGACTTCTCTCACAGAAGCACATGGAGAGATGCAGCTCACCAGCATGTGCTTCAGAAGGGACTTTGTCTCAGAAAGAAACAGTAGAGTGCTCTGGAGGAGTTTTCTTCAGTGTGTGCAACGCATCTGCATCTGCTCTCTGTGGTGCAAAACAGGTGTAGTTGTCCCTGTGCTCCTGTGCACCAAGGGCCATGCAGCCCTTCCATGAGTTGCTCTTGTGTCAAGTGATGCAAATATATTCATAAGACTTTGGGGAACGACTTCATGGATCATCCATTTTCATGGATCACAGGTCATTTAAACAAAAAAAGACTAATAAGCAGTTGATAAAATTATTGAGGTCCTGCTCTCACTCTTTAATATTAGTAAATCTCTCTGTGACTCTAAACCAAATAAAAATGAGTAAACTCCCATCAGCCTATTCAAGGGACATGTAATATGTCACAGAGTAAAACTATGCCATTCTTATGACCAAGAGGAGAATCTACAGTAAAGTGAAGATGAACAGTAGTGAAAAATACTCTTCATTAAGGTCCTAATATTTGTTATTTAAAATATTCAGACAAATACCTAAAATACAGATAGGAGTGATAGGATGGGTGTGCTCTGCTCTTACAGTGGGGAGTTCCACATCTGTGGGGCAGGAGGCTGATTCTATACCTCCTACTGTCAAACATCATTGTTTTCTTTTCTCTAAAGACTACATTTTTGATGTGCATTGCAAAAGTACAGGGAGCACTTCCTTAGCATTATCTTTCAATAATCACAGCTAAATGGTCTTCAAATCCATGTTGTCAGACAATAGTTTTTGTCATGCATAAACTTTTGTGTTATTAGAATAAATTTCTGGTAAAAAGTAACTTCTTGGAGATTTCCACACAGAGAGTGCAAAGAACTAAAACTGCCATCGACTTTGAAACTTGAACAGCAAGCAGACTCCATCCCAAAGGTCCTTCTCCTCAAGGAATGATTTAGACTGTTAATATTTGCAGTAACAATTATTTTCATGAATATGGACCTAAGCATTCCAGATATGAAAGTCCTAAGACCCTTGGTTCACTCCTCCTTACAAAAATGCTGTCTTCTTGTACCTAAGGCAAGGAGTGATGTGGTGGTGGTGTATGGGCTTTGCCACTGAGGTTAGTAGAAGTCAGCACTGTGAAGTCTAGAAGAAATGACAAACAGGTCTCAAGAGAATGGGTGAGCACCAAAACTTGCCACATTGAGGGTTTAGTGTTGTTAACTCATGCTTACAGGGTGTTTTCTAGTGACTGTTGCTCCCTGTTGAGCATACTCCTTTTCCAGAACATCTGCCTAAGCTCTGCTCTTCTCTGCAGCAGGAACAGCACTGGGGCAGTTTCAGAGGTGAAATGGTTAAGCAATAGTCATCTCCCTCTGGCTGTGGAATTAACATTGGAGGCAGAATGTAAAGAGCAGCATGCAGAGCAAGGTGGGTGCAGCTTTCCCAACGGAGGATGAGCAGCCCAAGTGAGTAATTGACTAAATAGCATGAAATCTGGAAATATTCAGTCATCTGAATTCAGGTGAAAAATGTGGGCTGAGCTACTGAACCTGCTGCTGCTTCTAGCAGCAGTGCTCAGCTGGCAAGCCATAAGACACATTCCCTCCTGCCAGTCTTACCAGCCTCCTGCAGCTGGATGGGGCCAAGGCAGGGGGTCCTAATTCAGCCTGACTTCTTAACTAAGGAAATTGCTTATGGTAGCATGGTAGTAAGTTTTGGTGGGTTTTGCTGGGTTTTTTGCTTGAGCACATTTGCCCCACTGCCACTGTTTTCCTTTTACCTGCACAACTTTCTAGCCTACTATTGCTTCCCTTTTCACCTCCTCTTCCCCATATGCCCCAGAGGGCATCCTGCACACACAGGTATAGCCAAAGGAAGATCAAGACCATGCCATGGCTGTAGTTTATTCTTTACTTGGAAAGCAGGGTGCAAAGCACAGGCAATTTCCCCTCAGTCTGCAGCAGGATGAAGAAAGGTTGATTTGGTGTGTTTGATTACATGAAGAAATCCACATTTTAAGTCCCAATCAATTACAGCTAACCCATCAAAAGATTATGGCTTGTGAGTACTCTTACTGAGTAGAAAGGTGAGGTTTGTGGGCACTTCCTTCATTCCCTAGGGAAGTTAAAAATTTAAAATAAACAACGTAGAGCTGCAAATGGAAGAGGATTTTGTAGGGTGGCCCTTGAAATCAGGTAAATACTGAGTAAAATCTGAGTAGGAAACTCCTCACCCATCACCACTCAGTGCTTTCAAATGCCTTTACTCACTCTTTTACATACCAATGCTTAGTGGATTTTTCTTTTTCCTTTAAACGTAGCTGCTTCACTAAGATTAAATAACAAACTGCAGGATTTTCTAATATTTGAGCGTGTTGTAATTTTAGTGGTCATCCTTAATCTTTTTTCCCTAGCACAGCTTTTTCTCTCATCAGCTTAGTATTTAAACTGGATTCATTTTTAATGCCTTAATATGCAAACACATTTATGTCAAAATTGATTCAATATTTAAACTTGTTCAGTTTCAAATACATTTTATGCTTCAGCTGTTTCAACTTGTAGATTATTTCAAACGTGGAATTGATTCCAAAATTAAGCAGGTTTAAATGTTCAGTCAATTTATTTTAAACTATGTGTGTGTTTTAGAGACCTATATTGAGAAATGCTAATTTTTTTTTATAATGGTGCTTTTGCAGTTTGCAGCGTGTCAGCAGTTTAAAAGTAAGTCTCTGCACATACAACTGGTCCCTAAGATTTAACCAAGTCTACTGCATGATTTAGAAAATGGCTAATTATTGGCCTGTGCTGAATATAGTAGGTAGAACCAGCCAACCTCAGAAACATTTTTTTTTCCTGTCTTCAAAAATGATTGGTGAAAATTAGGGTGAAGATCTACCTGCCTGGCAGTGTCTTTAAATATTTAAAATAATGCTTTTCCAAAATATGCCATTTCCAGACATAACTGTGAATCTAGGCTGTACCTGTAGAACTGTTAGGCTGGACAGAAATGGGAAGTGCAGTGTGTTAGCTAAAAGGAAAGGAGGTCTGCATCTGATTCCCAGTAAGAGGATCCCAGCAATCTCAGTCAATTCTCCCCTCCACCTGAAAGCCGGCATTCTCTGTACCCTGAGAAAGGATACTGGCTGTTTCAGGCAGCTGCGTCTTTGCTCTGCATCCCAGCATTGTTGCTCCATTGTGTGCAACAGACAGATATTATTTTGAGTGGAAATTGAAAGCAGGTTCCCATATTCTCAGGTGTGTACCCTAACTGCAGAGCTATTCTCATGGACACTTAATTATTTATGCAAATTGGAATAAAATAAGCATGAGCGATTAAAAGCAATGCATAACCAAATTTTTTATGACCCTTTAGCTTTGGAAGTCCAACCTGAGATGCCTCTTCTTTCCCTGTTTCAAAGCAGAGATTTGAAGCCTGTTTTCCTAATTCTGCAAGTACATGTAGAGTGCTCCAAAGTTCACTTTCAAAGCTTTAATTTTTATTGATTACTCTTTTTTTCTTCCAAAAATATCACAAAGCACTGAAATCCCTCTTCAGTGAAAGTGAAAAGAATGGGAGGAGGAAGAGTGAAATGGGGATGTTTTGATTATTTTTTGTCCATTTCAGTGGTGAGGAGCCAAAAATCAAATGTGGCTTGAAGTACTTCTCTTCCATTTTGTTTTGGCTGTTTGGCTGTCTTCCTCTCAGGAACACTTAATGTTTTATAGCAAAAGAAAAAAGCAAAAAAATCACAGCAAAGCAAAACCTCTGTTTTTTCAGCTGGCATGACCTTCTTTGTATCTTAAAGTGCTGAATGGTGGCAAACACCTTTGCAATTGGACGCACAGGTGATGTGTTTTTATGGTAGGTGCCGAAAGCCTTTGGTTTCGCTGTCTGGATAGAGCCAGCAGTGCTCTGCTTCATTTATTATTGATATGATATTTTTAATGAGTATTAAAAGAAAAAAGGTCGAGTTACTGTCAGACAACAGCTTGCAATGTTGTTGATGCTTTGTAGTAGAACCTCTTCTTGCAGCAGTTATTTCTTGTCCTTCACAGAGTGCTAAATTTGCACTGTTAATGCTGTCAATATATTGTAATCCAAAGGAGAAAAAAAAAAAAAAACTCAGGTAAATTTCTTCTCAGGTTGGTTATAATATGTGAAAATAAGAATTAGTTAGAAATTGGGCAATTTTCAAGATTCCTATAATTTAAATTGTTTTGTTTTGTTCTTCAAAATGAAATGTTGTGTAACATTAGTTAATGATGTAGATGAGCTCTTTTTGTTATTCTCTTCAAATTAAAATTTCTATGTTGGAAACATCTGAGTGTTGGCAAGAGCACACATATTAGCTGCTTTCATTTCAGAACCATTAAATGCACACAGAAGTATTATCACTTCACGTTAACAACTGATAGACTATATATACCTGCCAAAATTATCTGCAAAATACAAGTAGGTTTAACATCTGCATATGCTCAAGTTTACAATATCTGACACATTTTATTTAAAGTTGTACTTTAACAAAATTCTAGGTAACAAAATATGATTGCATGGGCTTATTGAGAGTTTAGGGAGTTTCAGAAGATGCTACACACAGACACACACAGACACAAACCCACACACTCCTACAGAATAAGTTTCTGTGTCATATTTGCATACTTCTTTCTAGCAGTTTGCAAATTGTGGCCAGTTTAGGTACTGCTGACTGGTTTCTGTCCTTTGGGGGACAGCAGTTGTATTCCAATGAAAATTTTCAGGTGCTCAGCAGTAGCAGAATCAGCTAGGAGAGTGAGAAATGCAGCCAGTCAGCATCTGAGCAGATAATAAAAGCAGCCTGAGGTTGCACCTATCCTAGTTAATTAAACATGCCCAGGACTGCTGTATGGCACTGAGACCAGTAGGCATGAAACATTCCATGAGATCGGGGGCTATTCTGACAGATTACCACCATCCACTGCTCAGATCCCATTATTTAATTTTCTAAAGGTTAAGATAGCCTAACAGTTCAATTCCAGAGTTGACTTTCTCAGGACACACTCAAAACTCCAGCGATAGCACAAGCTGCATCGTTTCAGAATCAATACAAAGGCTCTTGGATTAGTAGCTTCTGTTCCCATGCAGCTCCCTTCCCAGAGGATGCAGCAGTGCAGCCCAGGGTTCCTGCATTGCACCATCATGCACCCAGCTTGGTGCATCACCACACAGGAGCAGCTCAGATCACCCAGGGTGCAGATATGGCCTTATTTTTGAGTTTCAGTTCCCTGTGTTGGGGGCTGATGGGGAGTTGGCTTTACAGCAGGCATCCCGAGTGAAGCCAGAAAAGCAAGAAGAATGTGGTCCAGAAATGAGTCAATAGGCTGGACTTCTAAAGGCAGGACCTCCTTCCCTCTGGAAGAACAGGCAGCCACTGGAAGCTCTGCCTGGGACCTGTGAGGAGGAGTAGCATTCATTTTATGTCATGTCCAAAGCCTGCTTTGCAGGAGAGAAGGATAGCAATACTCCATCTACCAGTGGGAAAATATAACTTAGGTGCAATCTGAAGGGAGATGGGGAAAATTATCTGAGTGTGAGCACAGGAAGAAATTTGGCTTGGAAATAGCCTCTGTGCTTCCTGGGAAGAACAGCTGAATACTGTGTTTGTTTCAATGGGTTTAGCACAACCTTGTCACTTCAGAACATTATACAGTTAAATATATTTATGGTTTTGACAGAGAAATCTCAATCTGTTTAACACCATGGTAAACAACTAGCTTAAAAATCTATCATGCTTTATTAAACATGCAGAATAAGAAAATAATTAGATTAATGCCTCTGACATAAGTGGAGTAACTTCTTTTTAGCAATATGCCATATTTCCTTAGACTTTATCTTTAGAGAGACCATTTGGCAACCGTCTGACTGATATTAAAGATTCTAGTAATTGGTCTTGTTAAAAAAAAAGATAAAACGTCATCTGGACTGGGTTGCAGCTGGTTTGTCACATCCTGGTTTCCTGAAGGACAAAATGTACGCCAAATAAGGAGCAAAGGGCATCAAAGACAGAAAAATTTGGCTTTGGACTCTGAGACTGGCTCTTATTTGCATTAGTGCTCCTAGAGAACAGCAGGCACCACATCTAGTCTTCTTAACCCATTCAGTTTTTGTACTGGTGTTGGGCTGACTTGCTGGTAGCTCCCTTTTTGTTGGTACGCTCAATATAGCAAAAAAAGCTGCCCCCTTAGTCAAGCAGATCAGATTCACACAAAAAAGACACAGACACATCAAAAAGCACACAAATGTGTGTATATGAGAACATCCAAATCACACACAAAGGAAAAAAAATTGTATGGAAAAAGAACAAATAGCAAAGGAACAAATAGGGATAGAGATGGACAATAAAGAGATAGCATAGAAAGAAAGGAGAGAACTAGGCATTCATTCATTGCACAATAGATCTTGGCCAGAAGTAGTTCTGAAGCAAAAAAACTGCTCATGTCCTTTAGAACCCCCTGATGCTTGCCTGGTTCAAACTTATAATTTTCCAGGAAGAGGGAAAGTGAAGTCCCACAGTGTTAGGGTGCATTGTGTGATCAGAGGAGGTATCTCCAACACACACACTACTGTCTGCATACCTGTATTATACCCACTATAATTTCTTCCAATCAGCTTTCCAAATAGAGTTCTCCCAGTGGAAATGGTAGGTGGAGTAGCATGTCCACTCTTTATTTTTTGAGCTTATTTTTCATCATATTGGTTCTATACCCTTCATTTCTCGAGGTTTTATGTTCTTGTGCCTGCTGCTTAGACTTCAGCAGACTTGCTGGGCTTTCCAGTCAGAAACCTTGTGTTCTCCATGACTTTTGCTGACTCTAATGACAAATTTTATGCAACAGACTGAGCTGGATTCATGTTACCTTAGAGAGGGGAAAAAAAAGTAGTTTCTTGCTCTAGTGCTGTATAAAACACCATAAAGTGAAGAAAAACAGCCCTACCAGGTCTGAATATTCAGAAGTTGCAGTCCAACATGCACAGTCATAATAGGCCTATAGAGGCTTAGAAGGAGCATCCAGTGACACAGGAATTTGCTCTAAACTGTAATTTGATGCATGAATTATCAAATAAATAAAATTAATACTTGTACACTTCTAGTACTCAAAGGCTGGGAGCTCTGAGTCCATCTGCTCTTTTTATGGGTTATCTGCATTAATGTAATATCCAAAAGGCTGATCATCTGCAACACTATGTCTGTATTTCTCAAATAAAACTACTGTGACCCAGAAGATCTCAAAGAATTAGATTGAGATGAGCATGGGAAAGCTGGCTGTCCTAACTTGTAATATATATTTATGAAATGCACAGTGCATTAGGTGACACAGACTGCTATTTCATTAACTGCACATTTTGAAGAGAGATTTTTCTTTGTCTTTTAAATAGATCTTGTAAGAATAGAAAATATCATTACATCAAAGAAAATATTCATATAACCCAAAAGATCTGACATAAGCCCTCAAATGCCAGGCAACCCATAGATTATATTAGAATTCCGTGTCTACCTCTAACCGTAATGCAAATCAGTAAGAAGTTTGAACAAAATGTCATCTTTTATGCTATAATTCTGTGACAGGAAGACCTGAAGGCAGATAAAGTGAGTGTGCCCAGCTGATCACTTTTCACAACGGTAACTTTGTCATTTTTTTAAACGCTCTGATTTGCTGCCTGATAAGGCAGGGTTCGATACCCCGCAGAGACATAACTATGCTCTAAGGAAGCTTGAGATTCACTTTCTTCCTGGAGATGCCCTTACAACATTCTGCCTGGGGGAACCTTCCTCACCTCCTTGATGTTACCAAACCCCCCTGTCACTACTACTTCTGCTGATGGGGTCAGTTCTGCGCTTCTTACGTTGCCAGTCAGCTCCTCTATCAAGGGTGTGGGACTGGCATTGAGTTTAGGGTGCAGTCATGTCTTCTCAGCCTCTGTCTGCCTATTAGGAGTCAGGACTGTACTCGTGCTAGCAATTTGCTTTGGAGCAGAAGTGCAGCATTGAAGCAAAAGTGCAGATCATCATCATGCACCACATAGTGGATGAAAAATCCACACAGCTCTTAAAAGACAGAGGACAAGGACAAGAAATATCAGGGTCCCATTCATACATTGTGGACAAGCAGAACAGAGCATACAGTACTTTGCATGTTGTTCTGCATTTCTTTATATTTAATTAGATTAAATTTTACTAGAGGAAGTAATAATCTTGAATTCAGTTTTTTTGCTACGTTTTTTAAATGGAAGAATACATGCCACCTGTAACAAATTCTAATAAGCTAAATATAGGTTATCAGAATTTTTTCTAAACATCAGATTTTATGGCTTGAGACTTAAGTAATGAAGAAGGATCAATACAGACAAAGAAATCAATATGGTTTGCACGCACTGTTTCCCAAGTTCGGAACAAACTTGCAGAACTGTCTGTAATTCCTCCGCTGTAGCCATATATTTTGAAGTCTGTGGAAATTCAGCCATGTAAAAAAATGTTCTGAAAACAAATATGAACATAAAATCATCCCTCCCTGCCCCCCAAAAACCCAAAAGTACCCGAGCATTTTCTTCCCTTGCTTCACTTAGAAAAAAAGAGATTTGCAAATGCTGCTCAGCAGAGATGATTCAGGGACCAGTGATGAAAATTACTACAGACACAAAAAGACTTCCATATGAAAAGACAGTGAAAATCTCGAACCTCCTTAGCCCGGAGATTAAATAAATAACATGGAGCATGATAGAAGTATACTGAGTAATGAATAATGTAGGGGAGACAACTTGGGAACTCCTAATTACCTTTTCTTTATAACTCATAACTAACTGCTAAGATGGGACATATTCTTACCCAAAAGCACAGTTAAATGTGGAATTCACTGCCACTAGCTACCACTGCAGCAAATCATCTAGTAAAAAATGATAAAAGGGTAGAAAAGTATATGTACATTAAGAATGCCTATTGTTATCCTGGGTCATCTTAAAAAACAGTGTCATAAAGCCATAATCTTCCAAAAGGAAGCTAAATACTAACATATTTTTGATATCTAGTTTGTTCCTCTGTTGTGTTACATGGTTTTTGCACATCCTTTGAAACTTCCATTGCCAAACACTGGCAGAGGTGAGAGCCTGGGACAGGGGTGTCAGTGCTCTGCACTAGCCTAGCAGCTTTTATACCGCTCTAAAACGGAAATGAAGCAGGGCTGCAGGGTCAAGAGGCCACTCCTGCCTGAACACAGGCTCAGTTATACCTCCAGTCTGGCCTGGATTTAAACATTGTTGAGAATGGGGCTGCAAGAGCCTCCCCATGCAACCTTCTGCCTGATAAGCCTTGTCCTTGCAGGGACACATGTGGTCCAATCCTCCCTTGCAGGCAGGGAAGACTTCTGAGTCGGGCACCCACTGTGGGCACAGACAGTGAGCTTTCCCTCTTTGCTTCACATCATACTTTTATGTGTTTGATGACTGTTGCGGTGTTGCCTCAGTACTTTCTTCTTCAGGCTAATTAACTGCAGACTTTCCTCTGAAGTCACGTTTCCCAGACCTCTGATCTACCTCAGTGCTTACCTCTGCCCTCCCTCCAGCTGAGCCACACACTGGTTGAGGCATGGTGCCCAAATCTGAATGCAGCCCCCCATGAAGCCTCTTCAGTGCCAAGTGCAATGAGAAGGGCTGTTTCAGATGGCTTGCTTTTTTCCTGTTCATACATTCCGCTATAGCTTTTCTTTTTCTTGTATCTGCAGGACATTTTTGAATCTTGTTTGGTCTGTGTGATCCATTACCTCTGAGGTTTTTTCCCTAGAACTGCAAGTTGCAAATTATTTCCCCCAAGACCTGTACAGCTGATTAAGCCAAATAAAGTGTGTACCTTACTTTTCCTCTCTCAAATTACGTTCAGTGTAAAATAAGAAATGGGATACCCATTTTGAATGACTAAATTTTGTAATATAGCACATGATCAGGATAATATAAAGAGGATAATGGGAAAGAGCTTTTGTTATTCATTTGCTAAGTGTAATTTAGCTTTCATTATTTCTTACAATAGCAAATCATCTAGTCGTAACATCCCGTGCTGAAGTCTGAATTCTCTATGACTGAGAACTGCATGACAACATTTAACAATATTGAAAAATTCGGTTGTGTGTGGATTTGCAAAACAGAAACCCTTTTGCAATTTTCACAGAATTTGGCAATAGTCTTGTGGAAATGTGTGACCTGACTAGATAACTTCCCGCAGGAGCTGATGACTATTGATCTTCTGGGAAAGATAAAATACAGAAATGTATCAAATCATTAAGTGAGTGTTTTGACCCATATAGGAGCTAAGGCTTTGACACTGATATTGCAATGATATATATGCAACAACAAATGGAAATTCTCAGATATGTTAATCTAATTTAGATGCTGACATTAAAAAGCAAATATTCAAAACATAATGAACTGTTGAGAGAGTAATTTTGTAATCATTAGTTTAATATCTTGAACTTAAATTTTCAGAAGTTAGACCATTCATTTTTTTTTATAAATTCTAAATTTGATTCTTATTGCTAATTTTATAAAGAGAACTTTTCAAATATTTGTAGAGAAAAGATACTAAACTGCACCTTTGCTTCCCAAATGACAGAACTGTGCAAGCCATGAGAAGTATGAGACTTTCTCCAGTAAATACATGGGCAAAGTTTCTGGTATAGCTATGGCTATATTCCCATCCAACTGCCTACGTAAATAACTGTGGTTTTCCTTTTTATCTGGTAGCTTTTATACTGTTGGCAGAACAGGGGTTCATACAGCCTTTTGTAGCCTGTGAGGGTTACAGCTCTCCAACACTGATGAATCATAGAATCAATTCAGTTGGAAAAGACCTCTAAGATTGTCAAGTCTGAGTATTAACCCAGCACTGCCAAGTCTGCCACTAAACCCTGTCTAAACCAAGTGCCACATCTGCACATTTTTTAAATACCTCTAGAGATGGTCACACCCTGGGCAGCCTGCTCCAGTGTTTGACAACACTTTCCATGAAGATATTTTTCCTAATATCCAATCCAAACTTCCCCTGGTGTGGCTTGAGGCCATTTTATCTTGTCCTGCCACTTGTTACCTCCAAGAGGCTGACCCCTAGCTGGCTACACCCTCCTTCCACACAGTTGTAGATAGTGATGAGGTCTCCTCTGAGCCTTCTTTCCTCCAGGCTAAACAACCTTAGCTCCCTCAGCTGCTCCTCATAAAACCCCAGTGGACAGGGATACAGGCACTGCCCTGATCCCGTTGGCCCCAGTATTTTTGATACAAGCCAGGATGCCATTGGCCTTCTTGGCCACCTGGGCACACGCTGGCTCATGTTCAGGCAGCTGTTGACAAGTTGAAGAGACAAGCCTGAAGTTAGCCAACACATGCAATGACACTCAGTATTAATCAGCCTAGCTAGCCTGGTAATTAGCTCCCACAACCCCTTCAAAAGTCCCAGATGCACATCTTTGCCTCCACACCTTTGCTTTTTCTTCAGATCTGATCATTTTCTGGCTGAAGCCTGAAAGACATTTCAGAAGCTCCTACTTCCCACCTCCTGCCTCCCACCATGGGTATGGGTTAAGCAGCTGGAGCTGGAGCTATTTCCTAGCCAAGAAAAGAAAGTAAGCAAACCTCTCTTGGTTGGGATTAGTTTATTCTTCCCAGAAGAAAACTGGAGAGACAAAGAGGAGCACATTCTGAGCCATTTACTCATTCATCTGCTCTTCCATCCATATGTGTAGCATCCTCAGTGTATGCACATGGCTACATTCTGTTTAGTTTTTAAGTCTGGGGAAAAATTTTACTGGGTCTCAAAATCTGAGCCCATACTTGGCAGGGTATGTTACTGCTTCCATTCATAGCTAGGGACTATGCTCAGCAATGAAGGTGAAGGGGTGTAACTAGAAAAAAATATTTGTTTTTCACTTTATTCCCAGTTTCTGCTAATCTAGTGGCATTGATCTGCTGCTATTAATAAAAGCAATTGTTTACCTCCCTCATCTGCAGACTCCTAACATCCTTGCAAGCACAGCAGCACTGTTTGCTTTATTTTCTATGAAAGCATTTTCCCTCTCCATACTCCCACTCATGTACAGACAAAGGCTGCTAACATACCGCAGCTATCTCGTCACAATCAGGACCTTGCAATTTGATTTTACTTAATGGATCTTAAAGCATGGGAAAGTGTTATTATTTACTGAAAATTAGTCAAGCCCCTTGTTTTGAATGTAAAGGTTCTTTCTAATTCTGCAATTCCTTCTTCATTTATTTAAGGTTTCAGAGAAGAAAAACAAAACAAAAGTAACCTTTACTTTCCATTGTATTTAAAGCAATTTAAACAGTTCACAAAACCGAAATCCCTGCAAAACCAGTCCTGGCATATTATTTAATCAGACATTGGGCCTCCATTTAACATATTGTCATTTGAAGGGCTAGAGAGACCTTCAGAAGTAATCCATCCTGGCTGTTTAAGAGTCAGATTCCCCTCTAGGTGGAAAAAGATTGGCATCTGCCAGCACTGAAATATCAACTCCTGGGTACACAGCACAGAAGTCTGTGGTCTCCAGCTCTCTAGTCCCCAGTTACCCAAGCTGTTGACAAGCTTTAGTTGTATTTATTTTCACAGTCTCCTTAGAAATGGATGATGCCCTTACTCACATATTCTGCTTTCATAGAAGGAAAGGAGCAAATATTAGCCATGAGCCATGTGAAGACAAGGAATGCATGGCAATGGAAGGGAATGGACATCAATTGCTCACAAAACACTTTCCTTTTTTATTCCCAGAAGCTATCATGGAAAGAACTGGGCATCATATTTTAGTTTGCAGTTCCCTTAAAATCCTTCCTGGCCTTGTGTATGAAAAAAGGGCTTATGAACTTGGAGGGAAGATCCTGAATTATCATTCCAAGAGGTTGATAGTCCTCTGTCAGGGATTCCTTGTCTCTAGGAGAAAAGAATCTAATAAGGCATTCAACAGCCTAAAGACAGGGGAGGAGGGGGATTTTGTTCCATTTGTATGTAACTTTACTGTGAAAAATTACCACATAAAAAGAGCATCTTCTTGCTCAGGGGGGTCTAACAAAACTCTGAGTTTCTCCTGTTGCTTTTCCCTTTATTCTGTCTTGCAGACTTGATGCAGATAGGCAGACAGGAGCTGAGGTTTCTATACAATCATAAGCATCATCCTCAGAAGTGTTTACAGAGAGCTAATTAGTTGAAACCTGACTAATTGCAGTGAGGCCAACAGACCTGCACAAGGCCCAGCAGCAGTGCAGTTTTGCCAATTAGCCATTCATGCTTGGTAGCTGTGTAAAAGACTTTGCTGGTCCAGGTGTACATATGGTTTGCAAGGTCTGCGGTCAGGAAACAAATATCCACTTTACTCTCAAGCTGAATGTATGTTATTCAGAAAAACACACATGAAATAATAATTATAGACATGCACGATGTGATGTTTGCTGTAGTGGGACTTCCTGGGAGAACACTGCATTTGAACACTCCCAGTTATGCTGTGGGACATAGAGGTCTTGGAGGTCTTCACTGTAGATGTCTTTTTACTTTTTTTTTTCAGAATTCAATCATGGAATTGTATCTACTGCAGCATACATTGGCATAATGTTTAATTCATTAGGTCCCCAAGGAAATCTGCAGGCTCTACAAAAGCTGTGAAAATCTGTCTATTCTGTGCAGGCACCCCATTGTCAGGGCCACCTCGACACCTCTCCACAGCAAAGATCTTCTGATTAGAGGAACACAATATTAGGCCTCAGCTGTGATGTGACTGTTGAGCTGTTTAAAGCTCCTTACTTCTGCAGTTCAGAGTAATATTAAAATATGCAATCCGTGGTAATAGAGACCAGAGCTAAGGGCAGACCTATAAAGCAAAGACAACTGGAAAATGGCAGTAATAATTATGAGTCCCCCTGCTGCCCTGAAACAGGAATGTCCAGTGTTGGCACAGGCACTGCAGAATGCACAAAAGGGAGGGAAAAGAGAGCTTTTCTGGCAAAAGCAAACTAATGTGTTTCAATCAGAAAGACCTGTCACTTCTAGCCAAATCTGAGGAACAACAGTCACGCTTGGCACCTCCTATCCTTGCTGGAGGATGTGTGCCAGAATGGTCCCTGGCACCTGCCCATTGTAGCAGCTCAGCCCAGGATGGATGTGGCTGTGCCTGCGCTTTCACCCTCCTCTGGGCCTTCCACTGGGTACTGGAGGAGTCACAGGGCATCCCAAGCACCCAGAGGCCTCTACAGTGCTGAATTTGCACACCTGGGTTCTAAAACAGCCCCTAGGGACCTCACCAAGATGCTGGGGGAAAAGGGAAGGCTGCTAAAAAGACCCAGACCAACAGAGGCAGACAGAGGAGGAAGAGGAACCGAGCAAAACAGATGGGAAAAAGAGGAGAAATAAAATCAAAGAAACTGATTGCTGCCTACCCAATATCTGTTTGTCATTTTACCAGTGCCTCCTTGCATCTGCAGTCTACTGGAACTCATTTACAGCTATGTCCCTTCCCAGATTCACCACAACTAACTCTCTGAGGCTGAAGCACTCTGTAAGACCTCGGAATAAAATGAATGAGTGTTTCCCATTGCCATTTTGCTTAAAATAAACACCTACAATGCCTTCAGTCTTGTGACAGTCATTCCTTCCTCAGCTGTCTCCTTTGAGTTCTTTTCTCACCCACTGCTGTTCCTCTTTCTGCTTCTTTTACATGATATTTTTGGTAGAGAGGCCATGAAAAGGAAAGGCAAAAAATACAGTGTTGTTCAACCATTGCCAAAAGCTGGAGTCACTTCACAGAGACAGAGTGATCTAGGATTTACTCTGTAATCCCCAACATGTGAAAACTGAAACAGGTCATTGTAGGGCTCAGATCACAAGATGCACTGCCAGAGGATGTTTGGGCTTTCTGTCCTGTCAGACGAAAGAAGTCTTTATTATGTTATTGCTATAAAAGAAAGAAAAAGGAAAAGAAAAAAAGGAAAAGAAAAAAAGAAAAAAAGAAAAAAAGAGAAAGAGAAAGAGAGAGAGAGAGAGAAAGAGA
>NC_031769.1:69062975-69254801 GCF_001522545.3 Parus major | reverse complement strand
GAAAAAGAAAAAGAAAAAGAAAAAGAAAAAGAAAAAGAAAAAGAAAAAGAAAAAGAAAAAGAAAAAGAAAAAGAAAAAGAAAAAGAAAAAAAAAAGAAAAAAGGAAGAAGAAAGAAGAATGTCATGTTTTAATAATCTAGTGTGCTGCTAAGAAAATTTATTTCACTGCTCAGGACCAGTTGATGACAGTATAAGCTTTTTTAACAGGTGTTGCTGCTGTAAATTGTATGCCTCAGTTTACTTGCTAAAGAATACAATTAAGCCAACAAAGAGATGGTTGTGACTCACACATAATGAAATGAGAACAGTATCATCATCATTAAGCAGCAAATAAAGCTATTGATTCTTTGCATTATGCTGTCAGGTTTAATTCAATTTCATTTTTTTTTCTCCTTTCAGCCCTTAATTACACAGTTCATGCTGAATCCTCTTTTTAGCAAACAGAATGGAGTGATGCCTTACCTTCTTACCTTAGCAACAAAAGCACAAGCCTACCGAGCCCCAGTGTATCTTTGTTGGACTTAATTAAAGACAGACCTTCACAGCTTCTGATAAAGGCAGGTATTTCAGTCCTGAGACAGTCTGGGGGCTCCAAGCACAATGTTGGTGCTGCTGGGCTGTGTCTGGCTCTTTCCCCCCATCACCAGCTGGGTGCACCATCAGTGGCTTCCATTTAGCTTGCAAAGGTGAACCAGGCTGCTAACAAATGCCCTATAGAGATGGAGCCAAGGAGAGGGGGGTAGAAAAATGCTGCAGCAGTCAAAATGTGAAAATAAAAATCAGTACTGCTATGTGATCTCATCAAAGGGCCAGTGTAGAGCACGGTATGAAGGAAAAAGAGGTGGGTGAGGGAGAGGGGGCATCTCCTCTGAGTCCTTTCTAACAATAGCAGGTACAGAGAGCATTGAAAGCGAGTTCATGGACACTGGGAGCCCTTCACTGTAGGATGTGCTGTGCCAGAGCTGTACTGTCAGCGTGGGTTGGGCTGCTGGTTGCTTACAATGGCAGGAACATATTGCACCATTTCTGGAGAGCAATCTGAATAGTGGGAAGAGAGGGGGAGTTTTTGTTGATTTTTTTTAAACAAAAACCATACAGATCAGCTGAATAGCATATTCACTGGATATTGTTCAAGCAGCACTTTTCCCTGCTTGTGGCCAGTTTGCAATACATGTATTCATGCTGATACCTTCTTCTGTGAGCTATTCATAAATACTTTCTTATTATGCATCAATGGCAAATTTGGCCCTGGTTGAGTAGCTGTGTTAGGAACAGTCTAGACTGATGCCTTTTTTTCCACTTCTGACTTTCTGATGAATATGGATCATGACTTATAGACAGGTTCTGCTCTCCTGCCTCAGACCTTCTAAAGTGATCTCCCTCAGCTCCAGCTATTGCAGCAAAACAAACTTCCATGGGACCACTCAGTGACTTCCTCACTGCAAGTCAGGGGATCAGAGCCCACAGCAGACAGCAAATACTGATTATTTTAGAGGGGTCATGTCTTCTGAAAGTTTCTCTTCTGCCCAGGTTCACAGGGATGTCCAACACAATTGAAGGAGTATGTATGTCCCCTTCACAGGAACTGGTGAATCATTTTTCCGCTCCTCCAGATGAGTATGTCATAAAAGGAGGAGATTAGAATAAATCCTCTGGCATGAATTCAAGCAAACCATACCTGCCAGCATCTTAATTAAAGACAGAAGGTATCAGATCAAGTGAATTTGTGAAAATATTCACTGGGGGGAAAAAAATGTCAAGAAAGGACCTGAGGTGCTCGTTTTCATATGAGGTCTCAGGCTCTGTACTTCTCATGTTCTCTGCAACAGCTGCTTAGACCTTCGGGAAAAAATCCGCCTTCCCTCCTTCTACTCCACTTCTTTGTTTCTTGCAAGAATTAGCCCATTGAAATATAAGGAGAGTTGATGTTGAAGTACTGTTGTCACTTAGGGTATTTTTTAACAGAGTATTTTAACTCCTGGGAAAGCACTGATTGCCTGATTGCTCCTTAGGTTTGTATTTTTTATGCCCAACACCACTTTATGTCAGGATTCTCAAAACAGTGGAACTGTCTCACCCTGCAACAGATCTTAGAGAATTGACTGATGATTTGCAGCCTGAACAAACTTCAGAGAAAAAATAAGGTTGATTGAGACTCCCTAAGTCTTCTGAGGATGCCACCTCTGAATCTCACAAAACTAAGTTTCAGCATCAGCTTCATAATGATCTGAGAAAGTGAATATTTGACTTTTGAATATCTGACTTTTCCCTGAGAAAGTGAATATGTGTTATCAGTTGTCATCCCCTTTGTTTTAAGCTTCACCAATAAGCTAAAAGAACATGGCATAAAGTGCTTCCAAAGTCCATTTCATATCCTGTACAGGTCTGTGTGGGTACTGTGGAGCCTGTTTCTATTTGCTAAACATTTTTTTTTATTCTGTCTACCTTGTGAAAAATACAGAACAGAAAATGAGTAGTGATTTAGGATCTGTCTTTTGAGTGAAGGAGGTTTAGATGTATGTAGGCTTAAGTTTCCTGCAGGCTAATAATAATTCAGAAGAGTTTGACGAAATTAATACGAGTGAGTCCATCATCTCAGTAATGTCTTGCAAAAGAACACAGGCAAAATAAAGCTTCTGTTCCTCTCCTATATGGCCAGGATATTTCTTAGTCTGTAGATATTTCCTTGAACATCTGTTAGAAAAAAGAAAACAGCTGTAACAACAAAAACAAAAAAATACCCTCTGATGTTTTAAATTGCTTTATAACTTTAAGGTCTCTCCTTTTGCTTGGTACACAGTCTCTTTCCAATTTTCATCACCTCCTTCCTCATGTATCTTTTCTGTTGCAGTATGCTTTATACTGAATTAAGTAAAAGCAATTATTTGCAAACTTACATATGTAGGTTTTAAACCCAGCAACACCAAATGGTAACTTCCCTAAGCAGTTTTGTTTGCAGCTTGTTTACTGCTCTTTGCAGCTGTTACCAATGCTCTTTCCCCATTATCTGCCTGGCAGCAGCTGTAATGGAGAAGGTATTGTGAGAGAAGAGTGCCCCAAATTTCCTGCTTATGGTGAGGAGCCCTCATGGCTGTAGAGAGTGCTAGGTAGCTTCTGCAGCAGAACCTCCAGGCAATGGCACTGAAAGCAGCAAATTATTTTGGGTTTTTTTCTCCCCATCTGATTCTCCAACTCCGTGAATCGTTAATACGGTTTAGAATGGAAATGAAAATGCCACAAAAGAGCATCTCATTGCAGGATGTCTGTAAAGATATATAAAAGGATCTTTTCATGGGTAATTATTCAAACTACTTCATATAACTGTCACCATTAAAAGGTCACTAACTTTTACCACACGGGGATTGCTAAAGATGCAGTGCTGGCACCATCTTCTAAAACTTGGGAAAGTGTCACTCATGGTCATCTGTAATACTGCCTGGTTTTATCTTCACTTAACTCGACTCAATTCAACTTAGCTTTATTACGTTAGTAGAGAGGATCAAGGTGACCGCTTTTACTGACAGTGTACAACCTTATAACAAATAGCAGCTCTTTCCTTGAGGAACTTTCACTCACAAAATGATAGACAGACCATATCTCAGGCATGTCATCTTTTTACTGGTAATAATTGCAATTACAACCTACAATGTTCTTGCTGTATTTCATTTCAGATTTTAATTGCATACTATCATTCTCATTCCAAATTAAGATCCCAGTGCATATTTTAAACTGTCTGTAAATACACATTAAAAAGATGACATCCATTAGACAACCATGCAAGCAGTGTATATGTGGCATATTAAAGAAGCTTGAAGAGCTTGCTCTCAACCCAAATGCCTGAATATACAAAATTTTCTGTGAAAAAAAATAAATCCTTTGGGTATATTGCAGATAATCCTCTTTCCTATACACTATAACATCTTTTCTGTCAAATAAGGTTGAAATTGGCTAAATGGATTCCAGTTTTATTAGATGAGGACTGACAGGCAGAAAAAAACCTACTATACACCCATTTCTTTGGGAAATCCAGCTAAAAATCCTTTATTCTCTAGGTAGACAATACAAGTGGTATTACTCCTAGCAATGTGATATGCAGCTGAATTTTGAGGCTTCAAAACATGGCAGGCTATACAGATGCTGTGTATCAGAGGCAGCTCTTCTGCTGCCTGAGTGAGTCCTGGGCATCCCTGAGCCCTTTGAACATCTGTAGAGCCTAGGGAGGTTGCTTGTGAGCAAAATGAGTGCTAGCAAACTTTTCATGCCAGCCTTACAGAAATAGGTCACTGCCCCCATTGCATTGCAAGTCAAGTGAACTCTGAGACTCAAAAAAGGCAAAGGAAAGGAACATTTGTGTCTGCACTGAAGAGGTGTAAAAGTTTTGGGAGTTCAGAGAAAGGTGCAAAAAAGCTGCATAAACCCCTCATCTTGCTCAGACTGAGAATTCAAGGGAAATGAAAGAGTCTGCCTTAGTGAGATGGTAGAGAGGGCAGAAGAGGACCCTGAAGTGGAAGATGAGAACAGCTTCCTTCTTTCCTTGGTCAAAGAGAAATTTTCCATATGGCTAGCTTTTCAGAGCAGCAACTTTGTGCTTGTACAGACCAAAGCAGGTTGTGTCTAGTGTTTGCAAGACAGCCTGAGAAACATGAAATTCTTTTACCTTTGCTCGTCCTTGACCTCTCCAATAGCCAACAGCAAAGAAAAGAAAAAAATTACAGACTTCACTTATTATGGGAAGCCTAGAGGAAAGTGCTTGTTTCAACTGAAAATTATTCCTGAAAATACATGTTATACTACGGGGAAATTGTGTTTTTTAATCACATAAACTGGAGAGTAAAGTGCTATAAGGTGCTAGGTTTTTCACAACAAGTTGTCTGCCACTGTACCATCCCCATCATTTCACATGAAGCATGGTCAGTGAGTGTTTCTCTGGATGCTTCATGTCTCTGGGAGCTACAAATTCTGAGGGCTCCTAAATGAATGCACAATTGTTGATCCATAGAATTACAAACAGCTTTTTGTATGTCATGCTAATGCTTGTTCATTATTCTAATGTTTCAGTAGCAGTGGAGATGGGGGGGGAGGGGTTTTGGGTACTGTAGCCTGTGTTAGATAATGTAGAAATTAGTGCAGTGCTCATTGTTAGTGGTTATTTCTTACTAGAAATGTTTGTTGAGTGAGCCTTTCTTCTGCACAGTAATAGGTGGCTGATTGGTGCTGATTTAATGATTTATAGAATCTTATTTCATGATGAGACTGCAGCTCATGAGGAGTGCCAGGGATGTGCGTTTTGAGAAGCTGACATGGGCTGCATATTTCATGTACTGCTGGAGAGTGCAGACAGGCTGTGTAGTATCAAATCACATAAGATGTATGTATCTAAGATTTTCCTGTGTAACAAAAATCCTGTCATCTGTTGACATAAGAGACATAACAGTTCTGCGACCCGGCATAGTTCTTCAGTCTGGACAGATGAGACAAATCTAAATAATTGAGTATGAGCTCCTCAGACTTTGTTCATGTTAATGCAGTGCCACAGCCAAAAAGCACAGAATGGTTTTGAACTGCCTGCACTCTCCTCCCGCTTGCAGCAATCACTGTGTTTTCCAGTTGCCATTATTGAAAAGGCCAGCAAGGTTCTGGGTTCATGCAAGGTACCATAGGTAAAGCTTCCCCACTGGCCAGCAGCAGCTTCCTGCTCTGCCTTTTCTGCCACAAATTTGGGCAGAAAGTTGCTGATTCCTCTTGGATAGAAAGATAGTAGAGTAACTAAAAATTATATCCATGTTCATGTAGGTAGACAAGCATACACATGATGACTTGTACTGACATTTCCATCTAGCAACAGGACAACATCCAAAATCCTTTCTCATCTTGCTGCTCACTGCCTTTAGTCCATTGTTCCACTGCAACCCTGGGCTCTGTCATGCTTGAGAGGAAAGGAAAACTCCAGCATTAATACCCCTGTACTGAGTGGAAAGTTCCTAGCTGCCTCCTATTGGAAACAGAGAGCTGGCAGTCATTAAGTCTGTTGTGATTACCACTGCAGAAGATTCCTTTTTAGAACTTAGTCCTATTTTCTTTTAATCCCATCTGTTGGTAGACCTTAGAAAAAACAACAAAACAGCAGAACATTCACCAACACGTTCATAACAACCTACTACCAGGTTTTTTTATTGCTATCCCTGTGTAAAATGACTGCAGTTTGTATTGACTTTAACTGAGATTCATAACATCATTTCCAACTTACTATTTGATTTCAGGTGCTTTTTTTCTTTAAAGCTTTACTTGCTAATGTATTTTTCTATAATTACACCACAATCACTCCTAAGTGCACAGTTTACATTGAGCAGAGCCATTAAGGGTTGCTGCTGGTAGTTGATTGTTACACAAAGTTGCGCAGTCAACTTTGTGTTTAGACCCAAACCAGCTTTACAGGGCAAAGATATATTTAGCTGCAGGAATTTCCAGCCACTATTTTTGTTGATGTCCGTAGTTAATCAGGCTGGACAGCCTACAGGGTAATTGTGAAACTGGTGTTAAGCAGTCCTGTGTTCAGCAGAGATCTCAATGTCTTTGCTGTGCATATGGTGATGAGCTTTAGTGGCTGGCTCTGAACTGTGCTCTGTCTGATGCAAAGGCTTCATAGCACACTATAAGCTATCAACAACACACATTTCTGAGCTCTTTGTTGTTTCCTTCTTTAAACTTTTCCCTAGGTGATGAAGTGATTCTCTATTCACAAAACCTGATTTTGATCTTACCTCTTTGGTGAAATTCATTTGAGTTCTGTGCCAAATTTGTTTAAGGAGCTACAGCTCTTTAACATGTTTATGGCTCAGGGGGGTACACTATAATTTGAGGAAAACATTAGTATGTGTAATACTACCAGTGATGAATAATTAACATACAATTATAAAATCTTTCATCAAGATTTTACGTGGGCAAGAATCATCTCATTTTTCCCCAGACCACATTTGAAATAAAGCAGAACAGCAGTGAAAGAGGATGTACACCTTCAAATAGTCCAGGGTAGGCACTGAAGATGACTGCCACACACAGATGAAACAACAAAGGGAATTCACTTAGACAGAAGGTATTAGCAGAAATGCAGTATCCACTGATGGGGTTTTGCAAGTGCCTTGCACGTCATTAAACTGATTTGGAATTTGGAATGGAGACAGAAGACTTCAGTATTGCCCTTGTTGAACAGATTACTGCATCTTTTAACAGCCTCACATAAGCAAGAACCTATTTTAATGTCCTGTTCAGAAGAAAGAACACCATCTGCAGAATTAGCAAGAAGTACCTGTGGCAAGTGGACATTCCTCAGGAATGCCTTTTCCACCCCTTCTGCAGCTTTTAAAAATATGGGGAATCATAACGTAGAGAGACATGAGTGCTCAAAAGCTACTGCAGGTTGAAAATAGGTCTGTTTCTATTTGAGCACTGGAGGTTTGCTGAATCAGGAAAAAATTGATAAAGAGGGTATGAAGAGAAAACTCGAGCATCTGCAATAGTCTTTGGAGTGCTCCAGCTCTGAGCATGAGGCTGGCAGCACAAAGACTGTGGAGACCAACCTGGTATCATTTCTGCCCCAGTATATCAAACAGGAGAATAGGCTGTCTTCAATAGATGGAACAGAGGATTAGCTTGTCCTATCAAGGGAAGGCCAAGCCTCTTTGGCTTGATATTCAACAGCAATTACCAGCTCAAATGGCTGATAAACTAAGTAGTTGCATGGAGCTGCTGACTGAGACATGCACCTCAGTCATGAGAGCAGGAAAGCTGCAATCCTTCAGCACCACCTTCTATTGTACTAAAGGCTGCTGCCCACCATAAAGGCAGGATCCTCTGCTTCAATCCAAATGGAAGTTTCTTTACTTGAGCCATTGTCTTCAGTTTTTGGAGGGAAGTACAGTAAGAAATTATCTGAGCCATCAGGAACAAGGGGAAGTGGAAAACGGGTGAGTCGGGCACTGGTTCCTTTCCCACTTGTCTCCTCTGGCACGGCTGGAGGTGCTGCCTTGTTGCAAGGGCACCTGGCATCTTCTCCTAGGACTACTAGAATTGAGGACAGCCCCTAGTCAGGGAGCCATCAGGTAGGACCGTCTGCCTCCAAGGATGAGGAGCAGCAGGGCAGCCACCAACCCACCCACACAAACCTGCCTGTGGCCTCTCTTCACTCTGATGGGACTTCAGCAAGGCTTTTTAAACCCTTAGTGACAGCCACCATGAGACAATAAAGCTTCAACAGATGTCAATCCTGCTGTGATTGGTTTGGGAAAGTTTTGTTCCCTGCCCAGTCTCATGGCTGATTGGCAGGGCACCCTTTGAAGTGGTTGATTTTGTTTCTGTTTGAAGTATCAGACCAGGCAGATTCAGTGTCACAACCAATAAAGTTATCCCTCACTTCCCAAGGCTCTGAAGAGCCTACCAATGGGTAGGCAGATGGGTACTAATTCCTCCCATGAGTGTTGTCTCTTATTCACTTTGCATTGGCAAGCACTTTATAGGTCATCCCTAACTTCATCCTGACATGCAATTACTCTTCTATGTTTATCTTTCTGCAAAAGTTCCTTTCATTTTTAATTTGTCTGTTTATAAAAAGAAAGGACAGTTTTATTCCATATTCAGTTTTCTCCAACATGGCTCTAATTAAGGCTGATGACAATCTACCCCACATTGTAGGCATGGAATACCCTTTACTGATGCCTCCTAATTAATAAATATTTCTAGACAATAAATAGTGGTTGAAATTGATCATATTTTCTTGGCAGCACTGTAGGTTTTATTGAGTTTGCTGTGGTTTCAGGTCCAAAACAGTGAAACCTGAGTTCTGTCTTCACCCTAAAAAACCCTTTCCAAATGTGAACATTTGTCCATTGGATGGTGATTCACCCATATGTGACCTGACCAAAACGAATAGCTGGTAACAGGAATGCATGGGACTAAAATACTGAAGACTCTCTGAAGACCGTGCTTCTGAAAAAGTTGAATTCTCAGACTTATGACTATAAAAAAGTCAATTCAGAATGGATGTGCCATTCTAGTTTTGCTGACTGTTCACAGATTGTAGAACTAAACATCACACTAAAACTTATACTTGGCTAATATTTTTTCTTGCATACCTGATAGAGAATGAACCTATTCTGAATTTTGCATAACTTCCTCCAGAGACACTTAAAAATTGTATAAAATTATACTGTGTCTTTAGGTAATTATTTTAGTTATGGGCTGTTTAAGAAACAAAATTGCTTATTTAGGATTCACAAGTTACTGCAGTTATTAAGGTCAAAGGGGCACTTTTGGGATTGACATTATAAATTGAAAATATGACTTTGCATTTACCTTTTTTCAGTCTATCTGGTTTTTCCCCAGTGTTTTCACTTCTTTTACTAGGATTTTGCTTTTTGTGTGTCATGATAAAATGAACTCTTCCATATAAAAGACAAAAGCAAGACCCTAGTACTTTATTATGTTAGCAAACATTTGTCACAAGTCTTACAGAAAATATTCTACAACTCAACGTTGGTATGACTTCACCTCTGGTACAGTGTGCAGTTTTGGGCTCCACAATATAAGAACATTAAAAGATTAGCATGTGCTCAAAGGAGGGCAACTAAGATGGTGAAAGGAGTAAAGGGCATGACTTAGTAGGAATGGCTGAGGATACTGGGCTTGTTCAGCTTGGAAAAGGGGAGACAGGTGTGTGACCTCATTGCTGTCTACACCTTCCTCATGACAGGGAAGTGGAGAGGGAGGTGGTGACCTCTTCTTTCTGGTGTCCTCTGATAGGACACAAGGGTAACCTTACTAAGAGATGTTCCATCCAGTTCCAGCAACCTGAAGTTACCTCCTCTGGTCTTCGTTAATTACTGTGTCACAGCTTCATTCTTGATTTTCTGACATGGGTCAGGAACATGAGAGCTTGAGAGAAAAAGAGCTGGAAAGCTAAAAGCACTAAGAGCTGCTGGAGTTTTTTTCTCTATTAATTTCTCACTGGCTTTGTGGCTGGAGGAGTCTGCTGAGGCAGAGTGGTAGTTGAGAAGATAGTTTACAGTGAATGATGGCTTTTTAGAGTTTGACTGACAACAGTGTGTTGAAAGGTGTTTGACATATTTTCATTTGATAGCAGTAATCATGTTGGTCAAGAGAAGATCCTAATATTTCTCATTGACAATCAGCAGCCCCAAGAATTAAGGGTCCCTTTCAAATCTGATAGTTCAGATTTCTGTCTGTCAGACACTGTCAAAGAATTCATTCCTTTGTGTGGTTTCCAGTCTGGCTTTGCCTGGAGAAAGCACTTTGAGCTCATTTTATCTCATCTGCAAAGGAAGATGACAGCTCTTTGCTATAGAAAATTTGTGTCTGATAACTATGCTATCTCTTAATACAGCCTTTTCAGCCCAAGACTTCCAAATACTCACTGCAGAGACAAGCCAGAATTCTCCCCATTGATCTGTCACAGATTAACTCTGTACTTCGTGAGGCTTTCACATAGACTAAGACACAAGATGTAAGTGGTGGGGAGCAAAGGCAGGGAAGGAGCTGTGTTTGTGTGGGGGAATATCCAGAATTTATTGTACACTTCATTTTTCTTTTTCAAACATGTCTACATATTTGCAGTTTCTGTGTTTCTGGGCTGCTCAGTCCACTCCAGTACAGGGTTATGTTTGAAAAGACCTTTAAGATCATCAAGTCCAGCCATTAACCTACATGCCAAGTCCACCGCTAAATCATGTCCCTGAGAGCCACATCTAGGTGTATTATCAGAAATAATCCTTCACCTGTGACAATGGTAGCCAGACAGACTGCTCTTAACCTCCCAACTCATTTCCTATTTGTCAGATCAGAAAGATCCGCTGAGTCCGTGTAGCACAACATCACCTCACTCCTCAAAGCAGTGTCCTGCCCCTGCTATCTACAGTATGACTTCACATAAACTGTGTCCAATCTATTTCTATGCTACATTGTCACCAGCTAAAATTGGTCTTGTTCCTCCATTTTCAAGCTGAAAAGGGAGAGGAACAGATAAGCCCTAGTTTAATTTGTTCTGGCAATTATTGGCAATCTCCCACAGAGAGAGGAGCCCTTGCCTGTCGGTGCGGAATGACATACAGCTTTACGGGCCCAGACAAAAGGAGACCCTGCTTTTCTGCAAGTCTATTCAGGCATGTATAGACATATTGGCTGAGGTACCAGCCCATTCGCATCTTAATGGCGAAAAGAGAGAGACGAGGACCTAAAAAAAAGAAAAAGGAATAAAAACTGTGAAGCGAGGACAGACATTGTGGCACTGAAGGCTTGAAAACAAACTGTGCACTGGTGAAGAGAGGTGGAGAAAAAATCTCTTGACTGGCTAGTCCAGCAGATAACTACATTGCTGCTGCCTGTGTTTCAGAAGTATCAGAATAATTCTGTTATTACAGATAAAGGTTACGCTAAGATTGATTTAGAAATGCAAATTGAAGATAAGTGTATTTTGGAGCTGGGGTAGAAGCTAAGCTTTTTTTTCTTTCCTCTTTCTCCCTCTCTCCCTCTCCCTCGCTTTCTGAAAATCAGGATTCAACATTAATTCAACCCAAATGAAAGTGTTATGATAAAACACCTCTGAGAAGCATTTTAAAATATAATTTCCTGCAAAAATGAGTGTGTAAGTTTATTAAAAAAAAACCAAAGTGCTAGTCAAAAGGTGAAAGAAATCTGTTCCATGATTATGGTGGAAGAAAAAGGTTATTTAAGAAATAGCTGAAATGGCAGTTCTTTTTAAATTGTCATGTGAATGCTTTTAAAATGTAATGACAATGGCAGCTATTCTTTAAGGCTTTTTCCTTATACTCTGCTCCTGAGCCGAGGGGAAAAGTGTTTGTGGAGAAAATCACTTTAAATTCCAGGTAGCTTTTTTCCCCATGCTTCTGGATTAATTTTCTCAATTTATCCCTTTAAAAATGCTCAGTAATAATAATTCTTATGGCCACCTAATTTTTCTACACTGAAAACAGCTGACAGGAAGAAATGTCAAAGTTTGGTCACTGGCATCCCAGAAATGATTTCTTATTGCATTAATAACATATTGCAGAAGAAGAGCTGTAATGTAAACTCAGACAACAGCGGAGCCCCCGCTTGTTTTTAAAGAAACTGTCGAGACCTATCCAAAGCTCATTGCACTGATTGAAAATGCTTTTGCTAGCTTTGCTGAACTTAGAGCTGATGCATTGTTTATAGGGATTATAACCTTTCCTGGTGTTGTCTGCAACAAAAAATTAATAATGTACGAAGGTAGCAAAGATCAGCTTTCTTTTTGTTAATGGTAATTTCTGTGCAGGACGATTAGAGAATAATTTTTATGACTGACCAATGCTCTAGTTAGACAAGATGAAAAAACAAAGTTTAAAAGCAAAAACTGTGCCACCAGATAGTTAGAAAGTGCACGTGTAATTCCTGGGAAATTAGTTCTAACTGCAATTAGTGGCCATTGTGTTTGAGCATTAATAGCCTGGGGAAAGCATAATAAAGTTGCTCCTAACTGTTGGTAACGACACATTTCTCAGGGATTATTACTTAATTAACAATAATTTGAAAGGGTGGCTCTTCTGAGATGAAGCATTCATTTATATGGCGTGTCTAAACAGTACCAGATCAAAACATGTCACCTGCTAAGATTTCTCTTGGTCCTTTGGTTTCACTTGTGAGTGCCTGCTTGCCTGCATAAAATACTGTGTTTGCATCTGAGCTACTTCTTCTGTGGGTCCATGTAATAGGAATGTGCCCCCCCTTGGAAATCTGCACATTATTTTCTCGTCATACGATGTCTTCTGGGTCTGTGCAGATGATGATTTTAATTAGAAATGCTAACATGATCAGGGAAGTACCTCTCACGCCCACTCTTTCCATGCCCTCCACACCAGAATGGGGCAACTGTTTCCCCAAGACATGCATTATTCATTCCCAGCCACCTCAACATGAAACGTTTTCTATTGTTTCCACTGTCCACTCATATAGCTTATGTTCTCCTGGCATCCTTTCCACTGAATGGTGTCTGTATACCTCCTGGATTACTGGTCCCATTCACACACTGGTGCATCAGCTGAGAAAGAGGCTAGATCATCAGACAAGGAGGGCCTGATTGGTTTGTGATTATGTCTTTTCTTTTTCCTGAAAGTTGCTGCATGCTGTAGTACAAACCAGGCTTGTTCTTTGGAGTGGGTTATGTTAAAAATAGGGCAGAGCTGCTGAGGCAACCTGTTGCACACACTGCCCAGAAGAGCACAAGGGAAATGCAGTGTGCAAACTGAGCTGCTGTAGCAAATGACATAACAGAGAAATGCAAACATAGTAAAAGGTATGTTGTAATATTACTATTTATTTTTCTCAGTGGCATAAAGTACAATTTCTCTGTTGCTTCCTGTTGTATGCAGTGGATTGCTCAAAACCAGGAAAGATTTGAAAAGCATTTTATTTTTGTGTTGGTGAGAAACAATTAATATGCTATGTTCTCTAATAGGTGGACAAAAACACTGTCTGAGGCAGTGCTTCAGAAATATTTTGTAGCTGTCTGTTGCATTCATTGGTATCCATGTAAGAGGCTTGGAATAATTCCATTATTTGCTCCTCATAGTCTGTTCAAGGAGACTGGAAGTTTAGACCTAGGCATTACTGGAAAGTGACAGTGACATGGACAAATTATTCTTAAATTAGTCAAAAAACTCTTCTAATTGAAAAGATGATTTGTAAAACAGGCATTAGGCACATACATTTCTAGTTGTGCTTTCAGAAAATTCCTGTTCAAACAGCTAATCTGCATGTCTTGATTTAAACTGGAAGCTTATATCTGGAAGTAGATTAGACTGGCACTTACACAGAGCCCAGATTTCTATAGTGAATCAAGATTGATTACAGTGACACAGAATTTCATTTTTATTTCAGCAGAATTTTTAAATTTCCTAGTTCACACAACATCAAAGGTGTCCTTCTAAATAAAAATCCATGCAGTGCTCTATCTGAGGGCATGTCTTATTATGTACAATATAATCAGATTGATATAGTATTGCATCAGAAACAGCACAGGCTCTTTTAAAATGGGCCTTGTGGGAAAACAAAATGGGGGACATATAACAATGTATGTTAACAATGTTTCTTTGAAGAGAAAGAAGAGTTACAGTGAATGAAGCTCATGCTAATTAATAATGTTGGACAGACGCTATGCTTTTCCATGAAATACTGAACGAATATTAAACCAGAAACCAAAAGTTTTATTGTCCTTGACATTTTTCCAAGTAACATTGTTCACATTTTTCTAGTTTATTCAGTTTTTCTTCATAGCAAAATGACCAGGAACTACTGCTAGAGTTGGCTCTCTGAAATTAATGTTGTGTGGAGATTATCACTAAAGAATAAACTATTTTTTTATTTTTTTTTTTAAACGCTGCAAAGATGAGTAAATGCCCGTTAAAATCCTCTGCAAGCAAAGCAGTCTGGTCCCCATGCATGGGGAAATCCTCACTTTCCTCCTCCTGCCTCTATCACTGCATGAGAAGCAGTGATTATTTGCTGCTCTGTTGGGGCCATCCCTCCAGCTTCCCAGCCAGGTACACTCCTCACGCAGTGGGGTGGCTCTCTATCAAGGAGTCTCTGAGACCTCTCTAGAACAGAGCAAGAAGATGTTCTGCAGACTGTGGGACAAAGACTTTCTTCTGCCTGATTTTTGGTGTACAAACTCTGCAGAGCTTCTGTCCAGGACAGGCACTATGGGGTCTTTCATCTCCGTTTCAGGCTGGAGAGGGTGCAAGCCAGGCACCCACTGGTTGCCCACAGCCATTTGTAGATGCTTCTCAAGGCTGGGACCCCAGGTATAGTCTCTGCCAGCTGGAGCAGGTGGAAAGTGCAGGCAGGCAGAGTGGGTGGCAGCTCAACAAGTAACACAGGAAGGACTTTGCTTCAGCCTTTGCTGGCGGTGCTTGAGGCTGCCTGTGTGCAGAACTGGGACAACCCAGTCCTCCACGTCTCTGTGTCACTCCAGCAGACCTCAAAGCTCTCCCTATATCAGTTTTGCAAGATACCACTTCTCTATTTAAATCCTCTAAAATTGCAGCTGTTTGCTGAGGCTTCCCCAGTCAATCACGTTCACTGGTTTATTACTCTACCTTCAATATTTAACTAGAAATTATCAGCAACTGACTTAATCAAATCTGATCGTTTCTTCAGTGCATCACAAACTGTGGATTTAAAGGTGTCTCATATCCCCCTGCCTTAGAGCTGTCCAAGCACTTAGGGATGTGAGCTGCATGCATCTTGTGTTTGCTCTTCCTGATATTATCAAGTGATGCATTTTCATAAGCATGCCACATCTCCTAGATAAAATGGACACCTTGTTTTCCATATGTGCCATATTGTATTGCATTATGTTGTATCACTTTATAATACATTATATAACATTATATTCTACTATTTAATTTTACTTGAGTGAAATATTTAGAAAACCAGTCCCCTTATATTATGAAATTGGAGATCATTCTGGCAGTAAAACGTAGAAAATTTCATTTAGGCTGCATTTTGCTTATTATCATGTGATTGGCAAGAAAAATACTTCTTGAAGGAAAGATATTCTAAGGGCTGGAGAAAAGGTGATAGATTTTTGACAGGTAATACTATGAATTTATATTGCATATCCATCCCCAGGAATGTCACAATAGTATAAATAGTATCTGAATAAAATTTTAGTTTCCTCAGACATATTTCATGTCTGCTGTTATTCATTATTGGTAGTGAGACAATTAACAGGCTAATGATATAATATAGGCATTTAATTCTGCCATTTCAATGCCAAACTTACAGCTGTACCTACAAAGTATATAGGTAGGTGTTGTACCTTCTTTTATGTCTTTAAAATGCCTCAGCAGAACTGGGGGTCATACCTTCATGGTTCTGCTCTCCTTAATATTCTTACTGAATATTTCGAATCTGGGAGGTGCAAATGAACCAAGCAAGTAAGATTTTTCCCTGAGCAAAGTCCATAGAAATCTAGAGACTTGGACAGAAGCTTTTTTGGGAGAAAAATTGGTTAGGGAGGGAAATTTGGTTCTTATATGTATTGAAACCCTTCACATTGAAATATGGCAAGTCCAAAATCAAATGTAGTAATGTAGAGAGCATCACTGGAAGACATAGGCCAAAAGTAAGAAAATCAGTGCCAGCTTTAAGTGGATTTAGATAAACAGAAAAGTGAGTTTAGAAGAGATGAAAAAGAACACTTTTACAGAAAGTGTCCATCAATTTTTAAAAGGCAGAGATACCTAGGGTCTCTTTTATATGTTAACTGCTTAATGCAAAGAAGCATTCCTTGCTGTGCCCCGTGATACTGTACGGCAAGCTAGGATGGAGTCACTGGCATTCAAACTTTGTTTTATTGAAAATATGTTGTACTCAATAGAAGGGGTCAGTTAATTTTTTTTTGCTTGGATATGGACTGTGAACCTATTCTCAGAGGAGGGAATCAATGAGAAAAATGAGTAGATAGTCCTTATCTTCTCATATATGGATTTAAAAGGCATTGGGGAATAATGGTCTTTTACAAAGCTGCAGGGAGTTTGGCCTAGTTAGCACTTTTGTATGGTAACTTAGACTTTAATAAAGTATCAATTAGCACATGCAGAATCAGAGGCCCCTTCTGAATCAATAGAACATGGTTTGATGGTCATTTTATGAAGTAAGGCAGCACTTCAATGTGGTTACGGAGATTACAGAGTATCTTGAAACACTAAAGTCCTTATACTGGGATCAAGGGTACAACCTCCTGCTTGACAGGATATTCTAAAAGAAACAGTGTTTAACCATACAAAGCTCAGGATCTGATTTACCTGTCATGAAATTACTGCTGTTACAGAAGTGGGGATCCTCCAGAGAAAACGGAGTGCAGCTGGAGAGAATGTTTTACTCCCCATTAGCCCCTCAGCATGGCAATCCTGGACAAACACCTTCTGATCATCTGTTTCCTGGAAAGACCTATTTCTTATGATGATCAAGAAAAGCATGAGAACTTTTTTCTTCCTCTTTTTTCCTAATTATCATGAGAAACACTGATCATTCCAGGATTCACTTGGTATGTTCACATAAGCCTAACAAAAATATCCATGCCTGATAAGGTTTTTCTCTATCACGCAGTACAACCAGCTGGTTTATTTGAGTACTTATGCAGTAAACACAATTGGAACGTGTGGGTTCAGCCTAACAGAGGAGGAGACAAAGAGGTGGGAAGACCCAAAGAAATGATAGAGTAGCATAGACATAATGAGTCCTTGGACCTCTTATCTTACATTATAAGATGTGGTTTTTATTTGCATTTCAAGGTTATAGAAATGTAGGACTTTTCTAAATTAATTCCGTCTTTTGTGTGTGATGCAAGATCAAAGATCACCCAAACAACTTCCAAGATCACTCTCAAGCCTTTTATTAAAAGCTGAAAAAATATGAGATTTCAGAGGTTCTATCAGTCACCTGTTCCAGTTTCTTATTCTTATATTCTTAGAGATTTGGTTTGCTTGTAACCTAAATTACTCTTGCTTCAAAGTATGTTTATTTCCCCTTCACCTGTCCTGGAAACTAGGATGTAGCTCAGCACTCTTCTCATTATACCTGCTGGTATGCATTACACTTTTTTTAAAATATGTTTTTATGACCTCACCCAAATTTTGGTTTTCCAGACTCAGAAAATACAAACTTTTAACTTTTTCACAAGTCCTCTTTTTCCAGACCTCTGCTAAAACTTCTTGCTGTTTTCCTGGCAGCAGGTTGAGAGTCTGTCCATGTTTCCTTTTCAGCTGTGAGGTGCTGCCTTTTTATGCTGAGGTTGCCAGTAAAAATGCTTTACAGACACGACACAAGCAGCTTGCCCAGCATCCTGTGGACACGGCCCAGAGTAGCATTTTCCTCCTTTGGAACGAGCCATGCAATAGTGTTGGCTCCTGTTCATTTTGTGGTCATCTCCTTTCCTACAATGCTGATTCATAGGCTGTTATTCACCTCTCCTCCATGCCTGGGCAGTTGATTTTGCTGTTTCAAGGCTTGTGTTTTTCACTTGTCCTTATTGAATTTTCTGGTATTGATTTTCAAACATTTCTCCAGTTTACCAAGATCATTTTGAATTCTACCCCCCATCTTTTCCAAGTGCTTAAAAAATCTCTCAGCCTGATGTCCTTCTCACATTTTGTAACTGTTAGCATTACCATTCAGTGTTCTGGTCATGAAGCAAAATCCTGCAGGACCACTCGATGCTGATGCCCAGTTTAACACTGAGCTGCTGGCAGTGGTTCTTCAGGTTGTTTTCCAGTCTGTCACTGTCATTTCACTTGAGTCAAGATGCAGTGCATTTCTCTCATTTCACATAGACTAGGTCAGTTATCCTAACCAGAGAGAAAAATCAGGCTGGTTTCGTTGTCACCTTGTTCCTCACAAATACATGCTTGCTATTCCCTAGCACCTTATTATCCTCTAGATGCTGAAAACTTGGTTGTTGGTTCCAGTAACTTTCCACATATTAAAGTTATAATGAAGGCTCTGTAATTCAGTGGTACCTCTTCCCCACTGCTCCCTTCTCCTTAAATATACGTATAATAGTTTTTCTCTGCCAGTCCTCTAGGAAGTCACTTATCTTCTGTAATCACATGAAGGTATTCACTAATTTTGTCTATTGCTTTAGCTGGTTTCTGAAGTACCTGAGGGAAAATTCAGTGTGGACTGATTAATTTTGCAAGAGATTTCAAAAATGTAGGTTATATGACTTGAGAGAAGACAGAACTTAATATATAATATCCCATCAATTTTCACTGGGCACTGTACCTGGCTTTTGGCTAAGAAAGTTGATGAAGTAAAAATGGATCTATTTCTTCATGCTTCCCCCAAATTTAAAAGAGAAGCTGAAAAGCTTCAGAAAAAGGATGAAAATGTGGGAGAAACTGAAGGTAGTATTTCTACTGCTACATTTTTTTAAAGAGAAAAAATGATTCTTCAGTCAAAAGGAAGAAATCAAAACTCACGCTTCAGTGCATAAACTGATTACAAGGGTCAGCAAGGAATTGTTCTCACCATTTCCATCATCTCACAACAGTACAGTCTTATTTTTTATGGTTAACTAAAGATTATGTATCAAGCAGCATCACATTATTGACCTCAACATTGAGCACTGGTGCTTATTCCCATTGTTATTTTCTACTTCTTTTTCCCCTCTTTGAAACTTCAAATACAAAATAATTAATCAGACTTCTCCAACAAGGAGGAAGAAGCAAATTACATCAAGGCTGGAGTTTTCAGCTTTACCTTGAAGCAAAATTTCCTTGTGTAACCATCTTTCAGGCAAATTATTTACGTATGCATGCATGTCTTTCACATCTCATACATTTCCCCAGAAATCTGTAGTTCGATATCTAAGAAAAATACCACTTCTCCTTTTCTTATATGTTGCCTCATTAGGATTTCACTTGTGACAGATTAAAAGACCACTCAATTTCCACTTGGAATGTACCATCTTTCTAGCTTTCTGGTGTAATCCTCTTTGCTGCTGTTAGTCACAGCTATTCTGATGTTAAGTTTCTTTTGTCAGAATTTCTTTCATTTCTGAACTATCTCTTCCAAAGCATGCAAAGAGGGAGTTTAACTATTTGGAAGTACCAGCTACTGGCAATTTCCAAAGGCAAAAATCTCACTAGGGCAGAGACTTAGTCTGACAATTCCATCCTGGTATCTCAAAAGATTGAGATGCAGAACTTGCTGATAAAAATGCAGATCTGTAAGTAAGAAAGAATACATTAAGAAGGTATGCAAGAAGAATATTTCTGATGAAGTACACATACACATCTAATAAAGGATCTTCTAATTATTTGAGAGGTTACATGAAGTGCCTACCAACTGTGGGATAAATGGGCCTTGATGATTTTGCAGTTGCTGCTTGTAGGGTTTCTCTGTGTTCATGTGCTGTGTTCAGGGTCATTAGTTCTTCATACACCACTGGTGTCTCCCTGCCTAAAGAGGTGTCCCTAAATATTAAAGAGGCTCCAAACGACCTTTTAGTGACCACCAGTAACAGTGAATGGAAGCCTTACTTTCAGGCCCATACTCAAAAGTTTGCACTGATGTGCTCTACTGGATTGTGGAAAAGGCTTTAAAGCAGTGGGGAAGCCCCTAGAATTTATATGTGAATAAAATTTTTCTCTAAGACTTTTAACAAACAAGTGAAGACGGGTAGAGCTACAAAGCCTGGTTTATTATGGTTATGTTTTTCCCTCATATCTCTTCCTTCATACACAATAATTTCAGCTCCTTACAGCTGCCTTGTCATAACAGCTAAAATACCTCAGTTACTATTCCAGAACTGCAAGGACGATGATCCCTTAGTCAAAGACATTGTGTAAGTGCACATAATTTCCTCAGTGGGACATTAACCTGGTTATCCCTTCTCAAATAAACTTTCTAATCCACAAGGAGCAGATAGAAATGCTGGGCAAACAGTTGGACTCAATGATCTTAGAGGTCTTTTCCAACATTAATGATTCTATGATTCTATGAAATACAGTAATCTTTGGGATCTCTGCTTTCACAGTGCTAAGAGAATATCAGTGCAATTATATCACTGCATAAGCTCGTTTCTTTGGGAAATCAGACTCAAAACAGCTGCAGAAGATTCTTCCCTCTGAAGGACAGCAACCAGATGGCTCACAGCAGATAATGGAAGGATGGGAATTTTGGCCAAGAATACCTCAGCTCTTACAAAAGCCGCTATTACATCACCATTACAAATTGAATACTAAGACAGATGGAGCACAGGGTTTTGGATTCTTCTCTGAATGATTCACCTGTAACAAACAGACAAGCAAAGAGTTTGCCAGCAAGACAAACATTCTTTTATATTCTAGTAAATGCTTGTTCTGCTTAGCCATTAAGCAATCCAGACAGAGGAACTGCTTCATTTAGGATACTCATCTTATGAAATGGGAGGCACTGGGAAAGCTGGAAACATGTCCCAACAGGCTTATGAAGAGCACGGAAAATAGATAATACATACTTTTTTGTGAGGGGTAGATGTTGTTATATATTTATAGAGGACAGTTAGATAATATGTTACACTCTCCGTGGAAACTCCAACAGCTGAGTTTGAAGACTAAAACCTAGAGGCTGGCATGCAAAGCATGTGAGGTTGTTTTTCAGGCTTTATGGACCTTTTGCTTGCTGTCTTAGAACTGCGACAAATGAGGTCAGCACATATTTATTGCTTCTTACTTTATTCTTTCAGCTTGAAAGTGTCCTGTGAAGGCTAAGCACTCATAGAAATACTCTGTATTTCTGGAAACACTTTGAAGCTAGGTGATAAAAACAAGGTAGACTCTAGTATTTCAGACACAGAAGGAGGCTGAAGACTTCTGTTTCTTTTGCTGGTTTGGTTTCATATACTGTAGCTTGGAGATGACTTGAAAATGTTCATCTTGTTGATTAGTAGCCTGTGTTCTCATGCTCAGACAAGGCAATCAATGAGATCGGGGAGGTGCAGGTGCCAGTGTTGTACTGCTGAACAATGTCAGAGTCAAGAAATATGAATTCAAAGAAAGATTTCCACCTTTCGAGCACCTACATCTATTTTCTAAGTTAAAGAATACTCTTTCCCTATGAAAAGACACAATTTAAAAAAACAAACAACAACAAAGCCTACAAACAGACAAACCAAAAACAACAACAGAAAAGCCCACTGTCCAATATGTGCCAGTGGATGCATGCAGTAATTATGAGAGATGGCAAGATGGATTAGAAAAATATATTGCCCATTCACTTCTTCATCTTCAACAGCTGCTTTTGCAAATGGGTTGGTTTGGATCCATTTCTAATATGACAAAATGCTGTATGAAATACCAAATTAACAAGGAACACAGTCATAATGAAATTAGGAAGTTGTCTTCACCAGCAACAGCACATAGGCCCTTGCCAATCATTGGTTTTGATCTTCATGCATGGGAAGAAATATTACCAAAATATTACCTCTACCTGGTGCAGGCAGACAGATACTTCTCATATCTGTCACCAGATGGGAGATAACACCTTTTCTGCCTTGGGCATTTGGGGTTATCAGAGAGCCTTATCAACTGTGCAGTAGCTGTGGGATAAGAAAGAAAGAATTTTTCACTGCTACATGGAAATATGTCATATTGTGGGGACTAGCACACACAAAATGAAATGTTTTGTAGCTAAAGAATATGATCTGCTACCGTAGCCACCATGCAGCACCGACAGGATCACCTCAGGTTCAAAATGTAGTCCAGGTGTACAACAAGAACAGGTTTTATCCCATAGCAGGGGAATGGCAGATGCCTGTATTGCTCAGGGGCCTTGAGACAAGTCTGAGTAAAGGCTCCTGGTACAGCTGCAAAGAAAGGTCACACTTTGGGGAGAGGAAAGGTTTTTTGTTTGTATTTTTTAAATCATTATATGTGCTACTTTATATGAACATCAATTCACAATTTAGAGTTATTTGTACAGTGCTTTTGACAGCATGGCAAAAGTAGTCAGGATGTGAAAATTAAAATGAATTTTTGCTTAATAATGAAAGCATAATTAGTATGATTTTCATAGGTTTTGTGTATCTTTGCACATCCTTGATTAAAGAGGGGTTGTTTTATCTGAAATTTATTTGAATTTTGCTGTGTATTTGCAATGCTACACTTAGTTCCTGTTGAACTTCAGTTCCTGTTGAAGTTGACTTCAGCAGAGTTAGTCAGACATGCATGGAGCTTTAGAAGCCGTCCTGTACTTCTGTACTGCTCATTACAGTAGTATTTACGGTGCCTCACACTGAGTAAAAGCTGGGGATCAGATCTTCCCTTGATGCAAGTTATCAGCATAATTCTGTTTGGAAATGTTTACTTTGTGATTGTGTATGTCTTTCATTCTTTTTGATCTTTTTATGCATCTATAACCATAGGGCTGGGATTTATACGATGGGACTCCCTCTGTCGTTCTGTGGGATTTTTCACTCTGCAGACTCTCCAAAGCTTTGAAGGACTTCAGATCTTGAGCAAAATGAGTTCACTGATGTGTCCCAGGAGAGATTGTTGACTAATCTGTAGACGTAATTTTATGACTATGGATTGTATTTTGAGTTAATGTTTATGCACCATATGGTATATTGTCAAGTTTTATTGTATTTATAAAGATCTTAATAAAGTGAAGTAAAAATAAAAATAAAAATACATGTTAAGGCCAAATCTGCTTTCAAGAAAAGTAATAAAAAAAGAAATATTTGGGACTATAATTTATGCAGCCTGTTTAGAGATAACTAAGGTACTGCAAGCATTAGGATTTATAAAATCATAGAATCACAGAATCATTGAATGGGTCAGGTTGGAAGGAACCACAGGGGGTCATCTGGTCCAGTCTCGCTGCTTCAGCAGCGTCATCCTAGAGCACATGGCAGAAGATAGCGACCAGGCATTTCTAGCATATCTCTAATGAGGGAGACTCCACAACTTCTCTGGGAAATCTGTTCTAGTGCTCAGTTGTCTGCACAGTAAAGACATTCCTTCTCATGTTCAGGTGGAAATTCCTGCGCATCAGTTTCTGCCCATTGCCTCCTGTCATGTTGCACAGCACCACTGAGCAGAACCTGGATCCATTCTCTTGGAACAGTCCCTTATAGGTACTTATAGACATTGATGAGGTCCCCTCAGTCTTTCTTGAGACTGAGCAGGCCCAGCTCACTCAGCCTTTTCTCATAAGAGACGTGCTCCAGTCCCCTGGTCATCTTAAGTGCCCTCCACTGGACCTGCTTCAGGAGTTCCATGTCTCTCTTGTACTGAGGAGCCCAGAACTGGAAACAGCACTCCAAGATATAACCTCACTAGGGCTGAAAAGGAAACAAGCATGGCATTAATTTCTTAAGAAATTTTAGGTCCTGGATCAGCAGAGCCTCCATCCCTGGCAGGTGGTTTTAACACCCACTGTGGTGGTGTGTCTGGTGCAGAATACAGCCTACAGCTGCTTACTGACTGGTACTCCTGTGGGTTTATTGCAAATGTGTCTTATGTCAAAGCTGCAAGCAAATGAGGGTACAGGAGCCCTAGGAACTAATGTGTGAAAACATAAAGGAATAATCCATTTCATGGTGGGTAAAAAACTGCACAGTACTCCCACCTCCACCTTGGTTTAAAATATCAAAATTTAGAAATTCAAGGAACAAAGTAAACAGCCCATTTGAAGAATTCTTTTCAGTCAAATTTAATTTCTTCTTACTGTGGTCATTACCAATTTGTTTCATTTCTTTTGCAAAATACTGGGGTGAAAATCTTTAAATGTGTCATTAAACATAGAAATAATTTTCTTTAGCATATTGTTAGTGCAGTGTATGTGCTGCTAAGATATGTGACATATTTGAAACATTTACTTAAGAAGTGTCACATGTATTTGTGTATCCATGTACAGAGAAAACAGAAGGGGGAGTTTAAAACTGGTTGCTTCTCTTCCCCACTTTCTCGGTGTAATAAATCCCCTCAAAATTAATTTCCTCTGCTCAAGCAATGTGCCTGCATGGGTTCCACTAAGGTCTGTAGCATTCTACAAGAGTGCTCAGTCCACACAGCAAAATCCATTGCAAGGACCAGGCATAAAAGATATAAGCAAGTAATTAATTTTATGAATGCAAATAGTCCACTTATTTTCTGGGAGACCACTTGCTCATTGTGATGCGTACAGTAAGCGTGTCAGTAAAGCTTTTCAAGTCTGAGCTTTTTGGCTATAAAATCCTTGGCATTTATGTAAATATGTATTGAGCACAATACATTTCAATCCCAGTGGAACTCTCTGGGTGCCCACATGGTCATCCAAACTATTAATGTTTTTATCCTTTTGTTGGAAGTGCTGTTCTCTTCAGAACTAATAAGATAAATGGGTCACTTGCAAGAAATGCCAGAAGTTGGTTCTGTCAGTTATTTCATTTTCCTTTTCATCTTTGCCCAGAATTAGCTATTCAATTAAGAACAATTTAATTACAGAACAAATATGGGGGTGGAGGGTGAATGTCTGTAGAATTAGAGCATGAAGAGTAGTTCACACTTGGAAAATGCCTACTTTAATTTGCAATATGGGCTAAAAGAGAAATTAATATTTTCATTGGCATGCTCTTTTTTGTGTAGAACAATTAAGTAGTTCCTTTGTACCGTGTATAGACCACAAGTAGCACGAAGATCAATCAGATCTTCATGGATCTTTATGAAGCCAAAAGTCGTATTTGTAACTGCTGACTGACAAGAAAAAGGATTTTCAGCAATGTTTGCAAGTCAAGAACAGAGAAAGTAACCTAAACAACCGAGCTGATAATCAAATATTTATCACAAAAGCAGGGGCAGGAAAGGCATTCACTTTGGGTCAGGGACATAAACTGCACAGATACACCTAAATGTTTTACAATGGAGTAGACACCTGCGAGAAACAAAATGAAACATTTAAGTTATTTTTAAAAAATAAATCACCCTCTGAAGAAATCTCACAGATTTTGGTCATGTAGTGTTCCTGGCCTCAATTTTTGTGTCTCAGCAAGGAAAACAAGATTTTCCTCTCTTTACTGCCTTCAAATTCTTTGCACATCCCCATGCTGAGTCACAAAATGTGTTTTTGTAATATATTTCAAATGGCAAGCAAAGGCTCATCAATTCCATCCTTGCAGATTTCCTTAAGAATGCATTTTGAAGGGCTCCAAGAAACAATTTGCATTAAGGGAACATTAAAAGTTCAGTTCTGCCTCACTCAGTAATGCCAAGTAACCCTTCCTGTATGATGGGTCCCCCTGATTCCCTGAAAGGAACAGATTCTGCCTCCAAACCTGAGCCATCCATCTGTGGCAAAAAACACTGTGGATCATCTAAGTCTAGAGATCCCACCAAGCTAATACACCTCAAGCATCGGCTCTTATCCTAATCAAGCGTTGTGTCTACAGCTGAAGTGACCCTGTACTCACTCATCACACTCATCTGGTGAAGAAGCCATCTGCATGAGTCCTCTGAAAGACTCAGTCACCCATGGCCTTAACTGTAGCTCAGCCACCACTTGTGCTACCATACAGTTCAAACCCTAAGTGTGAGTGCCTTTTTATGCTGCTGAGAAATGTGTTCCTCGACATGCAGGCCTTGCAGATGCAGAAGCCAAGAGTACACACCTGGGGTTGGTGACACTGCAGGAAAAGGGACCCAGACAGATCAGCAGCATCTCAGCCCAGGAGTTAACAGAGGTCTTTAACCCTTTAACACTAAAACTAACTTAACTAACTTAACCCACTCAGCTGAGGACCTGAGACAGAAAGAAAATGTCATTCTCCTTCAGTCTCACTGAGGAGCCATTGTGGACTAAACATTGTTATTAATGGTATCAATTTGCCCTTAGGCAAGAGACAAAATGCAATGGGTTTGTGCCCGCTTGTTCATAGTTTTGGAAAGGCATGAGAAACCAGAAACTCTGCTATTAGCAAAGGAAAAAAAATAGTCTGTTCCACTTCAATACTACTGCTTTCTTCCATTTATACAAAAATATATGACCATGTCACCATGGGCTGGCATTAAATGGGGAAACTACTGGTACTCAAGGAAGGAACATCCTTTTATGAGAATTTACATTACTTAATGGCAAGTTTCCTGACAGATGCCATACCCCAGAATAAGATTGCATTTGGAATAAGAAATGTTCTTAGGGATATTGCTGCCAGGGACCACTGAGTTGTACACTGTTTTCTCAAAAAGGTTTCTCAAGGAACTGCACATTCAGATGACAAAAGCTGTTCTCACAGAGAGCCTGAAGCATTTACCTCACTCCTCTTGACCCTTTTTTCACTGCTTTTATTTATCTTGCTTCTTGATAATTTAATGCACATTGTTGGAGTCTGAGACACATGTGGATGAAAAGCATCCTGATGATCAGATTTCTTTTGCTGTTGCCTCATTACAGGTATACTGGTAACTCTGCAAGTCCATTTAACAATATCTTGATACCTTGCCTAAGCACTGTCAATCCTTGATGGCTAAACTTAATTGCAGGAGACATCTGACACCATTAGTTTTGAATTGGTGGTTTGAGAATTCACCTACAAACACAATTCTGATTGCCACAGGAATTGGTCCATCATGTTGTAGCACCTCTTTGCCACATAAACAAAAATGTAACTGATCTGTGCAGTAGATGGAATTTCTTACAGCAAAAACTCCAGGTAGGACCTTAGTTGCTGGATCATAGCCTGCCCCCAATTTCTCTTCCCATTGAAGGGCAGAGGCAGTGGAGTATTCCCTCAAATTACATTGCGGGGGGGGGGGTGTGAAGGTCTTTCCCACATTCACTCACCAGCAAAACATGGGTTGTAAATAATGTCCCCCTGACTTTGCTGAGAATAACTTGTTGTTTAGAACATACCAAGAGCATGGTGGGTGTACATTATGTGTGCAGGGTTTCAGGCTTCTTTCCCCAGTTTAGAGGTGTATTGGAGGTTTGGAGGCCTCACAGGACACAGAGAGGCAAGCCCTGAGCAAATAGTTCTTGGACTCCTTTGGCTGTGGGCATCCAGCAGGGACTGTGAGCCACATCCCTGCCTCTCACAAACAGCTGCCAACTTCTTCATGAAGTGACAGACTCACAGATTGCTGTGGTCCTTCTGGGTTTGTATGGCTTAGGTAAAGCCCCATTCTTCAGCTTTGCAGACAATAAACACTAACATATTACGTAGTCAGTGTCTAAACAACCAGCAGTTCTGGACATTGCTCTTTTTAGAAGAATTTTACCATGTTCTGTGTTCATAGTTTTGACTTTGTTGTATCTATTCAGGCTTAGGTTGTAAAGTTTTTCAAGGTAAAGGACCCATTACTTTGCAACACTTCACTACTGTATAGATTAGCAGAACCATGTGGTTGTACTTCTTCTGGGCTTTATACTTGGAAACATTATTTTGTGTAAATTTAGTCTTAGATGGCCATTTTGTCTCTGCTCCCCCTGTGGACATCACTTCCAGACTTACACTGCCATCTTCAGATTTCAGACAACTTTTGGATTATTTTTTAAATTTCTATTTCAGTAGATTTCTAAATGTACCCAGTTCTCCAGTTGTACCAGCCTTTATACTGGGGAATTCATAACCATAATCTTCTACTCTGTTAAAAACATTGCATTGTCTCAGGCTTTACTTTAAAGTCATGCAACTGTCTAAAATACTTTTTATTATTTTGAAATCTTTCAAGGATTTCAGTTGAAAATATTTGACAGACATCTCCTGCTACATTTATTTCCACAGGATAAAACAATTAATTAAGCCTAAACACCTAAGTGTAGAACAGGAGTAAAAGGAAGTGTGATCTCATGGCTTAAGACTCAGAGCTCCACATGCCTTTCCTAATAGTCTGTCATGAAAAAATAAGTGTTCTTTAAAGGAACAGCAAAAATACTGGACCAACAGAGGATGTATGGAGTGTTATGACAGAGTAACTTGCATGCAGCACTAGATCATTAAGTTCAGCAAAATGATGAAGGAAAGGTTAGTTACAATCCATAGCCTGGAGTGAAGTCACCCAGCTAAACTGACTTCATGACAAGAAAAAAACCCAGACTGATAAGAAACTATCCTCTGATACGGTCAGCATTCTTTTGCCTAAACAGGTCTTTAAGGATTGTGAAAGAAAAAAATGTGTTAGCATGACTTGCTTGGACATACAGTATGTGGCCATCAGCACTATGAAACATTTTGTGGGTTATAAAATGATTAACTGACCATTCAAATTCTAGAAATGTTGCATTTGTAGCAGCAATCAGCTCCACAGAGAGGAGGCAACAGAGTGTGAAACCTGAATTCAGGCAACAGAGAGGCTGAAAGAATAATTAAAACCAGAAATAACTTGGAATTTCCATAAATTATACTCAAAGTTTGCAATACAGCAATATCTGTATTTATGTAGACATGTGTGCATGGACGTGTGTGTAATGACAGTGGCATAGTTTCCAAACAGAAAGATGGTTGCCAAATATTGTTCTTCAGCTATCATAATTTTCCAGAATGAACTGTTTTTAAATATTCTCTAAGGACTTCTGATCATAAATATTTCTAAAGAGCATGCACTTAACTCATTCCAATCAATATCATAAAGAAACCCTACAGCTAAATTAGCAAAGCAGAGAACTCGTACTTATTGACTATACCCTGATGTTACTTGTACCTAAGGCTCCAGGTCTGCAGCTTATATGGTAATAGTATTTCTGTTTTCAAAAGGAGTGCATCCTAATCTTACATTTTTATATAGAAGATTAAATACTCCATAGCATATTTGCCTATTGAGAAAACTCATTTACCTTGAGGAAAAATGCATCCTCTAACGAATTTTCTTTAACTTTACAGGATACTGCATTTCTGAGAAACAGGATCTCTCCTGGACATCTCAAAGGACTACACAGAAGACCTACTTTTTTTCTCAAGGGACCCCAGTTACTGTATTTGGACTTTTAAGTCAGTCCTAGTATACGGATGTGGACTTCAGGTAGAATGAGCAATGCAAAGAACTTGTTTGGACTTGGTGTCTCCTTGTATTTTTGGGGACTGATGGACCTTACTACAACTGTGCTGTCAGGAAGTGCCAGGCCCCTCCCTGAAGGGCAAGAAGACAACCTGTCAGACAAGCTGCACCAGCGTATGAAGAGGAGCTGGGTGTGGAACCAGTTTTTTGTTCTGGAGGAATACACAGGAACTGACCCTCTCTACGTTGGAAAGGTAAGACCCATAGAGGGAGGATGTCTGTAAGAGCACCCATCCAGGATACAATCCCGTGTATCTGCAGATTGTGGTGAAACATGGGATGTTCCCTCAAGTGCCTTTGCCTTCTTTCTGGCAGTGACTTCATCCGCATTAATTTCACTTCTGCTCCCAAGAGCTTTTGCCCCATGTCACCTTTGTTTGGGAAGAATTTCTATTTCAAGGGGCTGTCAATATATTTGCCTATTTCAAAGAGATCTGCTGCATCAATCATCATCTGCAATTTGAGGTAGTGTTAGAAAATCTGCAGCAATCTTTCTAGGGACTCCTACAATGTCAAGGCAAAGCAAGGTTATATTGACATCTAAGGATTAGGAAAGAAAGGAAGAGTTTGTGATCATGCTTCTGTCCATGATCAAGTCAGCTAGAATCTGTAATTCAAAATCAAATTAAATAGGCAGTTTCCCTTGAAAACTGACATTTCAGTTTTTGTTTTCTGCAAATCTTCAGGGTCAGAGTATCTTCCGGCTTACCATATCTTGACTGCAAGTTAATTTTGTGTACTACAAAGAAGTTGCTCCAGATCTAGAAGGGTGGATGGACACCCCATTAAATCCAATTATGAAGGGTCCTACTTTTGGATCTCTTATACCCCAAGAACCTACCCATCAGTATAGATATGTGTAAAATATATTCCTGAGCTCATCCTATACCTACACTTGGCTATATTTTGCATTTACTATTCTGTGTCTCCTTGAAGAAGCTGTTGGAAATCAGACCAGTGACTACTGCTGTCACAACCTGTCTCACTATAACCATTCTCCTTTACTGTTTTTAAAGACCCTGAATCGCTGACCCTGTATTGACCCTGTTATTCAAAGTTTTACGGTCAGCATCAACTTTGCTTCTATTCTACACCAGGGTGAAAAATCTGGACAAAAATGTGGAGAAAGTTAATGTGCTTAAGTGCTTGAACAATACAATCGAGATTTTACATGCCTAGAATATCAGATACAGTTATGACAAGTGGAAACTACACATAGGTATATATGGAAAATAACTTAGAAAGGATGTCAGAAAATAATTCCTTCACATTTCATTGCTTTTTTTTTAATATGATATAGGCTCAATTTTTCCTTCCAAGCAATCCATCTGCAGGGGGAAAAAAAAATTACATATTCAGAGACCCAGTTTGGACTCATATTTATCATTCATAGTATCCCCATAGAGCTAAACTGTGCTCTCAGTCACACCAGTATAAATCAAAATGAATCCACGGGCTTCAGAAGACCTCCTCCTGATTTATGCCTGCATGACTGACGGCAAGATGTGCCCTCCTTCCTCCCACAGCAATGGCATTACTAGTGATTGCCTCCAGATGAGACCTCATTAGTCTTCATTCATCTGTGCACCTAGCTTTTCAGCTCCTGGTATCTCTATTGATTAAAGAAATTAATATTTGTTTTCAGGCAACTCCCGCCTTCGGAACAAGGGCCAGACTTATTATTTCACACTCTCAGTTACATCTGAAGTGACTTCAGGCTTCCACTTGTGAGCCGAATCTTAGGTCAAGCAAGCATGAGGAGAAAGCAGCTCATCTTTTAGACCTGGTGTTGCCATTTGTGTGCACACGCACTTGGCACACACATTCAGCAGCACTCCTGAGCTCGCTGCCGCTCAGCTTTGCCCAAGGGAAGGACACCAAGACGGCTCCTCATGGCCTGTGCCCGCCGCTCTGAGGCCCCGGCCGCCGTCACGGAGCTTCTCCAGGGCTGCCTGGGCGCTGGCTGCGCTCGCACCGGTGTGCACGCGGCTAATTAGCTCCCACGGTTAACAGGGCCAATTAGTCCCAGCACGGCTGGGCTGACTCGGCTGCACCCTTCGTAAGGTCTCCTCTCTCGGCAGTGCTCCGTGTAGTCCCGGCTCGGGAGCCCTGCTGTCAAAAGGGCCTCTGGGGCTCACACCTTCCATCCGTTCCCGACCCGGGTGCGGGGCTGCCCGCCGAGCGCTGGGGTGAGGGCGGCGAGGCCCTGTGAGGCAAAGGCTTCCCCTCGCCTCACCCAGCCGGAGGCACAGCCGCTCTCGAGGGGCAGCAGCCTCCCACAACTCATCGCCCGCCTGCATTTGTGCCTGCCTGAGTCTTGGGGATCCTTAGGAAAGGGGTCAGCAGGGAATAGACTGTGGGGTGAATTAATTGTTCTGGCAGGCCAGGAATTTTTCAGCCCGAGTCACCCCAGGCTGACTCAAAAATAGCTCTGTAAAGGCTTGCACAGAGTGGGGTGGAGGTGCAACAGGGCTTTCAGTCTGCTGCTGCCTGCTCGCACCAGCCCTCCAAAACAGCCCTGGGTCCCATACCAGGCCCAGCAGGGCCCCTTCTAGCTGATACCACCCACAACATCCTGAAACATCCTCATAGCCAGGCCTTGCTTTTATCCATCTCTCCAAACCCTTGTCAGAAGGAGAAAGAATGCACAGCACAGAGCCAGTTGTACACCTGGTTCTGGCTGGTTCTGTATGACTGGAGCAACCAAAAAAGCACCTTGAGTTGAACCATAGGTCCAGGTTTGCCTAATGCAATTTCCAAAGCTGCTGTGATTCTGTGAAGTTTCCTGGACAGCTGTTAAGGCAAGGTGCAAAATATGTTCTGGACAGGAAAATAAAAGAAACTCCTGATGTGAAGTCAGTACAATTTTTGCTTTTCTCCAGTGCTATGATAGTGATTTAAAGTACTTCAGCTTCAGAGGGTTCCTGGTCCTGTCACAGATAAATACAAGGCTTCAGTTTTCCTAGAGGTGGCCATTATTGGCTAATAGGATGAACCAGGGAAACCAAAGCCTCTTCATTTGCTACAGCAGGTATTTTCCACATTCAATGAGCAGCCTACACTGTGTCAGTAATTGAACTGGGGACACACTTCACCATTTTGCCATGTTGGAGACTCCCTAACCCTGTTTCAAAGAAGCATTTGAATCACAGCAGCTGAATAAATGAATAAAATGTAACCTCTCCACAGACTATCAATTTACATCAACCACACTCACTCATGCATCCTTACAAAAATCCCCTGCAGGTGCTACCTCCGTGGAAGGAGAGAAGGGAGAAATACATCAAGGATGCAGTCACAGACTGGTTAGCAGAGCTGTGTGGGTTCTCCCCTGAGCTGCTGACTGCAGCCCTACTCTCTTCCACCTGCCCTTTGTCAGGAAATGTGTCATTCCAATGCAGATGTAACATCCTTAATTTTTTGTACTATTCTCATCAAAAGAAGCAATGCGGGTTGACACGGTTAAAAATTTCTCAGGACTTACCAGCTTTATTCCTCCAATAATCCATTCTTTAATACAGAGGAGAAAGTACAAATTTATTCCTCCTACTCTGTATCAACCACATGGCAGCACAATTTATTGTACCACCCATAAGACAGAGCCAACTTAAAACTAGATCACTTTCCCAACACAGTGACTTTTATACTCCAAACAGCATCCTGATATTAAGTTTGGTGTGAGCTTCAGCCCCTTCAGACACCAAATTCTTTCAGATTTATGCAGTCTGGCAGTGTTATGTCTTTTATACTCTTTTTTTGCTTTGTCTAGAAAGAGCAGGTTATACAAGAAGCTGCAAAAGTGCTGCTAGTATTTCTTACTGCCTAGCCTTGGTTGAGACCCAATGTTTCGAACAAATCACAGTTAGACAGAGATCCTCTTGTACTCCCAAATTCTTAATAGCATGCCATGTTCATTCCTTGCTTGCTTCCTTCACAACTGCATTTATTCCAAACAGGGCTCTGGAGAGAAGGTGTAATTTAACCCATGGTTTGATTCATTATTTGCTTCTAAGTATTCTGAAAATTCCTGAACACCTACTGCTATGTTTAAAAAATGCTTCTTTTTTTTCTTTTTCTTTTCCTTCTTCTTCTTCTTCATTTTCTTTTCCTGTTCCTTTTCCCATTTTTTAAAAAAATTTCTTTTTTCCTTGTTTTTCATTTCTTTTTCATTTTTCTCTTTCTTTTATTTTTAATTTTTGCCTTTTGACTTTGAATTTGACTTTGACTTCCTCTTTCTCCTTTTTTTTTTTCTTTTCCTTATTTAATGAGGACTTGTTGGTGTTCCAAAACACATTTTCTTCCATCAGGCCTAGCTCTAATTCCCCAATCAGGTCTAACATGTGTATCTGTCTCAGCTGCTGCATTCTTTCACTGGTGCACTAATGCACTAAAACAAATGCCCAAGATGTAGCTTAGTGGTTCTGAATCAATTTGAAAAGCTATAATAGTGTCCTCCTTCTGGAAGAATCCTGTTTACTAGCTCCTACAGTGATAATCTCTGAGTTATGGGTGTTTAGGATAAGTAATGACAACCACTGTCTTTTTTTAAATTAATCACAAGATGGTGTTTCCTGAAGATATGCCAGTTTGCAGTCCTGGTGCCTGCATGTGAATTAATACACATGACAGCCATCTAAATTTGACTGTTTACCACTGCCAAATTTTTCTGGGCTTGTTCTTCCACTGTTCAGTTAATACCTCACCTGAGAGCAGCCAGCTTTTATCCAAAATACTGCTGTTTCTCAGATGCAGTAGCCACTGCAGGGATGGAGGCAGAGGAGGAGGAAGTGGCCTGACACAGCCATTGTCACAACCTGCACCTTTAGCTTCTGCAGCCACACTGAAGTGCTGCTGCCCTTAACACTCGCTGCCTAGCAGTCACTTGGAGTCCATGGGCCACCTCCATACAGACCTGTCTGCAGGCTGGGATATGCCATGGAAAACCACAGGATCCCACTTCAGCTGAAAGCACTCTGCCCTAAAATCAGAAGTGGGTCCAAGTTTTGCATAGGTCTTGTGACCTACCTGAGAGGAAAGTAAGGGGGACACCCTTCAAAGAATGAGCATCTCCCGACCAGACCCTTCACTGGGGGAAAAGGTCTTTCCACTCCCCAGTCAACAGGATTGTGTGTCCTAAAACAGCTGAGGACCTGCTTCACTGGCCCTAGAAATTCTATGGTCAGATAAGTCATTCTGTCCACATTCCTATTAAACCTTTTCCTATGTAATAAGTTATTGTATGTGTTTTTTTATGTTTTTAAACAGCTCAGAGATGAGATTTCTTCTTTCTTTCTTGAGATAATAGTCTGTAATCAATTGTACAAAGTGTGACTTCTACTTTTTGACAGAAATTATCCATTTCTGTTTGGATTCTTTCTTCAAATCCTGTGTTCATATATTCAGTTTATTATTCTAAGATTTTTCTCTCCAGTAAAAATATTTACCTAAGTTTGGCCCCATCCTCCAAGATTGACCTTTTAGCTCATCAAAGCATTAAACACACCTACTTCTGACCGTATTTCTGAGATGGTTTGTTCATGTATGCATTTTAAAATGTGCTTAATTGAATCTAGCCCACTTCCACTACTTTTTTTTTAAGTATTTTTTTTATCCTTTGTTCATCTCCCACAATGATAATAACATTGGAAAACAGTATTCACATCTGAACCATTTTGATTATTGCACCTCAAGTCTATTGCTTTCATGTCTTTCGGTTCTGAAGGATTGCTGCCACTGGGCATTGGTCTTTATTCCTCAAAAGCATGGAAGTATGAGCATACCATTGTGGATTTTCATAGCATGAGTGAAATTAAGCAATTTGATTGCTTTTGATAGTCATTCCAGTATTTCATGGGAACCAGGTGTTTAACAGAATGTTGTCCCCAGAATGATGTGTTTCCCTGTTTTAGATTATAATTAAGTAAACTGTGTTTACTCTTGCTCTGTTCTGTTGCATTCACAGCTATCTGTGGCTGCTCAGAGGTAATTAGCAGTCATGCAATAAATCTGTTTGCTAATTTCCTAGGAAATCTGGGATGGTTCTCATTTCTATAGCCTGCCATGGGCATAAGCAACTGTTTCTTGCTGCTTTCCTTACGTACTGTTTGACAATATTCCTTCCTGAAAATGTAGGGATCCAGACTAATTTTATTACTAAAATTTAATGGAAAAAAAAATTAAATATTTCTGAATCATAACACTTACTACGTAACTCTCCCATTCTGCTTTCCCCTTGATCCCAAACAGATTTGCCTTATTTTCCCCAACATTATGCTACCCCTAGTAGTATTTTACTCCTTTTAAGCCATGTGAACAAGCATAGTCTGCAGCTTTGCTGACCTCACTTTATCCCAAATCTTCTCAATGGCCATTGCAACAAGGCAAAAGATGATTATTATGTTGAGTGAGATTCCAAAAAGGCACAGAGCCTGTTCCTGTTTGGGTGCCTCTGCCTTTTCTCTTGGCACAGCTGTGGATGCAGAAACAAGACAGGAGAGGGTTTTTAATTGCGACTATGCAATACAGACTTTACTATTTGCCTCTTTGAGCAGAGTGAGTTCATTAAAACCAGCTTGTGAGTCCCGACAGTGAGACCAGAATGCTCAAGATGATCACGTGCCTAAGTGGTTTCTCAGCAGCTGCTTTCCCAGCTCATGGTCTAATTGAATCATGTTCCTTTCCACAGCTCCACTCTGACATGGACAGGGGAGATGGTTCGATCAAATACATCCTCTCAGGAGAGGGAGCTGGTATTGTGTTCACAATTGATGATACGACAGGGGACATTCATGCCATTCAGCGGCTGGACCGGGAAGAAAGGTCACAGTACACCCTCAGAGCGCAGGCTCTGGACAGGCGGACGGGCCGGCCGATGGAACCTGAGTCAGAGTTTATCATCAAAATCCAAGACATCAACGACAATGAACCCAAGTTCCTGGATGGACCTTACGTAGCCTCTGTTCCAGAAATGTCACCTGTGGGTAAGACAGATTTTGTGGAGTCTCTTTCCCTTTTAAGCAAATTTGAGATGGTCACCAAAACACAAATTCCCTGACTCCTTGACCTCAGCTTCTGCTCCTTGCACAGGAGTTGCAGGACAGAGGAGTTTATCCTGGGGTGCCTGCTTGCTGTAGAAAAGAGACTACAGGCTTTACACCAGCATTGGCTCCTCTGAAAGAAAACATGCCAAGGGAAGCCTGAGCTGAAAAAAGGCGTGATTCAAGCATGCCACATTTAGGCAATTTGTAGTGACATAGTGCCCTTTCTCCTCTGACATCAGGTGGTAGAAATAATAATGTCCATTAGACAGCCATTACCATCCCAAAAATAACACAGCCTTAGCAACCTAATCAGGTTCATACTAAGAGCTCAACTACTGTCCAGGAGCCCTTGAAAACATGGAAACATGAAAACAATCATTAGCTCCTTCTAAGTCATGTAAGCCTGCACTAAACAAAGTTCAGTGAATCCTGAGATTCTGGAGTACCAGAATTTGCCCTCTACTTTTACAGAATGGGATCATGTTGAAGACACTCCTGTTATTGCAATGCAGAAGAAAAACAGCAGCTTTCCTATCTTCATATCCTGACACAAGTCAGGAGAAATTATTTCCATATAAGAACTCAAATAATCACATAAAAAATTGTTTTTCTGGACATTTTTTTCTTTCTTTTTGAGTTGCCTTTATTTGCTTATTGCTTTTTGGCTCTGTGACATCACTGCAGAGATAATAATACCCTATAAATTTCATGTCCTGAAGTTACAGATAAGCTTCATCTTCTCATTCTTCAATGTTATGCTGACATAAAGCTAGAGAGAGGCATCAAATACAGAAGTTCCAGTCAGAAATAATGTTTCTTAATGGTAATGGCTAGCTTAAATTCAGTTTTCTCTTCAAGTGCTTATCTAGTAACATCAGATTTGTTTGTAACACAAAACATTACATAGAAGGCTAGATATATTCAAAAAGTGATTGTCTGACATTTTTAGGAGTCAAAATCCCAATATATTTCAGTTGTGCCTCACCTTGTTCTTGATAAATTACATCACCTGCAAGCCATACTAGCTTCAGAGGAAGCAGACCTTGAAAACCAATTGAAAAAAGAAATATATTTGCCTCTGTGTGGGTTGCAAAGGCACTTCAGTACATAAGTAGTGTATAATCTCTAGGCTATGCAATGTAAACTGCAGTCCCACAGAGAGATTATCTCAGAGATACATCCCTTCATGCTCACTGCTTGTGTACGATTTCCATCCCTCAGTCAACTTAAAGCATCTGTGGGCCTGCTACAACAGTTCATTATTTATGTCAGCAGAGCTATGGAACTTCTTTGAGCTGCATCCTAATAACATTTAAAATCAAGACAAGGGGAAAAGAAGCAAGCAGTATATAATTACCATCTCTCTGTCAACCATAACAAAGTACTGTTAGTTCAGCAATTCTGTAACTGCAGTCCATAGAGTATTTGCTCTTTTATATCTTCTTATAGTAGCATGATGATATAATACCTATTAATTCCTTTAGTGCTAATGAGCTACACGTATGAACAATAAGCACAAGCAGTACGAGCATCAAATGAAAAAAGTTCAGTGTGGGAAAGCTCTTGTTAGGCATTTCAATTTACTTTGAACTGTGTACTTTTCCTGCCAGCTCTTTATCCCACAAGGTCTTACCTTGATGGTTTCTTTGTCAGGCACCTCTGTTATCCAGGTGACAGCGACAGATGCTGATGACCCAACCTATGGGAACAGCGCGAGAGTCGTATACAGTATTCTCCAAGGACAACCATATTTCTCTGTGGACTCTCGGACAGGTATGTTATTTCATCAGGGAATGAGTCAGCGTGAAAACCAAAAGAAAAAGTTGCAAGCAGAAAGAAAGGGCAGTGCATCATAGCTGTGGTCAGAGAAATGTCTTTTTGTGGCTTGGAGCCAAGACAGAGCAGCACTGTGCGAGGGGTAAAGTAATGCTGTGGCAGTGAGCTCCAGAAGAATAACGTGCTTTTTCCAGTGATAAACACCTCTGCATGACCATATTCTGCAACTCAGGATCTGGATGGGTTTGGTGCTGTAAATACTCTTGCTGGCTTCTATCACTGAAAAATGTCTTTAAAAGATCTAGTTGATAACAAGGCTTAGGAGGAAAAAACATATCTGTCAACCAGCCAGGACTGGAAAGTGCAAACTAAAGGATGCAGTTATCAGGAATAGTTCTACCTAAAGGTGCTCTTGTTAATACCCTTACACTTATCCATGGGATACCCTCTCTGTTTCACTTGCTTTCTCTCTCTCTTTTCTCTATACATCCAAGGTTTATATTCAAAAGTGGAATCTGACAGATTTTGACAGTTTCTAAAGGGCATCTATAGTGCTAAGGTCAGAAACTCATGAGACAGTAGTCACTGCAGAGCCCTAGGGGACAACATAGGAAAAACACTGAATAAACTTCTTCCAAAGTAAGCAGTTTACTGGGCAGGTGTTCTAGCCAAAGACAAACTTGGATGTGGCATGTTATTTCTCAGCTTTGTTTATATTTACTAATTCTCCTTTTGTAATCAACCACAGACAAATAAGGGCGTAACCACAGATTTGCTTTAATTTGATTCAATCAAATTATTCCTAAGAAAGTAAAGGATCAATATTCAGGGTCAGATCCAGTACAGATTTAACCCCAAGAATGCAGCTTATACAGAAGATAGGCCCTTAAGTTCAAAATCATGTACTTTATGGGTATTTAACCCAGAAAAGGGCTTTTTCTCCTCTGATTAAATTCCCCAATCACTTACACCTGCACCTCTGGACCTGCTCAGAGGTGCCTCAGCCTTTAGCTGTCTCAGCCAGCAATTGGACTCCCATTTAGGGTAAGCACTGTTGTGAGGCAGAGGCCATTTCCCTATCACAAGCACAGCACTGTAATCAGCTTTCCCTCTGCAAACTCACCTGTGGGATTTGGTAGCTCACAAAATACAATTGCAGCTCTAACATTCTTCTAGAATGTTATGCTAGAGCATAAGTGACCAACAGCTCCTTTGTATTGATAGATAGTGATTAAAACACCCAATAGTGAACAAAATTTCCTCCTCTAGTAGCATTTGGAGTATTTACCATTTACTTTCCAACACACTCTCTTGGTTCCAGAGGTGTGCTCCTATTCCTATTCTGTCACTGTCCTCACAGGTGCTGAACAAGTGTCTATGTGAAAACACAACTTCAAAAGAAAGTTGAAAGCCCCCTCCTCCCTTTTTCCAAAATACTTTTACATCCTGACCACAATCATATTCCCCTAGAAGATAAAAGAAGTCTCCCGCTTCCTAAGAAACCATCTCGCTGTTATAGAAAACAAAGGACATGACCTCTGCTCTTTACTGTTTTCTTAAAAGCAGAAACCTCACTCAGTTTAGTGAAAGAAATGGTTCCAGTACATTTCTTTGGAAGACCTGAGGGTCTTATCCTTTGCCATAGCCTTTCCCATAGCCCTAAGGACAGGTTTTATGTTCAACCACCATCCTTAGCATTTCTTTTCTGACTGACTGTGTGCTGCAGCATCGGATGCTCCCTGCTCTGCATTGCTGCACCTCTGGGTACCTGATTGGGCTCTGAGTCTCAGTGTCCTGGACTAGCCCTCCCCTAGGAACCGGAGGCCCCAAGGATAGGCATGGCAGAGCCTGGGGTTTAGGCACTGATGTCTTTTTTTAGGTCAAGCCAAGAGTGGAAATTCCCTACAAAGTGTTTATATATGGAGAAAATACTTCCCAAAATGCCAAGTATTTTCGTATCTTATTTATATATCCATGGGAGCTGAGGAACTACAGCACATTAAAGGAGGCACTCAGCTTTGTAGGATGGGACTCAAGGACTCCACGCAGGAAGATTAAAATAGCGCACTGCAAGTTGTTCCGTACGGGTCGCTTTTTCTTCCCTTCACACACAGTGATAATTGCCAACGCAATATCTTTTTACTGCTTTTTATTAAACGCATACATTGTCTTTCTGCTAAAAATAAAGACTAAATGCAGATCAATCAAGTTAATAGTGTCCTGATGTGCAAGTGCTGCGTGTTGAGCCGTGTGACTGGGATGGTGCCTGAGACTGACACACTTGCCCCCACCCCGAGGGGCATCCCAAACGTGTCGCTAGCAAGGGATTATCTCCGGGCTGCACTGCCGGCTGCTCGATGGGGTACCCTGGAGGTGCTGGAGATGTGAGAGCTGGGTGGGGCTGGAAGGGCTGGAGGACGGACAGCCGGGAGACGCGGAGCCGTGCGAGGACAGCGGGAGCGCTTGGCAGCCCCGCGGCACCGGCGGCGCTGCCCGGGCCGGCGCTCGCAGCCTCCGTAAGAGAAGTGTTGCTGCCACCTCATGTCCTCTCGCAGTAGTGTTACCCCGAAGGGAAGGGACAAGGGATGCCCTGCGGTCTGGGGGAGCAGGGTGGCCCCTCCGGAGCGGGCGCGGCGGCGTCTCCTGACATTCTGCACTCGCAGCCCCACCCCGGGTCCCGAAGGACACGAGCGAAGCCCGCGGGCTCATTCCAGGTGGTCTCTAGGACTGCGTGCTCAGGAGAACTTGTCTTGATGGATCTTTTAGCAAAGAACATCACTTCCAGCTTTTGTGAAGAGATAGTCGTCCTGAGCAAGGCCTTAATTCGACGTAGCACGTTGTTCCCAAAAAGCTTTTCCTTGGAAGGCAACATTTTAATTTTGAACAGGCAGCCTGTCCCAGAGCTGATGCATTTTAATTGACTTCTCTAAAATTCACACCTTCTGTTAACCTAGATTCCACTTGGGTGAGTTTTACTCCGCCAGGAAAGGTGGGACTCAGTGCAGAGCCTGATCTCGTTCTTGACACAGGGAATAGGATGCAGGAGCAGGAGCCCTTCACCCTCTTTGTGTGTTCTCTAACTGCCGTTTTCTTTTGTTCCCCAAATGCCTTTCCACCCTCCACCTCAGGCTTAATTAGAACAGCTCTAATGAACATGGACCGAGAAGCAAAAGAATATTATGAAGTGATTATCCAGGCCAAGGATATGGGTGGACAGCTGGGAGGATTAGCTGGAACAACCACAGTCAACATCACTCTCTCTGATGTCAATGACAATCCACCCAGATTTCCGCAGAGTGAGTACCCATGGAGCCATTACAGGCAAAAAGGGGTGGCTGAGTTTTATGTCTGCTGTTTGCTCTCATGACAGCCATTTTCAAACTCAGGATAGTGATGACTAGAGATGGGCAGAATTGCAGATTTGATATGGAACTCTCCTTTAGAAAAATGTCAAAAAGAATTATTCAACACTTTGCCTTTCAGAAAAAGTTTCTGACCTCTAAAATTATCAAAAACAACGCTTTTTTTTTTTTTTAAAGGATGGGAAATTAATTTAACAGAAAAAGGTAGGAAGGAGAACTTTTGTGTTTAGACTGCTCGTGGCCATTGCCTTTAGCTACTAATAGCTGCTCTGATTATCTTTTCATCCTATCTCCAGAGGATGTCTCTCAAATCAGGGACATGTGGTGGTGCTGGAAGTTGAAAGATAATTCATTCAACACTCCAGGCAAGCCACAGTGGGAGAGCATCTGGGAGCTGTGCTGCCAGTGTGGAGTGGCTTGTCATACAGGCTGTTCTACAGGAAAGGTTCATCTAAACCTTGGCAAAATGCAGTTAAACCTAAGATATATAATAGCCAAAATTAATGGATGCAAAAATAGCAACTACACTCTTATCAGAAACATTCCTTTGTATTTACAAAAGTGAATTTCAAAACAAGATTTGCAATATTTTGCTCTTTGTTTGTAAGATTTCTATTTATCACATTTATTTACATAATTCTATATTGCCATTAAAAATTCAAAAGAAGCTTTTCAGTTTTGATTGGACTAAATCTTTCAAGGGATGTAATTTGGGTTTTTTAAAGAAAACTGATTCTTTTAGTAGCGTAAATCAATCTCAAGCCCTTTTTGGTTTTGACATTTTCCTCATTTAGCTGAGTAATGCAAACTCCCGCAGTTCTTTTTGTTGGTATTCTTCTTCTCCATCTGTTTCTGCATGTTGCACTGCTAAATCAAAGTGTTCTACTAAGATCAGCAACAAATCTCAACTTCCACTTTTGTTCTTCTGTTAGAGCAACTTCTTGAGCACACCATTGCCAACTGTGTTTTGAAAGTGGCATGAATTGTAACTGATATCAAACTCTTGATTAAGAAAAATTACAATTCATCAAACCTCATCCTAGGTGTTATTCTGTCTTGTAAAGCTTAACAGTTGGTGCAGTCAATAGAGGGAATGCAGCAAGGAAGGTTTGGAAACAAAGCATGATGCCAGATAAGTATTTTAGATGCAACATTTATATTTTCAAAATACTCTTTTAAAATAGCAGGTTTCTCTTTCCCCAGTCTTGCTGCTAAGAAAATTAGCAATGCAACAAATGTGCTCAAGACAGTATTTTTAGGGAGAGGCAATACATTTTAATAGAGTAGCTGGTAAATTTGAAAATGCAGGCAAGCTCCTGAGCTTTCTTCAGGGCTGAAAAGAAGTTTGTAGGGACTTGAGAAAGGATTTGTGGTGCTCAAAACACATGTTTATTCCTGCTGTACAAACTGATCTAATAAAAAGATGCCTGTCCTATTAAATCTGTTCCATATCCTGCTTTATATCATGGCTGCAACAGCACTGGTGTTAATTGCCCTATTTTTCTAGTTGAAGTTCCTATCTTCAGGTGTATTGCTGTTTTTAAAAAAACCCATTCAACAAACCTGTTGCTGTAACAAATACCTTAATAAAACTGCTCCAGGAAATTTAGCTGGGCTGTGGCTTTTTACAGGAAATCACACTGCTGTCACAGCTTTGGGACGTGTACTACAGACGCTGCAGGCCATGAAATGCTGTGGCCTCCCTCATCCACTCTTTACATTGCTTTGCGGTTGTTTTTGTTCCTCTTCATAGCCTGTTTTTTCTCTTCTCTCCCTCTGTGCTGCTTGTGCCAGAGCATTATCAGATGAGTGTGCTGGAGTCTGCTCCCATCAGCTCCACCGTGGGCCGCGTGGTTGCTAAAGACCTGGACGAAGGCATTAATGCAGAGATGAAATATAGCCTTGTGGATGGAGATGGACTGGATGTCTTTGATATTAACACTGATCCTAATTACCAAGTTGGCATCATCACTGTGAGAAAGGTAAAAAATTTTCCTTTTTATAGTAATTTATATGGCTAACAGTCCTGGTTACATTTTATATCTGGAATATTCCCTTATGTCTGCCGTAATTTGGTTCCCATTACGTGACAATAGCCCCTTTCTGGCTGTAAAACACAATTTCTTTAACATTTATTGCTAAAATATGAAAGCAGACTGCATTCCTAGGAACAACCTTTATAAAGTGGGAACAGCATTAGCATAAACATGTCTTTTCCCACCAAAGGAATGCTCTGATTCCCTATTTATCTATTTAAATATTCTCTGTAGCTTAATTATCCTACAATGCAAGAAATTAGATCAATATTTGCATTTGAACTGTACATATTTTTCACTCTGGTGTTCCACAAACAATAATAAAGCATGCCTTGGAATTATTTATAAACCAATAAAACCCAGGCAGTGTTGTTTTTTTTTTAATTGCTGCTTGAAGATCCATAAATGCTAATTAGGCTAGAGGAAGCTGTCTCTAAAATGGCAGCTGTGAAACTGCTGGTACTCTGTACCACAGGCTATGCAGGAAGGCATCGAGTATTTTTCTTAGGCTCCCTGCTATAGGATATTTGTTCTACAATCTTACATAAATGTTAGAAGTTCAACTCTGTTTCTAGGTTGTGAAATTGTAACCATATTTCTGGCTAAGCATATCTAGTGCACTAATAAGAAAGCATAGTTTCCATTTAAATGGCCTGGGATTAAATTGTGCACTAAAATGGAACAATACAGGGGAGAGCTTTGACCTTGCAAGCCTCTATGCCCTACAGCAAAGCATTTAAGCATGTGTTTATGGTCACCTTTCCCCAGCTCTATTTTTTGTGCATATTAGTCCCTAAAGTTAAGCATATCTTCTGGAATGAAATAGATGTTGAATTCAAACTCTAATGTAATTTTCCACTCATTTATCAATGAAAGAAAATAGTTTTTGTGGAGTAAATTTGTCAATAAGCTTGACCTTTGTTAATATGAATACAGCTTTGCTACATGTTCATGTATGTATAGAAGAGTTATAAAATGTGTGGTATCGATCATATCAGATATGTACTGGCATCAGGTACATATTGCTCAATCCACCTACTGTACATAAATATTTGTGATATTTTATGTATGTCTAGCTTTATGTAATGCTGTGATTATCAACAGCCAAACACACTGGGAAAGTTGTCCTCTGAATCCACTCAAGAAACCAAAATTAAATTCAACTGGTGTTGATATAAAAGGATATCAAAACAGGGAGAGAGGGGAGAGGGGAGAGAGGATTTCTAAACCAAGAATGAAATCTTATTTAAAAATAAGCAAAACTTCCCCTTTAACATTTCTTGACAGATTTCCCAAGCAAAATAATCAACACTTCTAACATGGACATCAGAAAGCCAGAACTGACAGTTACTGACAAGACTGTTGTTTGTAGTGTTGTGGCTACTTATCACAGCCTACTAGTTCCACAAAATGTTGAGCACCTCCTCAAGATTTACACTTCCTTCCAAGCTCCCTGCCTGGAAGACTGATGCTCACCCTACCTTCCTCTTTGTCCTCCTTCCCTTTTGCACTGCCCAAGGAAGGCAGTGTTGTGGGTTACCCAGCCAGCCCAGCACACAAAAGAGCCCTGTCCTGTCCTGCCTTCCTCCCCTGACATTGCCTGATCAATCACTTTCTCATAGTGGGTCTTGCTAAATTCCACGTGCATGGTCCCATCTCTCAGTGCCTGTGTCAGCACTTGGCAGAAGGAGGACAAGGACTAGGAGCATTTTCCATGGGCTGCCTCTCCCCTTGGCTGTGTTTTGCAGCATGCTAAGTTCACAGGAGATGACAACTTGCCTGCCCTCCCCATGGGACCAGCATTGGGAGGAGGTTTGAATGCACCCATGGGAGACAAATCTGATGAGGGGGACAGTAGTGTTGAGATATTAGTACAGGAGAAAAACAAGAGGGAAAGTCATCTTTGACAATGAAGTCAAAGAGGAGCATCAAAAATGTGATGGTCTAGCACACTTGTCTGATTTTTCTCGTTTTTCCAACTTGATCTTATGTGTTTTAATAACATAATTGGGTTTTATAGCTGTTAGGTGTGTCCCTGATTTAACTGCTTTTTTAAAAACTTCGCTTTTTAGTGTGTATGCAGTGTTTCTCATGCAGTTTTCTTCATGTGGGAAACAATTTAATATAATGGCCTCTTTCTTAGTACATGCTTAGGCACCTTTGCATTGCACATTTCTTGCCAGATGGACAGTAATTGTTGCTTGGTCCTGTGGATATCTTACTGCTATTTTTACAGCACATAAATATGCAACTGGTAGACAGTAATGACTGCAGCCAGGAATATTACATTTCTAGACTTCACCAACCCCTTGCTGACAAGTGCTATGCCTGCAGTAGTCACTGATGTACCTGGTGGAACTAAAGGCAGCAGGAGCAAGTTTTAGATCACCTGCTTGTAGCTGCTACCACAGACTATACAGTGATTTTCAGTTTTACAATTTCAAGAATGCCAGTCTTTAGTCAGGAATTCCTATGCAAGGTATCAGTGCTGGTAATTTACTGTGAAAGCATAAGCTTTGATATGTCACTACAAGGTTTCCACTTCTGAAGAAGGAGGCTGTTGCAGCAGCAGACAAGTACTGAAGACTTGACTGAATTCAGAAGGTGTTTTGAGGTCCATAGTACACACTGCTGCCATGCCTGAGCATGGAAATTTTCTGCTGATGCTGTTTAAACTAATGCACACCTCATGGCTGCAGAACTGGCCAGCTTTGAGCATGGCAGGAAAGAAATGGATTATGACTCGCAAAGGAGAACTTTACTGCCACAGTACTGACCTTTGCACCTTTGACTTCCAATTGCTTTGGTGTCTTCCTTCTCTTTTATTTTCCTGCCCATCTCCGTGTGTCAGTCTAGTGGTTGGTCTTCAAAGAGAAAGAGCTGAATAGAAGAAGCAAAGAGGTTGGATGGGAACAGCAGACATCTTACTGCAGTCTAAATGAACTGCTGCTGTGTGTGGTAATTCCAGGGTCAAATCCTTATGTCCAAATAAAGCCACTCTTTTTGGAAACTATTCATATAGCAAAGAGGGGTATGCCCCACTGAGTGACCCTGAGATTAGCCATTTCTTTCCTGGTACAAAGTTTGTCTCACTCAGAATCTGTGCAAGCTAAGGGAACTCAGCTGTGCTGGTTTTCAGCATCAGGCCTCTCCAGATTATTCAAGTCAAGGGTTGTGACCATTTAATCACAGCACAATTGCTTGCAACTTCTGACTACAGCTTGACTGTATCCTCTGTGAGTTGCTTCATCTGGTGACATTTTGTTTATATTTTGGACTGATCCTTCCATACTATTCTTCTGGTTTGTCAAATCCTTACAGTTATCTCTTACCAAGACTGGCAAGCAGCACATTAAATACGGGATTTTTCACTCATTTCTAAGAAGGTTTTGGAGACACCTCATTTTCTTCAGGGATCTGTGAAAAGAAGATGGGAGATGAAAAATTTATTTATTGAGAGGTTCAGTGTCAGTATTAGTTACTTCTATATCCAAAAAAGCAGTTTTATCTAGATAGGAAATCAAATTTATGTAACTACTAACAGAGGAAGCTGGCACTCTTTATCCATTGTCTCAGAAAGGAAAGAAAAGAGAGAAGGGAAAAGGGAATAGGGAAAAGGACACTATTCTCACTCCCTGCTTCAAATAATACTTGAGTATTTAATATTTCACATTTCATATGAAGTCGAAGAGTTCCCACAGGAAGATATCAGGGATTATTTATAATTAAACTGCTTTGAAATTGAACTTCTGTAGGCAAGGAGCAGATTCAAATTCCAGCAGTCATCACACCTGGATGGTGAACCCATATTTAGGACACTTACTGAAAGGAGGAGGTGAAAAAACCTCACTTCTAGGACAGTTGGATTTCAGATAAAAACTGGAATAAGAACTTGCAAGAGAGGCAGACCATGTTCCCTGCTCCTTAACTGTAGCCCTTTATTAATTAGGCACACAGGGCTCTTGGAGACAAGATTCCAGTGTCCTCAGGGGAAAAAAGAGGATGCTAATTGGGACCTCTACCTCCTGTGTGAGCATCCTTGTTCCTGCCACTGTGTCCATTTTTGAGGAACCAACTATCTTGCCTTATTTTCAGGTGCTCCCATTGCTGTCTCCCTCTTCAAGTACTTTCTGCAAAGTGGCATAAAACAGGTTGTGTGAATTACAATGCAATGTATTGTGTGTGGTGTGGTGGCTGCTTATATTTTCATTGGAGCAAGAAGCATGAAAGAATATGTATTTTAAGTGATCTGCAAGTATTTCTCCTGGCCTTTTCAGCTCAACTATCAAATAAAAGATAGGAAAAGTATACAGTGCCATTTTTAATACTACTATCTTTCAATGCTTTTTCTGCATCTGCAAATATTTTATCTTTGTTGCACTTGAAATTAAAAGTAGTAATGATATGGCTCTCTGTGTGCCTGATGGTAGATACATTTTTTCCCCTCAGCCTTTAAGTTTTGAGAGCAAGAAAAGTTACACCCTGAAAGTAGAGGGTGCCAACCCTCACCTGGAAATGCGGTTCCTGAACCTGGGTCCCTTCCGTGACACCACCACTGTCCACATCAGTGTGGAGGATGTGGATGAGCCTCCTGTGTTTGAGCCCAGCATCTACTTTGTGGAAGTGCCTGAGGATGTGGAGATTGGGACCACTATACAGATAATTTCTGCCAAGGACCCAGACGTGACCAACAACTCCATCAGGTCTGTCCTCTCATTGTGTATTGACCCACAAGCACTCCTTAGTAGGTCTGGTTGGTGGGGCAGTGATGGGTGAGAGTCACTCTCCGTCTTTCCAGGCAGCAGTAATCATCAGTGGGTTTAGCAAACCAGACCTCACACACCGAGGGCTCTGTCAAAGCAATGCAGGAGCTCCCCTGGTTCTGTGCTGTGGAGGACATCTGTATCAAGCCTTGCAATGAGCCAGTCAGGCATGTCCTGATAGTGTAAACATCATTAAAAACAAACCCCAAAATCTTGCCTTTGCTGGCACAAAACCTGACAGCATCACTGAGAACCTGCTGCCATCCCTGTGGCAAGGTGATCAACTTGCTCGTCCTTTCTCCCCCTTCTCTTTCAAAGCTTGCCCTTGTCAACAAGGTCTAACACACAGCTACTTCTGGAGTAGATTGAATGCATGCTAATAAATATTCAAAAACTTCTAAATTATCTAGTGTCTGGTCAAAGATGCAGAGCTACATATTCCCATAAGGCAGTAAGAAAGGCAAAGGTATATTTACAGCAATGGGAGCTTCATAGCTGCAGCTCAGCCAGGAGCCAAAGAAGCAAATTTGTGTGATCATAGCACTCTGTTCCATAGTGGCTGCCAGCCACTGCCAGCCCCATTTATCAGAGAAGGCTGTTCTTCTCCGAAGCCATCCCACACAGATTTTCACTACCTGCAGAAGCCACCAGTGAATGCACATTTATTATCCCAGCAGGTTGGCTGCTCCTCTCATCTGAGAGTTTTGGGTGTTGACCTGCTGTTCGACTACCTGCGCATTAGTCCAGCTTCTGAGATGCCTGTGTTTAGGAGCAGTCCTGGGAAATACAGGAGGGAGTTGAAACATTGAATATTAGGATTTTTTGAAGAAAGTGAAATCTAAATGAGCAATTCTGTGGGCTTCAGCTAAGAGAGATCTGAGCAGACACAAAGCCTGTTATTCTTAATGGTATTGCACTCCCTGTTGCTGGTCTAATTATTTTTTTCATCTATGCTACTTTAATATACCTATCTTTTCTGCCTACATTATAAGGTTATCATACTTCTCATGACATTGCTTCAAATTCCTCAGTAAAACTATTATACTGTCTGCATCACAATTTCATTACCCTAAACTTTTTTCCACTCACATCCTATTTTGCTGATTACTGTCTGACATTATCCAAACCCTGCAATGCAAACAGCTCTCTGCTAATCTGCTTAAAATAGTATAAGAATAATTCTGAGGACTATCATAGGGTAGAATTGATCATTGTTATTTTTAATGAGATTTTTCTTAGTCTTTTTCAGAGCTTTGCAATGGCTGCCCTTGATGAACAGCCCTCTATAAAGCACAGAATCCATCAACAAAGATACATTAAAATAATTTAAAAAATTAAATATGTACGGACCCTTTTGTAACTCTGTTCCTCAACAACTTCCTTCTTCTTTTCTCCCCACCTTCCTCCTTTTCCACTGCCCTTTCTTCCCTCATTCCTTCCCTCCTTTCCCCCCATGCTGAGGTAAAGAAACAGAAGAAAAAAAAGTAAGAATAAATACCATTTGTAAGGCTATCTAAAATGGCTATCTAAAATGCAGATACTAAGAATTAGTTCTTGCCTCTTCTGCGGTCTCCTCCATTCATTCCAACACAGTGCAGTATCAGTCTGGCAATGTTTTAAGCTTGGACTAAATTCACTTTGAACAGGGCAAGGCTTCGCTGCACAAGGCAAGGCAAGATAGAAAGACAATAAACCCAGATACATACTATGTTGCACAAGCTTAAATCCATATGGAATTTAAACTGTGATTTGGCTCAAATCCTCACTTTCTCAGCATCCAGTACCCAACTCCTACACTGTGAAATTCTGATGGCTAGAAGTATGCCATGATTGTTGTTAAATGATTCAGGAACATTATCTAAATAGTACAGTGGAAACAAGTGTGCAGGAGCAGGTACATTAACAAGAGAACTTAGCTGGAGAATCTAGAAAAAGTGCCTCTTGACACTGGTGCTTAATTCTGAACCACTAACCACAAGGCTATATTCAATTTCAGATACTCGTTGGCCTTAAAATGTCAGAGAGAAATTCTTCTTATAGCCCTCATACAAGAATAATTATTATACCAAAATATAGGAACACTCATAGTTGTTGTCTAAATAAATTAAATGCCTGAGAAATCTCTTTATTTAAGAAGAGATAGGAAGGGCTGGGAAGGAAAGGGATACAAACCTGCCATCCCTTCCTCTTTGATTGTTCTGAAAAAGAGTGCAGAAGAATTTTATATCTGGGTTTAGTAAGTCCCTATATAAAGATAAGGCTCTTATTCTTGTTCCAGTGAACACATTCATGCTGAAAGGAGAAAATTCAGAAGAATGAGCCCTGTTCATTGTATGTTGTGACTAATGCCTTTAATTTCCTTCCACTCTGATGAAAGAACCAACAAAAAGGACAGTAAATGTGGGCTCTGTTCTAGGCTGTGACATTTACCTAGGGCTGTGTGTGACTTTGGCCAGAGTATCCCTTACCGTGCTCAGAGTCAGCTGGGAAGGCAGCTTGCACTAAGTGCCTTTAAGAGCAAGGTGATGCCTGTGAAGGATACTGAATATTTTACACACCCTGAGAAGCTGTCCCTCTGACCAAGCACTGCAGTGACCTCTGTCAATCAGCTGCCTCCCTGCCCAGGTTTTCTGGCCTGCAGGCACCACAACAATCCCCCATTCACAGGTGCAGGAAGTTGGTTCCCAGCACTGAGCTGACATGACATTGGTCAGGCAGGTTCAGTAATTATGATGAATCAGCCTCACAGAGGGAGCAGGTTTTGTGACTGGATGCTATGAGAAAGCCAAGCATCACTCCCCTTGTGCTGACACAGCTCCATCAGTAGCATGCTTCAGGATGCAGGTGGAGTTTATTCCCCCAAAGAAGGAGAGAATACGGAAGAACAAGGACATGACCGGTTCCTCCTCATCAACCTTTGTGCTCAGAGAATGAGCTGATCTGAAGCCATTTTCATCCTGTCTGAATTTGCCTAGGGACAGGGCATAACTATTTATCTTAGAAAAAGAAATTATACTCCTCACTGGCAGATTTTCTCTGTAGAACAGATGTTCCTGCACTGATCTGTGCCTTACTTTGAGGCTTATTCCTCTAAATCTTCCTGTATTTCACCTCAATTCAAATAATACTCACTCTTAAATGCCATTAGCCATGTGAACTTTTTCCAGCATCTCACTCTGTACCTGTGCAAGTCAAAGGAGCACATAACTAGGTTGTGGAAGAATGTGGATCTGCTGTGTACAACACTATCCCCATTGTTGGGATACTTTGTTGGCTATAGCACACAATTTTCACAAGGGTTGCATAATATTTTTTCATGTGTACTCTTGCAGATACTCGATTGACAGGAGCAGTGATCCAGGACGGTTCTTTTATGTTGACATAACATCAGGAGCACTGATGACTGCAAGACCTCTTGACCGGGAGGACATTTCTTGGCACAACATCACAGTGTTGGCCATGGAGCTGAGTAAGGAGAATGCAGACTGTACATAGAGATACAAAGAGATACAGTAGACAAAGCAGGCTGAGAGACCTGAATTCAAAGTTCACATATTGTTATGCACTGAGGGGGAAGACACATTAAGTGAATTGCTGCTCTGACATCAACAAGCAAATGCTGCATTTTATTTATTTTTTTATGTTCATTTTCACAGGGTGGTGGGAGGCTTAAAGCATGTCAATTAAAGGCAGAGTCCTTCTTTTTCAATTCATTAGCATCCCAGGGATTTATTTAAAACTCTTTCTGATGTGTTTCTGGCAGAGTCCTCTCACTTCAGAAGGGCTAGGCAGCTAGAGCAAATACTGCAAAGGCTGCACAGCTGCTATAGCTCCCAGTCCTGCCTGGGAGGATTGAGTGGTGCAGGGACTGGTAGGCAGCAGTGATCCTACACTGCTAGGTCACTAGTTGAAATCTGCTCTGGTTCAGCAGCAAGTAAATGACATCGCCATCTGCTTGCTACATAAATAATTTGGGCCAGAGTGCTTTGGGATCTTTGAGTATGCTGAACTCATTATGCTTTTGGGTTTTACAATGAGCTAAAATTCAGCTCCAGATTCATCTGTGTCGGTATTTTTCAAGGCTGTAAGAAGGAGATGCTCATTTCATAGTGTCAGTATGAAAAATTTAGCTGAGTTTGAAATACTCACAAATGTGAGCTTCATAAAGGAACTTCTGATACATAAGCAAATAAAAGGTTCACTTAGTCTTCACCTGAAATTCCTTCAATTCACATAGCTTTTGCTCAGGATCTCAGTTCATCTGTGAGGAACAGAAGCTTTTCTGCAGCTTGGTGGCAATAGCTGAGTCATTCCTTGTGTCTCAGAAACTTCTAGGCTGGGCCAGAGATATGGGGCACTTGGAGAGGAGCAAAGTTTCAACAAGCTTCCCCGAGTTGCAATTGGCCAGCTTGAAAGCAGGGGGATTATTTCACAAGAGCTGGAGTTACTCTGCTGCATATTTTCAGGCTGTTCCAGCACATGATGGTTTTCTGTGCCCTTTTAAGTAGTGAGAGGGGTTGAGACAATGGGATTTCACCCCCATCTATTTTGACACTACTTTTATTTTCAGCCACCAATGGCCATTGCAATTCCATGAGTCTGTAAAAGCTGCCCCTGTAGCAGTGCTTGAGAGAGAGAGCAATAGGAAGGCATGTCTTCCTTCAGTTCCCTTTCCATCAATCCTCTGTGAGTTTTGCTCTGTACATGTGCAGCACAATATTTTAATTTAGTCACTAGTTTCAAAAATGTCTTAGCTGTGCGCTTCTGAAGGCCCCTAGTGGTAAAGGTTAGATCAATTATTTCTAAGAGTGTAAATGCAGTTATTCATCCGCCACAACACCAGGTGTGTTAGCAAGATGTGTGTATGCATATGTGGGAAGCTGAAGGATTACATTATAAATTAGGGAGAAACAACATCTTTTGGGTATTATCTCAATGACACAATGTGACACATGTTGTGGAATACAGTACACTGAACATTTAAGAAAATTCCAGAGTGCATGTAAACTATTGTTTAGATGAATATATCATTTCTTGCTATAAAGGGAGATATATTTGGAGATAAATGTACAAAGCTTTACATCTAGAAAGAAGATGAGAATATTAATACTAAAGAATTTTCTTCATTTTTGCACTACTAGTGGTCCCTTAATATTTCTTTTCTTTCTGATTACAGTTCCACTTTATCATTAAATAAGGGGGGAAAATTATGATTTGAAGCAGGCAAGCAGAGTAAGAAAAACAAATTATTTTGCAGCCACTTAGTCTGGAATTTGTGAAGATATGTGAAAAGATGTAAGGATTTACTGTCAAAGAAAGCTAATGCACCAGTGGGACAGAAACATCACAAATGATGTCATGCAGAATGTAAAATTTTCATTGCAATTTTAAGCTTCACTGAAAGCTTTTCTGTACAATTTCATGTGTTATTACATTTTAAACCTCTCTGTACAAAGTATCAAAGACTTGACACTATTTTTGAGTTCAAGGAACATAAATTCTGAGCAAAAGCATATCTGAACTGGAGATAGAATCTGCCATTTTTGACAAGTTCTAAATAAGAAGTCTATCCTTAAAACAGTATCTTCCTAATTCATGCCACCAGTAGGGAGGCTCAACAAACAGTATTGGCCTATTGAAGGACAATAGAAAAAACAAAAGGGGGCCTTGTCTAAAATGTTTGTTGTAGAAATAGTTCATTGGACTGAACTAGGCTGAAGTCTTTTACAGAGTTGGTTTTTTTGTAAAATATGTGATTACATGGGAAGCCAGGCTAGAGAGAGAGCAGCATTTGCAGCTTCACTCTGAGTTACACAATACCCAAGTCACCAAGTCACAGTTCCTGATGCAAAAATGTGATTTAACACAAAAAGGTTTTCCACTAGCTGGTAGTGGAAAACCTGCTTTACCTCTTGAGCAGAGTGAGGAGCAGGCTCTTCCCCTCCCCATATATTGCCTTTCTTTACATTAAACCTTCTTCTTCCAGATAACCCCTCACAGGTGGGCAGCGTCTCCGTGACGGTGAAAGTCCTGGATGTGAATGATAACGCACCAGAGTTTGCAAGATTTTATGAAGCTTTTGTTTGTGAAAATGCCAAAGCAGGCCAGGTAAGAAATGCTCATAACACCAGGGGTTGGGAGGGGCATGGTGTCCTACATGGAGGCAGCATGCCAGGAAGGGTGAGTGTTGCAAAGAGGGCTCAGCTACTCACATGTTTCATCTGAGCTCTTTTCAGCAGCCGTCTGTGCTTCATTCCAAAGGAAAGCATATCATACTGGAAGGAGCGTCACATATAGCAGCTCTTTTGTTTCTCCCACATTTCTTTTATTTTCCCAAAGTAAATTTTAGGCTCACTGTGCAATACATTTCCTAGCTAAAATAAAGCCTTCCCTTAGGCATGTGCCAGCAGGCAAACAGACAGTGTGTCCTGTAGCAGCATCAAAGAGAGGAGAAGTGTTATGAGAAGTGCCACAGAATCAGCCCAGGCCACGTGTGACAGACAAGGCTTACTACTAAATGTTTTAAGAGCCTTAAACACACCTGGACTTACGGGAGCTGGACATAACTTACTGCATCAGGTTCAAGGGGGTGCCAAGCAGAATACGTTCTGCTGTGAACTGGAGATGTCAAAAGCAACACGAGACTTCCCGTTGCACACACTCTAAACCAGCACCTTCAAGCAAGCAGCAAAGATTCTGCTCCTCTCCCTTCCAAAACCCCATCAAAGCCCTTGAACAAGGTCACCAGTGCCAGAGACAGACATGACCTCTCCCTCGCTGGGCCTGATGCAAGCTCTGCCACTGATCATTTTTAGGGAGCCACTTCTTCTCCACCACCAGGGTCTATGGTGGGGACTGGAGCCTCCTAATGCAAAGCTGTCTAGCTTAAATAGCATTTAAACACATAGACACACCTCTCATGATCTGTGAAGGAAAAATTATGCAAGTAGTATCACTGTGTGTTTGCTGAAGCTTCTCCCAGCTGTGAAGCAGAATGAAATACCAGCTCACTGCTGGGGTAACTGTCCTTACAACTATCATATATAGGATATTTTCATCTCACCAATTTGCAGAGATTCTTCATAAAATAGGCAATAGAAATCATTGCCTAAACCTTTTTTCCTGCTTTTGAAGGGTAAGTGTCCTAAGTAATAAGTTAAGTTCAGTATTATTCTGCTTGCTAATCTGGACTACTTCCTTCAGCAGAGAACACTAAATTCTATTGCCACACTTTAAAACATCCTGAAATCAGTTTTAGGGTGGCATCCCTAAACATATGAATATATGAATCCCAAAATAACTTTAAAGTTAAAAAAATGCTGGTGAAGATTTATTCCTTGTCTGAAAATATGCCAGAATGTTTATTCAGACAGTGCTCATTGTGCTTGAAGCTGCTAGACCTACTTTACAAAGCCTCTATAAGTGAAGTAACAAATCTCTTTCTGGATTTAGCATTGTCTTAGTTTTTTAGTTTGGTATTATTTATTGCATATGCAGAGTTTCTGCATGGTTGGCTTTTCTCTGATTTCCACTGACATTTTGGGAAGAATTTTATTGATTAAAAACTAAAAGAGGGGCAAAATAATCAACCTGAAGTCATTTTCTACCTGCATAATGAAGCTGAAAGTATGAGCTTTCTTACAGGCTCTCTAGTGCACAATGAATCTTCTGAAAAACCTGGGCCCTCAAAAGACAGAAAAATCATGCAACAGAAGATAGGGATGCATGAGAGGAAAGTATCTGTTATTTGAGTTAAACTGAATATCTCCTCCTTTGTTTAGAAGTGATGTGTATGACCACAGCAAAATCTTTTCTGTTCTTGAGAGAAGACTGTACCTCTGGAAGACAATTTTATTCAAATGCTCCAGTTGCATATATTTGAAGATATAAAATACATGTTATCTGTTTGATTGTTTGTTTGTATTATAAATATTTTGCTTCTCACCTGTTTCTACTTTTTTTCTTGTATTCTCTAGCTGATTCAGACAGTGAGTGCCATCGACAGGGATGACCCGCAGGAGGGTCAGCACTTCTACTACAGCCTGGCTCCAGAGGCAGCAAACAACCCCAACTTTACTCTAAGAGACAATCAAGGTAATCAGAGTGGACACAGACAGTTAGCTACTCTAATTTTTAATGCCTGATTTGGACTTGAGAAGCTGTGACTTACAGTGGGTGATAAGACAGCCATTTCAAATAATACCAAGTGACACCTGCTCCTTAAAGGCAATAAAAAAATGACATATTACTTAATACACTTGAAGGTTATATGATATTTTCTTCCCTATAAATATTCTCTAGCAATAGTCCCCCTTTTCTTTTTCGAGGAAATGTGCCAGTGTTTTGTGCAAATTCAGATCTTTTGGTCAGGCTGCAGGCATCTCAGATTATCGGAGTGGAAACTGCATTTGCTCAAAAGGAGATGCTTAAAGGTAGGATAGTAACTGTAACTAGAAGAAAAATCTGAAGGGAATTACATTGCTCTTTTTTGCACTCTTCCTATTTTCTGCCAGGCACAGAAAAAGGGAAGGTTTTTGTACTGTTCCAGTCTTTTCCCCCAGGCACTTTTTTTCTTTCTCCTTGCACATCCTTATTTCCCTAGAGAAAGAGGGAAGTAGGGAGGACTCGCAAAGCCTTAGGGAGGTAACTTGGTGTACAGCTAAAGGTCTGTGTAAGATGACCTAAGTAGAAACTGAAGCACCAGTGGGAAGACTCATGGCAAATCACTGGCATTTGAACATTCTAACCAGTGGAATTTGATTCTTTTGGGAAAGCTTTGGTGGATTCGGAGCCTGCAGGAAAGTCCTGCCATAGCAGGCCTTTGTGTGTCTGCTGTTGATCGCTGATCTCCGTGGGCAGACAAGGTCTAAAATCAGGTCCACACCAGCCTTCATTAGGAAAGAGGGATGACCTTGAGTGACCTGGTGCAGAGTTTTGAAAGTCAGTATTGAGGGGCTGGATTTCAGTACGAGTTTAGTGTGTTAAGTACCACGAATCAGCAAGCAATTCCAGAATAAATGGGGAGAATGACTGGCCACCTGCAGCATCTATGGCCAGCCTCCAAGCCTAGCCTTGCCCCCACACATGCCTACTTGTCAAGTTTACTTCCATAAGCCCCTATCTGGGCCTCTCCAGCCATATGGAAAAGCAACAGAAAGGCTTAAAAAGAATCCCATGCCTTCACTAACCAAACATGTCTTAAAACATGCTACTTGCAGTTGGAGTCCTTCTCCACAGCATGCTAATGCTCTTTAATCCCAAAGCATCCCAAAGATTTTTTTTGTATAGTGTCCCTGAAGCCTCCCCACACAATTTCTTGCATTTTGATCCCCTTTTTCTCTCCCTGTCTTTTTCACTTGTGAGTATATACTGCCAAAATAAATGAAAAAATATAACACAACTATTGCTAAAGCATTTGGCAAAGCAAGCTCATTTCATCCTCAAGGCATTGTTCTAAAAAAAGAAACTCGCAAAACTCCCAGCATCAGATGCACTTTTTCTGTCTAAGGCCATACTTGCAATAATTTATAGTGACAGCAGTGACTGAATGGCTGTGCCTCCCACTCTGTATAAAATACCAGTTTTAGTTTTACATATGTATGTGTATATATATATATGTGTGTATATATATATATATATATATCAGAAGAAATTTAGGGTACTATTAGTTACTAATTTGAAATAAAAATGGCAAGTATCAAACCACTGACTGAATGATCCAGCTAGTATAAGAAGAATATTAAGCTATTAGAGAGCATCCAAAGGAGGGCTGTGAGGATGGTGAAGGGTTTGAGTGGAAGCTGTATGGGTGCAGCTGGGGTCACTTGGTCTGTTCAGCCTGGAGGAGACTGAGTCTCTAATTTCCTTGTGAGGGGAAGCAGGGGGTCAGGTACTGATCTCTTCTCTGTGGTGACCAGTGACAGGCAGCATGAAACTGAGTCAGGGGAGGTTTAAGTTGAATGTGAGGTAGACATTTTTCAGCCAGAGGCTGTATGAGCACTGGAAAGACTCCCCAGGGAAGCGGTTATAGCACCAAACCTGTCTCAGTTCAAGAAGCATTTGGGAAAAGCTCTCAGCACAGTGTGACTCTTGAGGTATCCTGTGCAGGGCCAGGAGTTGGACTCAATTATCCTGATGGGTCCCTTACAACTCAGCATATTTTATGATTCTATGATTAAGGGTTTATTTACTGCCTCAGCAATTTGGAGTGCAGTAGTCATTTCAGTAAAAGTAATTTATGCTTATATTTTCATCTAGGGGCCGCTAAGAACAATATAAATCATGTAACTTGGGCACAGAGGGGGTAGCTATACTGTTTGTCACAGGGTGGCTAGCCAAGAAACAGAATGCACTTTGCTAGTCACAGCCTGTGCCCATAAACAGGAGACAGGAATGCTTCCCAGGCTGTGGGAAGGCACTGTTAAGATTAGCAATTGTGCTGATTACTTGGTTGTCCAATGTAGCACTAAGAGAAACTGCAAGACATGTAGCCTTCTTGGCAACAATTAAAACCTTGATTTATACTGAGCAACAGATAGATCACAGTTTGCATTCTGATGAGCTGTTTTACATATTTTTTTGGCCCTTGTAATTTTAGTCTCTGAGAACTTCTTCAGTCTATTCATTCTTTGCATATCTTCTTCAGCAGACAGAGAAATGCTATTGTTCTGCTTTATAGATGGGGATCTGGGGCAAGGAGAAATTAAGCTACTTACACGCTGGGTTCTCTTTGAGTTCAGTAAAATCAGTGAGAAATAGACATGTTAAGTAGCTGCAATGACCTGAGCACAAATGGCTTCTCAAGGCCTTATAGGATAAATGTGATGAAGCAGGGAATTGAGCTGGAGTCTCCCTTCTCTTCGGTGTCAGCTGTAGGGCATTGTCAAGCCATCCTCATCCCACCTTCTTCCAAGTGAGACTATTCTGGGAAAAAGTTAGAGAGGCTTGCTGTAAGAATGAACAACAAAATAAGCTAACTGCATTTCCAGTAGTTAGTCTAATAAACTCTGAGTTGATCTTCTGTTGAACCTTAATCACTGCCTTCCATCTTGGGAACCAGGAACTGTTGAAGAGAGAAGCCTTTTTTAATGGATGCAGGATCAGATTGGTCATACCCTGACCAGGCCTGTCACTGGAAGCCTCTGGCAGTCCTTCACAACACAATTAAATTTGTCCTAGGAAAATTTTTAGTTATTTCTGCCTTCCTTAAAACTGTGGTCTACTTCACGCATGTAAGCAGTGAGCTGAAAATCGTCAAGGAAAGGTGTGACTCTTTCTCCAACCCAGTCATGTCTTGATTGACTGCTTCCTTGTGTTCTTTCTCCCACTCCTGGCAGAATCTTTCTTTATATTATTCCTAACTCTTCATAATTATTACAATCAGTTTTTAAAGTCTAAAAGAATTGTCAGGTTAATTATCCCCAGTTCTTCTGCAGGTGCATGCAGAAAGAAACCAAGCCTTTCTTGTGAGAAGAGCAGTGCTTAGCTCTGATCTCAAGGTTGGGACCTACACAGTGGTTAATTCCCTTGACCTCTCCAGAGAGGTACATTGTTTCCAGTGAGATGGAAAACTGCAGGAAGATGGTGCTCCATGGCTTGTTCTCACAACCACACGAAGACACCAGCCTGCACACCTGGGGGAAGTTCAGTTTTCACACAAATGTGGAACCAGCCATGCTGCAATCTTCAGCATCTCTGCTCAGTGTTGGAGCTAAGTGCTGCCATCCAGCCCTCTTCAAGCCAAAGGTGCTGTGTTGGAAGCAGAGAGGAAAAATATTAGGCATTCTTATTGTGCTTACTCTTATTTTTTTTTTTTTTTAATATAATAGGGCTTTCATGTCCTCACAAGCCCTCTTCTCTTGATGGCTGGGGCTTAGCAGATATCAAATTTGGAATAAAATTGTGTATTCAAGTTTCTGCCGTGCTGCATCACATTCCAGCATGTCCTTCGCACGTCAAATCACATTGGCTTTTGATGAGTCACACAACAAGCTTTGGCACCAATGTATTTCAGTTGCAGAGTAACAGGTAGAACAATTCTTTAGGGATGATTTGGATGCCTGCCTAGTACAAAGCAAAATGAAACAAAAGGCCTGAAATGTAATGCTGGAAGTTACAAAGGGAATTTAATCACCAAGAACATTTAAGACCTGGATGATATGGTCAGCCCATCACAGCAGAAGGTATATATACATACATATCTTTCAATATTAGATTATAGAAATGTGGTTTTGGCCTGAAAAAAGAATGATTAAAAACCCTTGAGATCTCTCACTAGTTGAGCTTGCACAGCTTCTGTCAGGTTCACTGCCTGTGACTTCTACAGGCAAAGTTTGACCAGTTCAGAATAACTAATTTTTTTCCCCTCACAAAGAGAAATTTTACATGAAATGAAGGTTTGCTGTCACCTGAATAGAAGTTGTGACTTCTATTGTAAGTCAGTTTAAAGAAAGTGAATCTTTCACCCAGGAAAGAGAAAAACAACCAAATTACTACAGTTAGGGTGACTCAAGTATTTTCATTGTAATAGCATAAATGCAGGCACTTTGCCACTTTCTGCCTTTGGGCTGCTTTTGCTCATGCCATCACTGGCCCAGTGATGAAACAGTGTGATATTAATAGGTGTGGAGCACATATAGAGGGCACATAAACAGCCCAAGGGAGAGAAAGCAGTTGTATGTGGCCCAGGAGAGAGAAGAGAAAGGTTTGAGCAAGCAAGGGCTCCTGTCCACAGCACTCCCTTTGCCCAGGAGCTGTGGGAGGCACAGGGTACTGCTCTCTGATGAGTTTTGGGACACATTCCTGAATCACAGAGTTATTTAGATCAGAAAAGGCCTCCAAAATCATTGAGTCCAACTGTTAATCTAATGCTGCTAAGTCCACCACTAAACCATGGTCCTAAGTGCCCCATCTACACATCTTTTGATTGTCTCCAGGGATGGTGACTCAAACTCTTCTCTGGACAGCCTTTTCCAGTGCCTGATCACCCATTCGGTGAAGAAATTTTTCCTAATATCCAAGCCTCCCCTGGCACAACTTGAGGCCGTTTCCTCTTGCCCTATTGCTTGTTCCTAGGAAGAGACCTACCTATGTCTGTCCATACCCACTGCACATACACAGAGCTGCATTGCATATCAAAGGTGAAATCAATAAACACTGACATATAATTAGTTTTAAGCAACTTTTGAATTTCATCTGGCACATGGTGGTTTTTTCTTAAAGCTCCAGCTCTTGGGATCACATGATTTAACAAGACACTACAATTTCACTATATATTTGCATGCAGACATGCAGCACACTTCAGAATTTTATGTTTTCAGAGTAAAAGCTTGAAATGTCATTGATGTGCAAGAAAAAAGACCCTGAGATTCTTTTTAAAAACATGTCACAAATTTAAATTAATCTCATAAACTGTGGAACCTGACATCTCAATACTTAGGTGTACTCTCTGATGCTATGAGACTTGCAGCACAGAGTTTGTAATTTGGTTTAGTTTAAGTCTAGGAGACAAATCTGGCTAGTCTAGCTTGAGCTTGCCTATATTCCATAGCTGGCTGTATATGACAATTGATTTCCCTTCAAAAAGCCATCAAATCATTTTTGATGTCCAGACTACAGTAGGTAATACAGCTGAATTTATCTGCATGTAACCTGAGTCTCTACACTGAAAAAAAAAAAAATCACCTAATATTTAAATCTTAGCAGTGAATGGACAGAGAAATAATAAGGAAATTTAACATTTCTATGTTAATATTTTAGGTTTTTTCACAGTCTACTTGTGATCAGAAGGTTTCTTACCATTTCCAGGTAGCAGTCCCATTGTGTCAATCCACCTGAGAACAGCTGATCAGCATCCTGCATTTTCAAGCACAGCAAATGTTCCTTGGTAACAACCTGGAGATGCAGGTGGCCAGACTGTTTGGCCTGTTCTGAACCAAGGGAATGGGAAACAAAACTAAGTAGTAAAAGAAACTGCATGAAGATATCTCCCAAAAAATGCCACAGCATGAGTGCACGGAATCAGAGCTCGTAGGTCTGCCAGAAAAAAAATACCTGTGTTCCTCATTTATCTTTCCTGGCCCAAGCCTTGCAGACATGTTTGTAAGAAAGGACAATTTTCATGCAAGCTCCTTTAGACTCCTTGGAGAGACAGATCTCTTTGGAGACATTCAATCTTGCACTTTCCAAAAGGCTCAAAGTTATCACTGACAAAATCAACACTCATCTCCAAAGTTTTGCTTTGGCATCCTGAGATGGGAATTGAGAACAGCTTCCTGAATCCACTTTCCATTTCTTTTTCACCTTTTTTTCCCACCTTTTTTTTATTAAGAAAATTTATGCACAATCTGAGGAATTTGAGGGAGAAGATAGACAGGAATTCAAATGCCACTGGTAAATTTTGACATTAAAAAAAACATGTTGAATATGAAGGAAAAAGCCCCAAAGGTAGGAATTTCCCTTGAAGTGGCCAACAGCAACTGGCTGTTAGGTCACTCTTTTACTATTTTTGTCAGTAGCATCATTTTGATTCCTTTTGATTTAAGTTTTTATTAAAAAACAGGCAGTCACACTAAATGAAGCAGAATGGTCACATGAAAGCAGAATAATTCTGACAATAATGACATGAAGCATTCTGACTTTTTTCTTTGACAGAAGTACTACTGAAATTGCATGTATTTCACAGAAAAAATGTTTAGTTGTGAATTTTCAACTCTCTGCTGCTTTAGGATAGCAAGCTGGGTTTTTTCCTTTGTCTCCTTGTTGCCTCAAGCAGATGACCCTGCTATGTATCAAAAACCACAGAGTGCCATAACATATCCACAAAGGTTATATGCCAGTATCTCCAATATGGTGGCAGCATCTGAGATCTAGAAAAGCTGCTGAGCATAAGCAAACAGGGACAACAAGTTGCCTTCAACTGTTCATTTCTGTCTTGCCCTCTGAAAGCACTCTTCACTAAATCTGAACACTGTGAGTTTGCCCTGGGCACCTTATATCAGAAGGGTTAAAGGCAGGTCCTAAGGTGTATATGCCTCTCAGGTTTGAATCTATGGCCTGAGAAGATACTGGAACAGGGAAAGCTGAGGCAAAATGATTAGTGATGAACTGATTAAAAAAAAAACGAAGAAGAGGAGAGAAGAAAAAATGGATGTGGGTCTAGGGCTGATTTTTTTTAACATTTTTTCTCTGCTGAATGTATTTGCTCTGCACATAAGCTGTTCTCTGTTTATTTCCTGCCCGTAGACAACACAGCGTGGATTTTGACAAGGCGCTCTGGCTTCAGACAACACGAGCAGAACACCTTTTACCTGCCCATCCTGATCAGCGACAACGGGCGCCCGGTGCTGAGCAGCACGGGCACGCTGACCGTGCACGTGTGCAGCTGCGATGAGGAGGGCATGGTGATGTCCTGCAATGCCGAGGCCTATGTCCTCCCTGTCAGCCTGAGCCGAGGGGCACTCATTGCCATCCTCGCCTGCATCTTTGTCCTGCTAGGTAAAGCCTTCACTTCTTCTCGGGAGGGACGGACTTTTCTGTTCTGATCCACCAAAGCTGTAGGACCTAAACACACACATCTATGTATGTGTGTATACGTAGGCGCATGCATATCTAAAGGGCCAAATCAAGGACCTGATGGTGTAGTCAGCTGCCTATGGCTTCAGGCTCTGGACTGTAGGAATGGGGGAAAACTATAGCCTGCAAATAATTCTGCCGGATGCCTAAAGTGCTAGGGTGTCTGATATGGCCATGCTTTCCTGCAAAGATATGGCAGTGGGAAGTATTGAGAGCTGTGGTTTGGGGCAGGTTAGTTTCTCATCCTGCTCCACAGGAAACAGTAGTGGTAAGCCCAGTTCCTTTTCTTGTCTTTTGGAGACAGGTGTCCCCACCCCCATCCTTTTATCTTGAGACTCTGTTGCCGCTGAAGATGAATAGATCACACGGACACAGCTCGAGGTGTGGTGAAAGGAAGAGAAAGTTTATTTTTCCTCCCAGGATTTATAGGCTTGTGACCATGGCCAGGGATTGGATGGTCAGGATAACACTTTCTCATTGCACTGGCCATGAGAGATGTCCATCACGAGGCGTGTAACAGAAAGAATGTACACATATCTATGTTTACAGTTACTGTCCTGGGAAAGTCCTTAGAAAACTATGTTAGCAAGCTCAGAAGCTGAGTTTTCAGGGCAACAAGACTCTACATTTAAATGGTGCCCGTGCTGCAGTAAAGGGGCTGAGCATCTTGCATGAGTTCTGTCTCCACAATTAAATTTCATGCTTTCCTTGCCCAGACATCCTATGTCCCCTGTTAGCTGTTGGTATCAAAAGAACTTCAGTTCCCTTGTTCACTCTCTCAAATCATGCGATACCTAGTTCAAAACACACATTCCCTGAAATTTCAGGGGACCCAGTTTGAGGAACAGTGTAGTAAGATACAGGAAAAATTCTTTAAAAGTGCCTCAATTCTGGCTCTTCAAAGGAGCCTAGATACCTCAGTTCAAAATTTCAGTATCCAAAATATTTGCTGAGTTCTAACTCTGGAAATAGTCACCAAGTGATGGCACATTTCCAATATCAAAGGGCTCTGGTGCCTGTAAGACCACTTTTTCCCCTTGCTAAAAAGCACAGCGAGGGAAAGGAGCACCAGCACTGCAGCACTGTAGGAGGCTTGCAGATAAACAAAAACTCGTTACAGCAGACCAAGGGACAAGCTCTGCATTTTGCTGTGTAGGCAGACATATCACTGTGGTGCCTTAGGACCATCCATCTCTGTCACATGCAGTGACCAGCCCAAGAGACATCCCCAAAGCAGGCTGAAAAATCCACCCGCAGAGCAGAAAACAAAATATTTCTATGGCACTATGGTGCTGCAGATAAACTGCTACTGACCTCTGAGCTGGCTAGCTTTAAAGTGGCAAGCACCACTGGATATATATGTCCTAAGTGTCACCAAGAGTTAAGAATTCAGATGACAAAGGGCACAGATTAGCAGCACCTCAAGCTACCAATTTTGACTAGGTAGTGAGAGATTTCTACACCTCTTAGCTTGCAAACACCACAGCTCTTTAAATCCACGGAGCTAGCTGGGTTCACCCAGGGGAAAGTAGGGCAGAGGAAAGTCTGAAGCCCTGGCAAGATCTGCCTCCTTGCTGACAGCCCCATGTCTTGCTTGGCTCCCTCAGTGTTGGTGCTCCTCATCCTCTCCATGCGGCGCCAGCGGAAGCAGCCGTACATCATCGACGAGGAGGAGAACATCCACGAAAACATCGTCAGGTATGATGATGAGGGTGGCGGGGAGGAGGACACGGAGGCCTTCGACATCGCCGCCATGTGGAACCCGCGGGAGGCCCAGCTGGTGGTGAAGAACCGGCAGGACATGCTCCCTGAAATAGAGAGCCTCTCCCGATACGTGCCTCAGGCCTGCATCATGGACAACAACGTCCACAACTACGTGCTTGCCAAGCTGTACGAAGCTGACATGGACCTGTGGGCGCCTCCCTTCGACTCCCTGCAGACCTACATGTTTGAAGGGAACGGCTCGGTGGCAGAGTCGCTCAGCTCCTTACAGTCCGTGACGACAGACTCAGACCAGAGCTACGACTACCTGACGGACTGGGGGCCGCGCTTCAAGAAGCTGGCCGAGATGTATGGGGCCACAGACAGCAGTGGGGCTCTGTGGTAACAGACAAGGAATGGCAGAGGGCTTTCCATGTGAAACAGTGTCCGGTTCGGTCCATTCTCATCAGATGCTTCCATGGACATGGGTGAGGCCTCATAAAAAAATAGCAATACAGTGCTTGGATGAGAATGGGAAGGAGGGTGTGAATGAAGGTCTCTCTGGATCAGCTTTACTCAGTTAAACTAAGTCACATTTTTGAAACTATGAGAAACAGAAGGAAGGAAGGTTTTTCCTGGTTCTTACAGCAAAATTGGAGAGCTTCACACCTGGAATATGTCATTGAGCTCTCTCGCTCTCTCTCTCTCTCTGTCTCTCTCTCTCTTCCTTTCTCTCCCCTTTGTACACGGCAGCTTACTGAGCTCTATACATCAGGGTTCAAAGATCTGTAAACTCCAACTGAAATTGCCACCACAGACAAGTTGCTTCTCACTGGTCATTTTTTTTCCCATTAAAACAGAAAAGAATTGCTTGCTAACAAGAGAAAAAAATCTGCAAAGCAGAAAATTGAAACTGGAATCTCAGAGGGCTCCTTGTAAACTAAACTCCTCCCTCTGTTGCTAACAGAGTTCTTTTTTAATCCTTTAGAAACAAGGCTGAGGTTGGGGGATTTTTTCCCATGTGATTCAGAGGGCTGGGGAAGAGGCTTTGAATTTCTGCTCTAGTTTAATGGCTGATCTGTGAGTCATTGGCGTTAACACTAATCCATCTCCTATCGAGTTTGTGTAAATTTATTCTTGACTCTTTAAAACCATGACTCTGCTAAACTGCTCAGAACAAAACCAGAAAATCTGCCTCTTTTTGCACTGTAGATGTCTCTTCCATGTGCCAAATGTGAAGATTAGATTCTACCAATGAAAGCCAAATAAATTTTAAAATAAGAAAAAGCTATATTTGGTAACTACATGGGTTAGATGGGCTTTCCTAATCTGTGTGAGGTCAATCCAAGGGATGTTTACATACTGTAGATAACCTACTTGAACAAATGCAGTATTATAGACCAATAAATGGATGTAAGAAAATTACATGTATAAGTTTTGTATATTTGTTAATTTTGGTAATAAATATGATGTACTGCATACAGTACAGTACCTTAGCACCTCTTTTAATAAAAGTTAAACAGAAGGGAAAGTCTGATGGAAATTTATTGACTGCTTTGCACACAGCAGTTAGTGCTTATCTGCAGCTTTACATGCCTTGAGCATCAAGAAAAAATGGTTCATCAGCATCATGTCAAGGAGACAAGGCTTCAGTTTGCAGAATCGAGCAGATTGTCTGCTTCTTTTATCACTGTTCACTTGGACATTGCCCCTAGCAGTGAATCAGCCCAAGTACAGCCCACCAGACTAGCTACTTTTCTAATCAAATCATGCTGAAGTCAAAACAGTCTTGCCTGATATTTTTGAAACACTAAGGCTGGGGCATTGATACATCTGGAAACCAGTTACACAGCCCTGATAGAGTCTTATGCCTTCAGAGACATGACAGACTAAGATAAAATACCTATTTATTCTTACTCTGCAGTCAGTTTTGCACCTGGATCCTCTCTCGTTTGCATGTATAAATGAGAATAGCTAGGGAAATTACACTAACACAAGTTTCATGGAAAGTGATGAAAGGCCTTTCTCTGAAAGCAGAACAGTCTGCAATGGAATTTGCAGGTTTATTTCTAGCTATGGACTTTATACACCTCCAATTGCCCAGAAAGTAGATATGCACACAACCACCCAGTGTGTTGTGTGTGTGTGGTTACCACACTTTTTACTATGGGAATGCTTACTTAGTTCCTGTTGCAAATGTGCACAAAACATTGCAGTTTCTACTTTGCCTAACCTTAGGTTATACCAATTTTAAGACAGGAGCCTTGTTTCCATAGACTCACACAAAGTCATGCATCCACCGAGGAAAAATGGTTTTAGTGACTTCTTGCTTGCTAATCTGATGTGATGAAAATCTGGACCTTCATAATATGTCAAGGGCTCTGCTCATCACCTGAACATGCTTTACACCATGCAAAAAGATCACTGACAACTATTTGATAGTGATTTTTTTACTCATACCATAGCACTCACTCTCACATGTCATATTGATTTTAAAACATTAAACTAAAACTGCAGCCATCATGCTCACAGAAGTCGTGTAAAGGACACAAAGCTGCTGAAAGTCTAAGAGCTTCCTTGTCTTCTGCCACCAGTGATCCCACAGAACACAGGCAGGAGGACATCTATTCCACCACTTCCCTGTCTGATCTAAACATTAGTTTTACATATTTTAAGCAGATGCCTCTTTCTCCTTAAAGCCACAGCTGTTAAAGCTTTCTAGGCAGTCTTCCACAACATCAGAATACTCATTGCTGAAAGCCTTCCAGGGGAGGTATAAGACATGTACCCCTTGCAGCCATACAAGCCATACATGCTCCACAGAGCTATGATTTGGTATTTTCAGACCATTACTGTCTCTCCCAGTAGCCACAGTCTACTGTAACAAAAAAGCCTCAAGATTGTTTTTCATATCTTGATTCCATCATAGTTTAAATTTCCTATTATAGGCAGAGTGGGAGGATGGGGCCTAAAAGTACAGTCCTGCATCATATTGCCTTCAACCTTCTGCACTGACTGAGAGTCTTCTCAGCACAAGCTGCCTCACGGGTCCATTTTGACTCCACAGAAGCCCCCAGAAGTGATCTCTGCAAGACAGGCAGTGCAGCAGCCAGGAGCAGTTTCCCAGGCTGTGTGTCCCCCAGTGTGGGAAGATCAGCAGCCCTCTTGCTAGGGGCTTGCACTCATGCCACAGAGGAATTCGTAACCCACCTTCCTAAGCTGCATGTCAGCGTTAGGCTCTCTGATTGTCCTCAGGTTGGCCTCAACTTGTGATCACAGTCAATAGCTGCACAGCTTGATGTTGTGACACTTACCAGCTGGTGTTTAGTAGGCACTTGGCAGCCTGGCACTTTTTTTTTTCTGTTTTATGGAACAGGTGACAGTGTTTCTGCAGTCTGTGAAATCTCTATGCCAACAACCAATGCTTGCATCTATTAAACTGCCACAAACAAAACAGAAGAACCCCCTGGTTTTCCTGATGAGATATGAAAAGGATCAATTTTCAGGCACGTCAGGTCTCAGTAGGCCCAGAGTAGAAGAGGAGTGAAGACTCCAAGCCCAAAGGAAATGCGTGGTGCTGTCGGTGAAACAAGGACTCTGGTCACACAGGTCCTCAGCCTCCTGCTCAAGGGCAGGCGTGGCAGTGTGCATGAACATTTGCAGCACTACATAAAACCTGCTCATGGTTTACAGCCAGGGAGTTCAGCCTGCCATGGTGGAGGGACTGGGCTTTGCCACACCACCAGACACCTCCAAGGGACAGTCCCAGTTCTGCACGGCACCCACTCTATCCAGTACCCTGGTGTAAGGGCAGAAATGTCAGAGGGCCAGGACAAGGTCCGACATTCCTTCACCAGTGTCCAGCCCGTTTGTGCTCCAAGGTTGGTCTGAGTGCACAGAGCTTTTACCACTATTCATTTTGGTTTGTTCCTCTGATGACGTTTTTTCCACAGCTGCCAGTTCTCAGGGGAAAACAAAAGGACTTGCCATCCAGCAACAATCCCCTAGTCTCAGCTGTGGCTGCAAATCTGTGGTTCAGATGAAAAAATAACAGAGCATGCAAGTCATTTTATTAATTTCAGCCACTTAAAACTGAGCATAAGGGCTAAGCAATCCATCTCAACTCTCTCTGTCTAGCAAACAGACAAAAAGTGATTCATTCTCCCCATCCTGGCCATCTGTATGATGCTATGGCCCCCTGCAGCTGTATGCTTCTCAGTTACTGTCCTGGCCTCTAGGGATGCATCCCTGCTGCTCAGTCTGGCTCTAGGCATGACATTCCCAAGCCCTCTGCTCTACATTTGGTTTTACAAGTGGCCATGGACAAACACTATAGTCTGTGATGTTTTCCTTTACTTTTCCTACCAGCCATCTCTGTCTTGTCTTGATGGATTGTATGACCTGCCACTTTTATCCTGCACTGGTCACCACACCTAGGCTCTGAGTAGCAGTGTTCTTTAAACCATCTGTCAAGGACTCCACATCTCTTCAAAGCAAAATACAGAACTCAAGAATGCATGAAAAGAGTTAACATCATTGTTTCTAGAGTAAATTTTCTAGCAACGCTGCCTTTCATTTGCTGCTGCATTTCCCATTTATCCAGCTTTATTAAGCCACTCTTGATTTTGCCATTTCTCCTCCAGCTTTTATTGCTCTTAATCATTATCAATACCATCACATTGCTGCTTAAAATTTCCTTTTAGACCTATTAAAGGCAATAGTGACACAAATCCTTGGGGAACCCGGAAGTTATCTTTTGGTCACCTTGAAATATGATTTATTAGCCTATGCCATTATTTTCCTTGATGCAACTTTCACATAGCACAAGCTAGAACCTGAGATCTGAGCACAGCTCCCAGGAACCATCAAATTCGAAGGATGGATGTGTCCCAGAAGTCTGTTCTGCATATGCATATGCACCACACCACTTACTTGTCCTGGCCATGAGTAAAAGAAAGGAGGCATATAAAAGAGGCAAAAGTGATATCTTACAGATTCCAGAAAATTTCTGACCTGGACAAATTCAAAGTTGAGGAGATTCAGTTGCTTTTGTGTTTGTGCTGCCAGGCTCTAATTATTAATAATAAGATAATAGAATCACCTTGGTTTATGCCAGCTTAGCTCTCAGTTAGATCTAACTCAGGAGAGAAGGTGGGCTCAATAACAAGTGAGGATGGCATGTGAGAAAATCTCTACTGTTGCAAGCTAGTTATGTTGCTGCTCTCCTTCCTCCTGTGTGTCAGGGTGAGAGACAGCCCATTCCATCCTGCTCAAAGGAATAGCCTTTCATGTACTGTCTCTACATGAAGTTGGTGTAAACAGACAGTGGGTCTGTCCAAGACATCCTAATTTGTGCCTGCTGAGATGTGCAGCACTCAGAAGAGGAGATGTGTTTCAGTCAGTTGTGCCCTGTCTCCCTCACACCGATCCATATGGCATCAGAGAGCTCCAAGACAGCCACTGCTGCAAAACAGCTGTATCACCTAAGGGATTCATTCTCCTGCATAAAGGTCAGTGATTTGCCTCTCATTTCGGATGTAATGCAGTAATAATCTGTATCAGTGCATCCTGTTGAAACAGACAGGAAAATTAACAGACAGCGGTGATACTGAGGTGGAGTCAGCTGTGATCCTAGGAAAGCAGTGGGAGCTGGGGAGTCTCACAGTCAAAGCAAGACTTTAAGGACAGATTTTGTGTTTTGCTTTCTTCTATCAACCTTCTGAATACCTTGCCCACACTGACACACAAGATATTTTGCTGTTGACCTCAGAGGTGGCACATCAGGCCACCTGCATCACTGACTTGAGCAGAAGCAGCAGTGCAATGTTGATACTGTATTTCCCAAGAGACATTAGAGTAATATGGTGGAGGAGGAAGAAGAGAGTCATTTCACAATGACTTTAAAAATCATGTGATTTTTTTTTTTTTTAAGAGCTGATGTAGGAGACAGTACACGGTCTGAATATCATTTTCAGACCTCATTTGTTATTAAGCTCACCATTAGGGAATAGACCTCTTGGGAAATATGAATTTTCAAATGCACATCTTAATATCTCTAGGCTGGTTCTGTGAGGACTAATCCTATATTTTTTTTACCAAAGGTGCATGAGCTACACCTTAATACTAGAGGCAGAAGCTCTTGCCATGCCACATAAAATCAATAACAATAATAATGACAACAGCTATCATAATGGGGGTCAGATTTTGCTTCTGCTTTGTGGGAAGAGTGAAGGTTACATGACTCAAGGGAATTTAGGAAGCTGAATCCCTAGTTAAAGGATTAGTAGTTCCAGATGTTCCAAGAAGTATTAAAAGCTGGGCTGGATGGAGGTCTGAGGAACCAGTCAAAGGTGTCCCTGCCCATGGGAGAGGTACTGATATTAGATAATCTATAAGTTCCCTTCCAGCCCAGACTATTCTGCAATTCTATGATGATTCTGTGGTTCTTTCTACCATAGGTAAATCAAAGTGCAACATGATCCTCCTTAGCATCACAGTACCATGATGAATGCTGAACAAAGGATTTGGTCTTTTCTACTGTATCTAGGAAAAGAAAAATATGGCAAACTTTTCTTTCAAGTAGTGGTGCTAACACATAATGGGTTATTTGGCATTTTTAATTATTTTTTTTTGTAGATTATTCATGGAGCTTGTCAAAGGGACGCAACCTGTCCAGCAAAGTCATTTCTTTATGAAGCTCAACCAAATATTCTGTAAGATCATATGTATCACAGATGGAAAAAGTAGAAAAAAAATGAGGTAGAAAGCAATCAAATGTCCTTTTAATGAAATCATAAACAGAGCCTCAGCCTGCATATGACTTGTTCTAACTCCAGGGCAGCCTGCTGGTTACAAAAATTCTTGTTTACTTTCAGCTTAGAGACATATTCTCAAAAAGAAAATTAATTAGTTGAGGTGTGTACTTTCAACAGCCTCAGTCTTGTTGACTGACCATGATCTTGCGTTTGAGACGTGCACTAGAAGGAAGGAAAAAAGTGCATATTCTGCCTATACACTAAGCTCTTGTCCTGAGATTGTAGAGTGTTTTGAAAACTCTGCTACAGAATAATCCAGGTTGTTTTACAGACAAATAAATGGGAACACAGAGAAGTTCAAAAAATTATGACGATTTCAAAATAAATCATTGTAGAAATGGTGACCTGTCCCAACAGTCTGCTGATCTAAACAGAATTCCTCTTGAAACTTAGTAAATTATGCCTATGGCATAGGTGACAGGTGGGCAATAGAATTTTGAGCTATAGCTCAGGTACAAAATTATTTTTTACTGATGACATAAAATATCTGTGAATTAAATGATAAATGTAGTCCCACAACAGAAAAATTATCTCTGCTACTAATCCAAGGGAATTTTACTTCATGATTTTGTATATTTTAACCTATCATTTACCATTCATGCCCACTGTCCAACCACTAAAGAAATCAAAAGTCAATGTTCCAATTACAACTCAAAACAGATGAGTAGGATAAAAATGTCTGAAAGCTCTAATTAAATCTTATCATCCAGAGTTAATTGTAAAGTGTTTTCCCAGACTGTTAGAGCAGTGAACAAGCACAACATAAATTATGTGTAATTTTGAGTAATTACAGATGATGTTAGCATTTTTGAAACATCACTCACAGTGAGAGTTCCAAACTGACCGATTTATAAGCACTGTGCCTCCTTCATCTTCTCTGAGAAATTCCATCCACCTCGTGGATGGTTCTGCTTGATAAATGAATAGCACATTCAAAGATGTGGTAAACTGCTGGCTTTGCTTAGAACAAGACCAAATTAAATAAGCATTTTCTGTCAGCAGTTTCTGATAAGGCATAGTCTCAGTGCCTCACCAGCCCTGACTTCATTTGCAGCTTGGTGCAAGAAAAACCAGTGTCAGTCAAGACAACAGCTCCATCCCCTGGGCGGAGTTAGAATCTGTAAGCCCCGGCAGCAGCCGCCCCAAAAGCATGTCTGGTGAAGGAGAAAGGAAGACTGAAAACCTTCCCTAGGATCCCAGTACCATGTTTTCATATCTGGGCTCACAGAAAGCAAGGCATCTGCCACCAGCACTTTGGTGAAGAGCCATAATAACCCTGTGTAAGCCACAGAGGGTCCAATGTGCTTTCCCAGCTCATCACTAGCAGCCAGCACCAAGGGACTACAGGACTTGAGGTGTGGTTTTGACTCTGATATTGGTGCTACATGTAGGTCAGGAAAATTTTTATAGTCTATCAGTACTGTGGCTTTCCACTTAGACTACCACAGGGGTAACTGTCTCTGCTACTCGCTCTAAAGTCACATAACAACATGAAAAATTTTGGTATTTATCTAAGCAGACTTCCAAGCATTTTAGAGCCCCAGGCACATGCTAGATAGGATATAAAGCTGCATATTTCTTTTCAAAAAGCACATACCCTTCTAGCTCTGGGAAAAGAAGAAAAGAAGGATGACTCACAAGCAGCAGATATTGGTAGCATCTCTTAACACACTACTGGAAAGCACTCAGAGGTTGAAGGGATGCATGCTCCCTTAAAGCCTACCTAGAATAGATTTGAACAAAATGCTATGGCAAGCCAGATCCTAGATCGTTCCCTTTGTCTCACTTTATCAGCTATAGTCACAATATTTTGCTTCTTTGTCAGACCTTCTCTCCAAAAACATCAAAGCACACAATAAACATGACTAACTAAAGCAGCACAGTATTCTTGATGTATACAGTGGCTCTGTTATCAGTAGCCCTGGGAGAGTATTATTCTATTATTGTAATACCATTGCTAAAGAAAATCAGCTGAGTGCCTTGGTGAGCCCAGCAGGATTTGAGACCAATAATACAGCAGGTCCCATTTTTTTTAAATGTCTAAGCTCTTTCAATAGGCATTAGAGAGAGAGGATGAATCCTCAGCAAAACCTGCACATTACCTTAGACACCCTTCTCAGGGCAAGAAGATTTCTCCCCTAAATGAATGTTTTTCTCTCCCTAGGCCATCATCTACTGGCTACATGGGAGGTGTCCCCATGGACCAGAGGTGCCCAAGGGACTGCTGAGGCTTCAAACAGAAAGAGTAGGTTTAGAACACATATTCAGAAGAAATTCTTTACTGTGAGGGTGCTGAAGAAGTGGAATAGGTTGTCCAGAGAAGCTGTGGATGCCCCATTGCTGGAAGTGTTCCAGGCAATGGGAACACTGCCTGGTCTAGTAGAGAGTGTCCCAGTCCACACCAAGGTGGGGTTGAAACTAGGTGATCTTAATAGTCCCTTCCAACCCAACCATTCTGTGATTTTACGATCCTGACATTTATGATCCTGCACAACTCCAAAAGGGATAAAGGGAAGCCCCATTACGACATCAGTGCAAGAGACGTTGGTGAAGAGCAACATCTCAGAGGAACTCCACTTACTGGGTTGGGTACCTGTAGTGCTGCACACGCTGCTTCACAAGTTTCACAAGGGTGTACAGCCCAGCAGGCACATCCACTGCTGATGGACATACCTGGTGTCAGACTACCCACCTGCCTCACTGCTCAATCTGACATGTGACAAAAATAAGCTGGCCAGCCCCTCTTTTAATTGAAAGACATTTGTACTGAGGACAAGATGCAAGAACATGGCACTAGTTTCATACATAGTGTGATAAAAGTTTCTTTAGACCTGTAGCAAATTGTTTGTTCTATCAGTATCAGATCCCTGTGCACAACACAGAGGTAATGGTCTCCTCCACCTTAGCTGCTCTGCCTGTAAGGCCAGGGGAGAACCTCTCATTTTGTATCTGGATAATGGGTACAGCAATGTGTCAGAATTATAACAGGAAAAATTATGCTATTTAGCTACTTTTGCTGTTGCATCCTCCCTGCCAGCCTCTGCCTGCAACTCATTGTCCTGTCTCTGCAAGTAAATACTGTGATAGCATCTAAAAGCAAAACACAGCTGTAGTGAAACATCTGATCAGCTTGCCATTAAACAAACAGAATGCCTGCTCTTTCCTTTTGTTTAAAATATCATTACTGGGAACAAGTCCTCTCTATCACTGCCTTTGTGCTTCAGTGCACACGTTAGGTTTTCAAACCTGACCTAGTTTTGGCTGAAAAGTTCCACTGAGAGAGCCTACAGACAGCATCTCCAGGCACGCTATTTTCTCCCACTAATCAATCAATACATTATAAAAGCAGGAGCATCTCTCTTTGCTTAAAATGTGGTAAGCAATGAGGAGCCACACTATGGACAGGCTCTAATGCAACTTCTTGTAAGCCAACTGCACCATTGCACATGCCAGCCTCTTGCTTCTCCTCAGACCTTTTGGCTTCCCTGATTCTCCATGGAGCTGACAAAGTCCAGTCCAACCCTACAACAGCTCCAATGGCACCACTCTGAAAACAGGAAAAGCTTTGCCTTCCTGGCAAAAGGTAATTGGGATTGGCACGCTGCAGCAGTGTTTGAGGAGCCTAGAAACATTTTTAAGGTGTTTGGATGAGCTGAGTTTGTAACTGAGGTCTTTTTTGGCTGTAAGGTCCTGCCTTTAGGACTCATTTGTTTAACAGGATTTCCCTGAGCTGCTTTTAAGATGACTGACAAGGGGATCCACTGTGCAGGGGATGGGCAAGACAGAGTCCACAGGAAATAATAACTACTTTGCCTTTATGGTAACACTGAAAAAGGCTACTTAACTCCAGAGGTTTGCTCTGGAGTGAACAGGCTTCATCCAGAAAAACCAGCATTAGAGGGTGTCAAGGTGCATCTAAATGCAGACCGAGACCCCACGTAGGCTGCACATATACCAAACTTGTCACCATGTGCAACCAGACTCTACCTGGAGCTTCATCAGGCCCATGAAATCCACACCATGTGTCAGCCAAGCATGACTGAGATGTGCAAGTGGACTCATATTTAAGGACAGAACAGCTCATGAGAGAAGGGAGGAGGCAACTTCTCATGGCTGGGCTCCAAAAGGAGTAGGAAGCCAGAGGAAAGTTGCTGTCTGATCATGAGATTTGAGGCACAATGGACAAAAAGCACCATTTAAAAGGGCTGGGAATGAGACAGTGGAGAGAAGATGGAGGCATTTGGTTGTGAGGATGCTCATGGCTGTGAGGATATTCAGTATATCACTGCAAAGAGAACATTCAGAACACAATGACAGAACAACAATAAGGGGAAAATATTGATCCTATTTCATATTCTTTTAGCTGAAGAGAAAAAGGGGCAGCCAGTGAAGGGCCATGGTAGAAATGCTTGAACAAAGATCTGAAGATGAACAAAAAACATTGGCTTCAGCAGCTACTTCATGCTGCAATTTCTGTTGCAGGTGAGGAGGTTATACAATTGTGTAAAGCCATAGGGTAAAGAAAAGTATGTCCTCTCCTTATATATGAGCATGATAATTTGAACAGTTCCAGAAGCCCTTCTCTGGAAAGTCTTCAATAACAAAGTTAAAATTTGCACAATAATAAAAATAATTATATTCTTTTTGTCACTAATACCAAGTATACAGATGAAGTATAAATCACACTGCAATCAGGAGACATGGAGGACAGGTAGTCCTCCTGTACTCCTGTTTTCTTTTGCAGGGGCAGCACTTATGTCAGTTACAAGCATTCAAAAAAAACCCAAAAGGCAGCTACCTCCAAATTATTAAGCTTTCTTTGCTTCATCATAATAAGTTTTTCTTCTAAGAAGTAATTGCATTTTGTTTTTAACTGTCTGCCACTAACACTAGCAACTTTGGAGGTCATGTTCCAGAGCTTCCAGTCATGATAAAATCTTTCTAAATAATTGAAAAACTGAACTGCTTTCTTAGGCGGGTGTTTTTTTAATGAAAACACATGTATAGCAAGAATTTTGTGATGAAACCGCCAAAGCCAGGAACACTGGCCAGGACTCCCAGAGTCTGGTATTTATTATAATAGAAGGGACTGATTTTCTTCTTATCTCACACAAAGGTAGTCCCTTGACAGGAGGGAAGGGCGCATGGAAAGAGAAATAAGACAGGCACAGGCTCACGGCCCACTTTGGGGTGCTGATGCGTTCTGTGAGCAGCAGGTGCCAGGGAGGCCAGGCTGAGCCAGCATCACCTCCAGACAGCAGCATGACACCACACCCCACTGCACTGAGAGGAACAGAGAACAGCTTGTTGGACCAATGTTCCAATGCCCAGCCTTCATATCAACGTGTCCTGAGGTGTGACATTGGGTGTCTCGCAATGAAACACATTTCATTTGGGATCTACAGACCTCATTGTCTGCTACCAGCTGCCTACTGGCAACCCACATCTGTGCTACAGGGATTTATGGGATTCACTCCATTCTAATATTACCTATTGTGTCCCTGCATTCCTGCCTGTGTCTGAAGTCTGCAAAATATATTAACAGCTTCCCCATCTCAGTGTAGTATCATTTGTTTCTTGGCTTGTTTCATTTCATGAACTTACAGGCTGACTTCTAAAACCAGTCATCAAACACACAAGCAATATAAGGGGAAAAAAGGGAAAAAAATAAAAAAGAGAGAGAGAAAACCCGAGGGAAGAAACAGATTTCAATTTCTGATTTCCAAAAGGCTAATAAAAAAAAGCATAGGAGCAGGAAGGAGGCATTTGAAAATTTAATTTCAAAAAAATGCCCTGGCAGTCTCTTCTCAGCAACAGAGGTTGAATGATACATTTGTAGATGGCTCAAGTGAACAAAATAAAAAAAAAAAAAAAAAGAAAACTGTAGCTTTACAAATATCCAGAATTATGCCACAAACTCTTCCACGCAGCTCCCCACTTAAGTAAAAGTGCCAGCAAGTCCTCCACAGGGTGTCTCCAAAAGCAGGGAAATGATGGTGTGTGACAGAGCTGGTACTGCCCTTGCTCTTCAGAGAGTGAGGGTTTTACTGGGAATAAGAGGGTTTGGAAAGAGGCTTCACTCCCAGGTTTCCACTGTCGCTAGAATCATTCCTCAGAGCCACAAACAAGCATAAGCAAGCACTATCAGAAATGCCCTCACGTACCAGCAGGGTAAACCAGGCTGCCCATGACTTAACCAAATGAAAACAGTGTTGGCCAAGAACTTGCATTATTCTTTATAAGCCACTGAGAACCTCACCAGGTTCCACTGGAAAGGACCATCTGGCATTTGGCTGGACATTTTGGTTGTCACAGTGGTGTAACAGCCCAAAACATGTACTTCCCACTGACAGAGCCAATGGTTGTGCTCCCCTTGGCTCCAACAGCTATAGAGGATTTTGCCACAGGCCTTGTAGGACATCTTTAAAGGCAATGTGTTAACTTTCACAAAGGCAAGGATCAAAACTTGGAGGGGAAACTAAGCAGCTACTATGAAACACAGTTGATCCTTTCTATTGAATTGTACAGTATGGTAGATATGCTCACATGAGGTGCTGTCATAATATATGTAACTTAAAAACACAGGGTATGAAGGTCTTCACTCTAAAGAATAGGTTCATAAAGGAATTATAAGGTTTCTTAAATTATTTTTAGCTGTTATAACCATTTTACAGATGAGTAATATATTTTATAAATCCACCAACAGAAGATTTAATAGATAGGCAATCAATCAGGCTGCATTATAATTGATTAACCTTATAATGAAATACCCCTTAGTGCCCTATTAACCCCTAATGCTGTGGTTATGAACATACCCTTAGCACAAGCTCCAGCACAAGAAACAAAAGCCATCTGACCTACCCAGTCCCTTGAAGCCATTGATCTCCAGCTCTTAACCTGCAGCTCAAGGCTGAAGGAGAGTGACTAACTTGGCAGCCTGTCCTGGAAGGCAACAGGCTCCTGATCCTGAGTGGGAATGCAGCATCTCCCATCTCATCACCTGGGTTTCTGCTGGCACTTGTTTCTGACAGGGTTCTCTGCCATTGTACCGAGGCTCTGGTACATCGATTTTCCCTCTTTGCTGTGCTGAAGGGGCAGTTCATGAAGAACTGCTGCCCGTGGGATGGACTCACATTGGAGAAGTCCATGGAGGACTTCTGTCATGGAAGATGCGAAATGTCAGCTGTGGGAGGGTCCCTGTGCTGGAGCAGGGGCAGGAATCCTCCCCCTGAGGAGTGACGGAGACACTGTGGGAAGCAGTGGCTGCAAGCCCCATTCCCTGTCTCCCTGCACAGCTGGGGGAGGAGGAGATAGAGAAAATCAGGAGTGAAATTGAGCTGGGAAGAAGGGAACAGTGCAGGGAAGATGTTTTAAGATTTGGGTTTACTTCTCATTATTCTACTGCCATTTGACTGGCAACAAATTAAACTAGCATTCCTAAGCCAAGTCTATTTGCTCTTGACTATAACTGGTTAATGATCTCTCTCTGTCTTTATCCCAACCCAGGAGCCTTTCATTACTTTTTCTCTCCCCTGCCCAGTTGAGGAAGGGAAGGATAGAGAGGCTTCAGTGGGGACCTGGTGTCCAGCCAGGGTCAACCCACGGCATCTGTCAAGAAAAGAGGTTGGTGCTTTTACAAGAAAAGCAAATGTAATCAAACATTAGGCTTGTTTAAATCCACTTGAAATGCCTACACTAAGTGTAATGTCAGCTGGTTAAGGCTGCACACCTGAGCTCACCTGACAAAAGGTTGCAGGCTCTGTGAAGAAACATGCTTCCTGATCAGTTTTTCAGACTCAGAAAATATTTAGGTATTTAAAAACACATGCAATTTTAAATACACACACACACACCTATAAAGTAAAAAAGAAATCTTTGATACTCTTTCCCTTATTCAAGCTATCAGAGGCACCATGTTTTTACTGAATACCCCTGTCCCACAGAAAAAGTTCACATACCAATTAGCTGAAATTTTGCTGCACAAAAATTTCATTTTTCTCAAAATAGTAACTCTTGCTTCATAACAGTTATCTAATTCTGCTAGAGCAGAGCACCACAGTACCAAACTGTACTTTCCCCAGGAGAAGAAGTGGACTTCCTATGTATTCTACATGGCATTTTGGGGTATAAACATCTTGGTGCTTATATATTCAAGTGGCAACAGGAACGCAGTTGTTCTTCACTGAAGATTCAAATTCCTCCAGGGTCTCATCATTGAATGGATGTGCAACCCAGTGAAAAAAAGCACATTCACCCCATCCACCTTCTGTGAAGATCTGTACACCCAGTCACGGCTGCAGACTGGTGTGGTGCCAGTTGTTTTTTACTGTGCTAATTCTGCAATTCAGCTTCCCTATTCTCCTGTGTATTGCTGCCAGTTCCATTACTCGGACTCACATCACAGGGGCTGTGTGCAAGTTTTTTAAAAACTGAGGAAGAGTAAAACAGTTCCACAAAGAAATGAACTGAAGGCACCCAGATTTAAGAGCAGCTGGGTTTTCTTCATGAAGAAATTCTTATTTTCCCAGCCAGCTTCCTATAGAGAAGGCAAGCAGTTGTATATTGCTCAGACACAGACTACCCCGATGAGTGACCAAGATGACAAACCTAGAAGATAAATCTGCAGTGTCAGAAGGAGCAAGCCACAGCCAAGGGGCTGTTTCCCCTCAGCCTGGACATGGAGGACAAGCTGGAACCACCTTTTCAATGGAAAAAGAGGTGAACAGTTTCTTGGCGTAACTCTGCTCCTGTATACAACAATTCCTTCTCCAGAATTCCTTTAAAAATCCTTTAGCCTCCACCCCATTTAGAATTATTTTACCCAGCTAACAAATGGCCCACATGCAATGTCTCTCGAATTAATTAGTTTCCAGGGAAGAATGTATAAGCCAATAAACTGGCTCCTCAGCTGGCTGCAACTGCTTAGGACTTTTACTTCAAGGGAAGTAAACTTCTTTTCCTTTGAAGGTTCTTCCTTCAGCACTTCTTCTCCACCCTGTCAGTACCACGAGATTGTAAATAGAATAAAATTAGAGACAGCTTTTCTATCCCATTCAGTTACCAAGTTTGCAGTTCAGTACTTTCTGGGGCAAGCAGTTAAAAATAATGAGAATAAGTGTAATTACAACATGCTAGAGAAAGAAGTATGGCTGAACCTAGAAGTTAAAACAGTTTTCCCTCGTGAGAGAGAGAAGAGCTAATAAGTAAAACTTTGACACTTTGGGAGCTTCTTGATTAGAGCGGACAGGGATAATGTTGAATGTCAGATGCTTTTTAATTCTGTTTTCACAACCAAAATTAAGCTAGCCGTGCAGCAAATCCTCGAAACCAAAGATATTTGATTTTGTAGAACCAGATGCTACGTCCTGTTCTAACAAGCTCTTCTAATTTTTCTGTAAGAAGAGTCTCTCACACAAATTCCCTGTTGCTTTCAGGCATTATATACATCCCTTCTAATCCTTCATTCTTTTAGTGAGCTTCTATGTAGAGCAGGTTCCTTAGCACTAAACCAGGCATTTAATGTTGTTACTGCTATACTCTTAATTATTCCTTTTTGAATTTTATATGCTTAAGCACTAATTGAGTCGTGATCTCTTTGCAAATGTGACTTAACCTGCTGTTCTCCTGATTGCTTAGGCACCACAAATAAAAAAATAATGGCACTTGTAATTAACTGAGGCCTGACAATATAACTTGCCTCTCACCCCGTGACGGGTAAAAGTTCAATTGAAAAGTAAGGCATATAAATGCATATTTACTGAACCAGAACTAAGCACCAACCATACATACAAGAAAGGCATGAGTACAAAAGAACCAAACTTTAGATTTCAGTTTGAAGAAATAAACAGAGGCAAGCTTTACTTTTCCAAAGACCAGGAGAATTATTAGTATCAGATAGGCAGAAAGAAAACACATACACATATAGTTCCATTGTGTTTCCTAAGCAGCATCAGCCTACAGAGAACTGTTTTTCCTTAGGTGAACATACTTTAAAATTTGTAATCAAGTATTCATACAACACCTTAGCATTGCCTGGCAGGAAAGTAACTAGGAGAGAGACAAACAAGGTACAGAGCTGCAGTTCAGTCTGCAGCAAGTCATACTGACACAGCTGCTGCTCTCTATCCGCTCTCAGGGATGTGGAGGTTTTGTAATCAGACGGAAGCACCAGGTTGCAGAGAGGCTGCACCTTGTGAGACAGGAAAAGCATGCTCGGAGAGAAAAGTACTTCTGATGGGGGAGCACGCCCAAGCAAGGATACAAGAGGCAAGATAAACTCTTCCACATTTCTTACTGAGGAAAATAAACCCCTGGGTAGTGCAGATGATGAACACTGTAACTCACCACAACCTGAAGAATAGGTATGGTACAAACTCTGGAATTTTTGTCCTCAGTTGATTTTCTTTGCAACTATCTCCCTCCTTTACTCTTAGACTCTTCATATCCAGTTAGAAAGCCTTCATCCAGCCAGTGTAGTACGTCTGAATCTCCATCTGTTATAACCACAGCTGTGGAGTCTAGGGGGTAAAGACGCTGCCTAGTATTTTGAAGTTTAATAAGTTTGAAGTTTAATAAGTTCCATTCCTGTGAATAATACACTTGTATTAAAAGTCATGGTCATTTTTCCCACTAATTTCTTTCATTAATTAATTACTTCCAATTTGCTAAAGAATTGCATGACCAGTGACTTATGCAGGTCATCCCAAATGAGTGTACATAAAACCTTTAAACTGCAACGTCTTGTATTCTGTACCTTTTGCTTCTGACCTTCTCAAAATTTTTAATTGAGATTCACAAGGTAGGGTGGAAGAAAAGGGACAATTTTCATGGTTTATGTTATGTTTACCATGGATGGTAAAAAATTAAGGTGATCCAGATGACAAAAAAAGCTTTTGTATAGAGGCAATGTTATCCCTACAAACTAAGAGAGTTCTGCTTAGCTTAGTAGCAGAGAAAATTAATAAATGGAAAAAAAAAAAACAAAAGCTTGGATGTTACACTGTCTTCTCTTTTTCTCTCTTTCTTCTCAAAGATAGATCAGTGTGCCAGGAGGCAATTATGTCCTGCAGGTAACTGGAATAAGAAAACGAGTATATTGAAAAGCATCTAAGTCTGCTCACACTGAAAGAACACCTGAAGTGAAACTGCTGAAAGTTTGCCAGGATGTTTTGGAAGACCTAGGATATCACAGAATATACATCACTTATATAAACATTATTCAGCCAGTATGAGGCATGCCTACCAAAATCTGTGAGAAAACAGCAGAAGCAAAAGTGTAAGCAAAATAAAGAAGGCATGGAGTCCATAAGTGCCAAGAGGCAACATGGGAGTCATTGAAAAGTCAGGTTTTTGCCCAACCTCAGCATCTAAAAGCTTTAAAGAGCTGCCATTTCCCCAAAGCTTAATTGTAAAAGAATGATTGTGAAACGTATCCCAGTGATTTATATCAAAGCTACATTTGCAGAGGAGCATTCTTGGGGAGCATCATGTTCCAGCCTCAGCAGTCCCAGCTGCCAGCTCTGACTGAGACCTGCAGTGTCCTGTGAGCACTGATCCAGTCGAGGCAGCCCATTTTCCCTCAGCAGGTACATCCTAGCCCAGCAGAGCTGGGTCACTCACTACCCAAGTGTGGGGACTGGTTAGCCAGCAGTCTCTGAACTTTTTGAGCTTTCCTGCCCTGGCAATGTGTCCAGTAAAAACATCAGTTTGACAACTTATTGGTGTAAGCAATCGTTGCAGGAGCTCCTTGTTTCCCCAAAGAGTCAATAACCTGTGCCAAGCCTCAACGACCAACCTCACACTAAGCACAGCAAAGCGTAATGCGTGGGGCCGTATTTCCTTCAGGCTCACACTGATTTATCACCCCACTGCTGCAGTTTGACACAGTACAGGGACTTTTCAAGAACCCAGAGCCAGTTCTGGATGTCATTTTTGATGCTGCACATCAGTTAGTTAAAACAAATAAAACAGTGGGAAAAACACTGTTCTCCTGCTCCAAAATGTTTGCACTGTGGTATCAGTGCATTTGCTATGACTGTGCGCACCCTGCTTTACACATATTAAAAAGATCCCCAAGGAGCTGCTCACAATTCACAGGGCTGAATTCATTTTTTAACTGCATGACTTAAAGCTTCAGACACTTGCTGGTAACTCTCAGAGCTCATTATACATTGCTTCCTCAGCAAAAAAAATAGTTCTGTACGTAAACCTGCAAATTTTGGATCACCAAATTCTAGGCAGATAGTTATTATCAGATTAACTCATCTAGCTGGAAGTAGCAGTCCTTAAAATGCCTAAAGATATAATTATTTTGTTCTAAGGAAAGCTAAATTGCATTTAAATCTCAGAGGATTTCCAAATCGTTTGCAAACCTGGGACTGTATATGCTCCAAGGAGACATTTGCTTTGGATTGGCAAATCCCATTAACATTTGGTTGTTCTGCATTGTTTAATTAAAAGCAGCCTACGTATTTTAAAAACAGCAATATATTGTAAAGCCAGTGTAAAGGAGGTTTTGTAACTCCAAAGTTTCCAAGGTCAGCTGGGAGGATCAAATCCAGTGTCTTCACTGGTCCTAGTGTAGCTGGAAAAACAAAGGAGATGCTATCTCTGACTCTGCTTTTGATCTAGGGGAACTCAGGGACCTCAAAACACTAAGGACACTGATTATTGTAGTGCCAGAAGGCACTCAGATGCTAGAATGATGTATGGCCCTGTACAGAATAGAAAAACAGCACTTTGTGGACATACAAACAAGACAAGATCCCCCATCTCAAATAATTATTTGAAAACTTTGGATTCTCCAAACACCAGTGCATTGTCCTTTGTTGCACATACAACTGCTTTAAAAAGCAACTATTATTCACAGAGAGGAACCTGAGTATCTTGAGAAGAAAAGAATCAGAACAGTTGTGAAGAACTGAATTTATTATCTTGATGAGAAAAAAAAAAAGAGAAAAATAAGAAGAGATAATGAGACCATATAAATATGACACAAATACACTTCAGTATTCAAATCCAAGTCCAAGAATTATTAATTATTTATGGTAATGTTAACCACTGTTTTAAGTAGTGGCTGATTAGCATACAATTAATGCAGCTCTTCTTTTAACTGTCTGGACAAGAAAATACTACTGTAATCTGGAACTCTCACTTTTAGAATCTTTTTGAAACCTAATTTAGCAAAACATCTGTTGTTATCCTTTTACTCAGTCAAAGGTTCTAAAGTGTGGTTCAAGCAGAGATTAAAAACACCTGCTCCTAATGTGGCAGTAAGATTTATTCACTTTTCAAACCTCAGAAGTTACTGTTTCTGCCTCTGCCCCGCAGTGGGACAGACATAACTGTGCAACAACCTGTGGTAAAGGCTGCTTTTGTTTCCGTGATGCAGAGCAAAGAAATGTTAGGAGTTACTGATACAGAACAAAAAGCTGTATCAGTCCCCACAGTTCCCCCCAAGCACTTTCTGGAATTGTCATTCACAGGGTTTTGGCTAGCTGAACATAAGTGTGAAGTGGCATTTGAGATGCCCTGAAGTAAGTAAGGCATCCTCTTGGGACTGACACACATGGCACAACGTTATGGAAGAGTAGCCAGACTACAGGAGATGGAGAGCACCTGAAAGGGCTCTGTGCTACCTCTATTTTGAAAACTGGTTCCCACTATTCATCTTTTAAACCTCCTTGCAAATGCAACTTATTCAGAGCACATTCTCTGCTGCTTGTATGTGTGACTCACATCATGCACTCTCTTACTGCATCCCTTTCACTGTAAAATTTATATCTGCCCTGATTTTGTCCTACAGCAATTTCTATTCCAGATGAAACAGTCCTGTGAACAGACCTTTTGACTCTGCTATGAAAGAATTAAAAACTTCATTCACTGATTTTCCAGGGAGAAGAATTTAGAAGATCCGTTCTCACAGATTTAAAGTGCATCATGCTACATGACACTGCCAATAACCTGTATCTTTTACCCTTTAAAGTCATCAGCTTGAATTCCACTCAGTTTGAGAGATCAGCATGGCTCAGTCCTGAATCAATTTCTTACAGTCCTATGTACTAGAAGAGACTGGAAAAAAGAGAATCCAGAACAAATTTTTCCTTAAGGAAAGTGATACTACCAGTTCTGATACTGGGAGGAACAGGCATAGGAGAGGAAAGTGTGAGCCTGCGACTCTTCACGACACCTGACAACCAGATTTTATCAGGATCAAGAAAGCCCAGGCTTTCTCATGTAAAAAGTCATCCCAAGTGTGTGCTCTGGAATCTGCATGAAGTCATTTTGTCTGCATATGCCTGAATCACAGGTATGATGACACTAAAACCCCTCTTGCCCTTCATCACTAAACTGCATTGGTGGAAGAGCAGTACAGTGACTCCGTTACGCTGTGTGTTCTCTAGTTCACATTATCCTCTGTGTATTCCACCATTTCCAGCACAAAGATACTCTCAATTATTAATAAGAAATAACCCTGGAATGCTTAGCTGAGCTAAACTCTTTGCAAGTTGCCCATCAGCCCTGTTTACTTTCGTTTAGTGTCAGCATTACACCAGAAATCCTTCTGCTCCAAAGAGACAGGACACACTTGAAGAAGGAAAGGAAAGGCAGCACATGGGCTTCCTTGTCCTAATTTTGCCTTGGGGCAAGACACAGCTCCCACTAAGAGCTCTGTCCTGCCTACACTCAAGGGAAATGGCAAAGCTGCAAACACAAGATCAGCACTTTTTAGCATAACTTGAGTCGTCATTTCTGGTTTTATTTCCAGGGGAAATGGCCATGAAGCATTAAACAACACAGACAGGGAGCATGGATAGTACCTGAAAACTCCATATTCGGTACCAGTAGAAGTGACATTATTGCATGTCCAGATGCATTCTGTTCTGTGTTCCAGCAGCTCGCTTGACCATGGCCAAAGAGAAAAGAGAGGAGCAATACTGCAAAGTAACTTCTTTACTAATCAGAAAGCAGAAGATACCTGGTTGTACACAGCACAAAGGGCCAACACTTGCAAATGAAAGAAAAGTGAGAAGGGTTCTGTGATTTTATTTTTTTTTTTTGGAGGGGGAGGTAATTTGGATTACTGTTGCAAAGCTATTTGGTGACACGGGTCCCAGGAACCTCAATGTACAGAACTACCCATCTGTTCTGCTTTTTCCTCTTTTCTAGCCTCCTTTCCATCCCACTAATCCTGTTCAAACAGCCTTCCCATCAGCTCAAACCTGTTGTGTCCATGTTAATATTATTATTGTTGCTAAATTGTTATCATTCCAGCAAGTGCATTCTTTTCTTGAGAACTACTCTGTATTGATAGCTAAAAAATACTCACCTTTTCAAAGAAAAATTGAGATCTTCTGCTAAATATTTTGTGAGATTATGAAATATTGTTTAAATTTTTCATAAGAAAAACCACCCAATTTCCAATTGGTTCCTCCTAAGACTCCATCTACACTACAGTTTCCTCAATGGTGGGAATGGTTTTTAAACACAAGTTTAATTTGGTTGATTGGTTCTTACAATATTTGGAAATAGCACTGCTCTAAATATCCATTTTTCTAATAAAAATCAAGGGGCAGATTCACACAAGAGAATTCCCCACACAGAAGTTATTAGTCAAAGGCAAACATTATGGTTGTTTTTATTGACCCCAATAGCAGTTGATAGGTGCTGTATTCCTGATAACCAGGAAACAGAATGAAAAACAAGAGGGGAAGAATGAATTTTGGGAATTCACTTATAAAGCTTTAATTGAGGAGGTATATCAAATGATTATAAAAATCTTCAATTCCCAAAACTATGTCTTCCTTGAAATTCTAACTTAACCCCACCATCCTTTGAAAAATGGTATTTACCTATTGCAATTTCTTTCTTTCCTCATGCAGAGGGTACAACTGAGATTCTCTCTTCTTTCTTGCATTACTACCTCTATCACTGCTGTGTGTGCTGAGCTCTGGGTCTTGGGCTCCTGTCACAGAGTGGAAATGACCTTGACAGGGACAGGAGGCTCCAAAGTTTCAACTGCAATGTAGCTCATATAGGGGCTAATTTCAGATCTTCAGGAACAAAATAATCATGCAGCTGTGCATTTCAAATCGGACAATCGCTTGTGCCCTGGTGATTAATTACGAAACGCTCAGAGTGAAAAAGACTCACTTCAGAATTATTAAGGAAAAAAAAAATCACACTCCCTCCTGCAGCTTGTCTGTCTCCTAACAGCACAGTCTTGTCTTAGGATGCTTTCTCTAAAGAAGAGAGGACATGTCTGTTTGATTGTGACTCACAGGAGGCTTTTCACAGCTGACACAGGGAGCTGCAAAGTGCCGTCTCTTTCACTTCCTTACCTCCTCAGACAATATCTGGGGGTGAACAGGTGCATGAGAATACAAAATACAGATAGAGTTATATCTTACTGCAGAAAAGGGAACACAAAAGGGAAAAAAGTACCCAAAGAAATAAGTGTTCTCTAATGAGGAGCATTTTGAGCAGTCAGTGGGAACTTACCCAGTTACTTACTGCCCATTTTACTTTGTATTGGTTGAACAAAGTTAATTCCTTCTTATTATCCAAGAGGCATTTAACTCTCCAAATGAGACTGGAAAGTTTTTTCAGATGGGTAAGAATAGAGAGGCACTCTGTGAAACCAACAGACATTTAATGTGGCATACTGTATCCCCACAGTACTATGAGATATCCCCACAGTACTATGAGGATGTTTAGGCTCCAGTTCACAAACCAGCAATGTGATGCAAAGATGCTGTGAAACCATTTATCAGGGGCTATGCATCAAACTAATGTTCTAGCCCAGAAGTACAGAAGGGTGCAAACTCAAATCTATCTTCTCACTCTGCTGGAAAGGATTAGAGAACCATAGAATTGTTTGAGTTGGAAGTGACCTAGTTCCAACCACCCTGACATCAGCAGGGACACCTTCCACTAGATCAGGTTGCTCAAAGCCCCATCAAACCTGGCCTTAAACCCTTCCAGTAATGGGATGTCCACAGTTTTTCTGGGCAACCTGCCCTGGTGTCTCACCACCCTCACAGAATTTCTTCTTAGTATCTAATCTAAACCTACTCTCTTTCGGTGTGAAGACATTCCTGCTTATCCTATCACTGCATGTCTGAATAAAAAAAACCCTCTCTGACTTTTTTTGTGGGTCATCTTTAAGTTCTGGAGAGTTCTATAAAATCTCCCCAGAGCCTTCTCTTCTCCAGACCGAACAACCCCAGCTCTGTCAGCCTTTCTTCATATAAGTCCTCCAACCCTCTGACCATCTTTACAGCCCTTCTCTGGACTGACTCCAGCAGGCTGATGCACTTCCTATACCGGGGCTCCACAGCTGAGGACAGTACTTCAGGGCAGAATCACCTCCCTGGATCTCCTGGCCAAAACTCTTTTGATGCAGCCAGGACACAGCTGGCTTTCTGGGCTTCAAGTGCATATTGCCAAGCTCCTTATCAACCAGCAGCCCAAGTCCTTCTCCTCAGGACTGCTCTTAATCCATCCTCCTGCAGCTTGTATTTGTGCTGGTGATTGCCCTGACCCACATTTGGGACCTTGCCCAGCTCACCATGCAGGATCTGCACCCCTAATCACAGCTCACCTCAGTGGGAAATGATGATGACACAGCAAGCATCAAGGTCAGTTCCATAAATGATTGTTAAAGATCTACCCAGCCATATACACAGTCAGTGAAGTAAAAGAAATGCTATAAGACACCTTCCCCTGCTCTGAAAGTGAGGAAAATGTTGTTCTTTAACTCCCTGTACTAAGACAGCATGGGTCTATTCATCAGCCGCAGGGAGCCAAGTCTGTATTTAGGAAATGGTATTTATAATGCAGTACTATACTCAATGTCAGTTCCCAGAGGACACTCTGTGCCGTCTCTGTTGCTCTAGTGGAAGTGAACAGCTGCTTTCTAGATTTCCCAAAGCCCTGGTGCAAAATAAATCCTTCTCTCTCCACTTAATTTTAAAGAGCAATGACGCCTGGGCAGGGAATATATGCAGGAGAGGAGCAAAAGCAAGGAATGAATAAGTTTATGTCGTTTAACATCTGTATTATCTGTAAAACTATCATTTAAACTACAAGACTGACAAAACTGGAAGTACCATCACGGATGCAAGAAAGTAACTGCCATAAGGCACAAACATCACTTCCCTCTTCCCCTCCCCAAGCTATAGTCAACCTTCCTTATTCCACAGAGTCTTTACCACAATAAAGGGAAAGAAAAATGAATCTGTAAAATCAAACATATTTCATCCAAGAGGAAGAAAGAAATTGAGAGCAAAAAATACTCAGGTTCACTTCAGTTCCTGTAAGCTAGCCTTCACAGGACTAAGGTCAACGCAGACTTGTTTCCATTTCAATCCTTATTTTTAGAAGGTTTATACAGCACTGTTGACTTAATACACTGCAAACTGAAATCCAGTTTACAAAGCAGGACAGTCAATTGTTTAATCTGACGAGGTCACAAAACTAGTCTCAAGGTTGCTACATTGTTTCAATTTCTGATCATATGGGACTTTAAAATTTGATCTTTTAAAAGCTGAAGCAAGTCTTCATGTTCCTTCATCAAGAAATCTAGGGGGGGGCAGTTCCTCAATCTGTTTGTCCCCTTATTATTTTCCCTACACCTACATGTTTTTAAGCTTTCCTTACAGTCCTCCTTTTGAGCACACACCCATAGCAGATTGAGATGTTGGTATCCAAGCTAAGACACACTGGGGAATACAGCAAGAACAACCTCATTTTCATGTGCTCTTATTTATGGCATGTGGTTTCCAATATATATTAGCATTTACACCACCCCTCGACCTTCTGAATCATCAGGGAGCTCTTCTGCTCACAGAGAATTACAGTTATTGTGCTGCCTTTTACATTCAGACATTTACTTTATCCATTTTACTAATGGATACAGCTTGTCTGATTGACAGAAATCTGTTGCCTGAACTTCACCTAGAGTTTAGTAGCGTGCTGCTCCATCTCCAAATGCAATTACAGTTTAACTGAGCTGTCTCATCTCTCATTTCCTCACTATAAAGGAGAGAAATTAAATAAATAGTAATGTATACTTATATACACCCACTTTGCACTCTCATACATGTCTGCATTTATGCACACACAGAACTCACATGCACAAATTGTGCATTTTATGTGTTCACATATAACATCAGTTTAATGTTCTCTCTTCTTTAATCAATTATCCATGATAATCCATTGTATTCCCCTAGGTACATAGTCATCAAAGCCACTTTAAACCTCTTCTTGAAGATCAAATGACGCTTTAATCCATTTATTTACAGTTTACAGAGTTACAGAAAATTAATCAGGATCGTAAGTTAGCTACTGCAGCAAGCCTCTTCTGAAGCCTGCTATCGTTACAAACACTAATTCTCAGAGACCCAACAGGACAGGGGAAGAAAGGAATAAATCTCCTGACGTCTGTTTCTCCCATCAGCAGCTGTCAATGACCGTCTCTCTCTGATCCTTGTTTGATCAAACTGTGCTCCATCAAATCCATTTAAACGAATTAGCACTACTAAGGTAACAGGAGAGCTAATTAGTCTTAAACTTTATACTTAAGTTCTTCATATAGGGTCTTCTGGTGTCTAGCAGGCTGGGCTGGATGTTTCCTTCTGAAGTTCACTGGGCACAATAATCCATATGTGAGGAAGTGTGTGGATTACACGAGAGACCACATTTCTTTGAACTCTGTTTAAATTTCTCTTTACTGCTTCATGTCTACATCCAAACATTCCCTCCCTTGTACACGGTTCTGTAGGCAAGGCAGCCTATCAATGAATCTTTAATGGCCAACTTTCTGGTTATTATCCATACAGAACCATGATAATCATGCATTAACTGGATGAGACCTCACAAATTTAGGGTGTGACCTTGAGTGATCATTACACGTTAGCATGTGAGCTGTGCATATTCGCACCAGTTCTTCTCTACAAGAGTAAAGAAACTGCCAACAAAAGTGACACACAGTAAGCTCCTGAATTAATTTTTTCTTCATTCTTCCAAACTCTATAATATTATTAATAATTACATTCACCTACACATGCAAAAACAGCAACTTCTGAAATGCTATCACTGCATTAGGGATGGTAGGATCAGAACATAGCTGTAAAGACAAAGAAGTGAACAAAAATGCCATTGACAACTGGTTTTGTTGGAGGTGTTGGAGTAAACTCAACATTATTCCACAAAATAAAATTGTCTGGGTTAGAGGGAGAACAGACTTCCCGTTCTGAGGTACCCCACAAATTACCAAGACTTCACTTTTACTTCTCCTCCAAAGAAGGTATTACAATAATGAATTACATTTTCAAAATGTACATAAAGAAATAAAATAGATATATTAAAGCTTTGCTAATATTGTAACCCGTTCTCATTAAGAGATAATACATAAAGCTTTTCTTCATAAGAAAATATTTATATATGATGTCATCCCATTCAGAAAATACTCAGATAATTTATTTTTTTTTCCATACAACACCTCCAAACAGCTTCACAAATGACCTCTTCATTTGCAATTACTTCTGTGAATATGTGATAATCTCATCATAACAGAAGGTTGCCATAGGGTAAAAGTCCCCTTCTGCCATATGATATCTATTTACTTTATTTTGATTACAGCAAATAATCAAGGAGGTAGATCCTCTCTAAAACACAATGTGTATTTAATAGCACTATTGCTGAAAAAGTGCAGTCTGGATGCTCCTCAGAAAAAGGCATTTCTGTGCTACAGCTAATTTCCAGACAGGCTACATGCTAAATCACATTTTTGTTGGTGTCTGGTTTTGGGGGTTTTTTTTATTATACACTTCGGTAAATAACTTGGGTCTTGACAGACTGAAATCCTATGTATTAAAAATTGTATTGATATATAAATGCTATTTAAGCAACTAGGCTGCTTGCTATTCTTTCAGTTGAATTATTGAATAAAGGCACTTGGACCAAATCAATAGGAGGATGTCAAAGGAGAAAATTAAAGTAGATCCTCCTAATTTAATGTGACAATTTCTTCTGTTTCTCTGCCAAGAAAAATCATACCAACTTGCATTCTTGTACAGTCACTTATCAGTAAGCATCTATTAGTATAGTAAGTCTGGGCATCTAATTCTTCTCTCACATATTTCAGTCTGCTCTTGAGAGGTGTTACCATGGCATGTGACAGTTGTATCAGAGAGCCTAATTTTGCTTTTTCTTGCATTGATGTAAATCTTCAGTAACAGAGTTAACTCCCCCAAAAAATCTGCACAGAGGAAAAGAGAGTTGAGTCTAGTCAATATAAATACAATACTATATCCTTTTTCTTTTTCCTGATTACAGCCCTACTTTATCACATTAATCATCTCCCAAAGCACTGCACTTACCAGGGAAGGCAGTCAGGTAAGGACACAGCAGAGCTCTTGAGAAGGATTCAGATCACTTCCACAGTTTCCCTGATGGTGTTCAGCATGGAGAGAAAACCCTGTAATTCCTCTGTTTGGTCTCAGCATGGCAGGGACTTGCTCCTAGAGCTCCTTCCTCCATTTTCCCTATTTCCAGGCTTCGTTCCCAAACTGCCCAGTCTAAAGCTGTTTACACACCAAGGTTTTGGTAGCTGTGGGGCTACAGGGACACCTTCTGTGAGAAGCTGATGGAAGCTTCCCCCATGTCCAATAGAGCAAATGCCCATGGACTCCAAAACACACCCACTGTTGGCCAAGGCCAAGCCCATCAGTGATGGGCCTCTGGGATAACAGATTTAAGAAGGGAGGAAAGGTATTTTGCCAGAGCAATTGCAGCTAGAGAAGAGAGGAGTGAGAAAATGTGAGAGAAACAGCCCTGCAGACACCGAGGTCAGTGCGGAAGGAGAGGGAGGAAGTGCTCCAGGCACAGGAGCAGAGGTTCCCCTGCAGCCCCTGAAGGTCCACGATGGAGCTGAGTTCTACCAGCAGCCCCCAGAGGATCCCACACCAGAGCAAAGGAGGCTGTGATCACATGGGAAAGCCACACCAGAGCAGGCTTCTGGCAGGACCTGTGGACCTGTGGAGAGAGCAGCCCACTCTGGAGCAGGGGAAGAGTATGAGGATCCTCCCCCTAAGGAGGAAGGAGCAGCAGAGACAATGTGTCATGGGCTGACTGCAGCCCCCATTCCCTGTCCCACCGGTGCAGTGGGGGAAGATGTAGAGAAAACTGTGAGTGAAATTGATCCTAGGAAGAAGTGAGGGGAGACAGGGAGGTATTTTGAGATTTAGTGTTCTCATTACCTTACTCTTATTTGATTTGAAATAAATTATTTTTTTTCCCATGTTGAGTCCATTTTCCCTGTGACATTAATTGGTGAGTGATACCTTCCTGCCTTCATCTCGACCCATGAGCCTTTCATTTCATTTTCTCTCCCCTGTCCAGTTGAGGAGGCAAGTGATAGAGCGGCTTTGGGGGGGAGTCTACCACAAAACCCAAAGGTCTCTAGCAGAACTGAAAAACATTTGGATCAGAAATCTAGACAACTCTCAAAACTCTTCCCAAATACACAATAAATAGAAACAGGGTGGAAATCTCATTAATTGGAGGATATGAGGATATACCTCCAAAAAGACTGGGACATATCCTAAAAAGGTACAAGGTAAAGTATGATATTCACATCAGGCTTATTTACCTTCCATCCTTCATATCCTAAAGCAGATCCATACAGGGTCTCATAAAGCCTTCATAAAGCCTTCATAAAGGCTGTATAAGAATTTTTCTGCAGAGCACCAAACAATTTTGCTATGTGTAAGTCATTTTTCCTCTTGCCTAAGGAGAGAGCTGTATATGCATTTCTTGGACAGCTGCAGGACAGAAACCAGTGCAGCACTTTCCAAGCACTGAAGTAAACACCAAAATATGGAGATGTAGTTCTCCTGGCTCCTCAATGCAATGCATCACTGCATAGGATAAAAGTCACTGGAGCACATAATACATCTCTCTTCCAAGACACATATGTGAAACCCAAAACAAATTACACAATACATTTCCCAGACACCAAAAGATGGCAGTGTTTCAGAGCATTACATGTATCTGTGTGTGGTTTGGCTAGTCTTACATGTTGCGCTCATAATGGTAAAGGATCAGCTGAACTGTGATTCTGCAACCCAATAACAGGGAAATAAAATTGTTCTGTGCCATTTCATTACAAGGCAAGGCACAAAAACAAAGTAACCAACTGCAAAAGCTACTACTGTATTCTGAATATTCTTCAAGATTAGCAAGCCAAAGCCACATCCAATATGTGCTTGTAGGATAGATATGTGTATATGTTAGTAATGAATAAGTTAATTAAAGGTTATACTCTTAAAAGTTTTCTTCAACAAGCTCTGGGAAAGGAGCAACAGTAAGCTAAATTTTGCTTCAGAAACGCTGTAAGAGCCCATCCTGTTCCAGGGTAACCAAATACAAGGAAGGAAAATCATGCATAAGCCTGTGAACGCGCTGCAATTTTCTTTCAGTTGTGCAAATCACCTGAGAGTCTCGAAGCTGCACCTTGCTAACCTGTATCAGCATCACCATTACATGGAGATATCATTACGAAAGTGCATGGGAATTCTCCATCCCTTGATAAGGAAAACTCTTGTCTCCACCTTCAGCACCCCTACTCCTACCACATTTATATAGAAGCCTGCAACCCTCAAATGACTGAAGAGACTTGCAAGTTCATTAAGCCTATTAAAATTCTCCTGTCACACAGGTAGGTTGAAAAGTTGAGGGAATTTAGACTATGTTTCAGTATGCTGTCCTACCCCAGGATCTCATAGGTGTTCCAGGACATCACACAGGTCTCAAGACCTGCACAAAGGGGCTACACAAGTCTTGTAGAATCATTCCTCATCTTCCTCTGCAATTGCCTAATTCTATTCCAAGTTCCAGAAAGAAGAGCATCTGCTTGTTTTCTGTACTTATTTCACAGTTTCTTTTTTCCATGTCAGTTTTCAGTAATTCATCGTTCAGCTTTCCTTTGCTTTCCACTGTTTCTCTGTGGGTACACACTGTCGGCATCTTCCGTGTCTGTTCCTGACACATGGCCAAGCCCTCTCAGCAGTTCTTGATTATCCCACTGAAGCCTTGTACTGGCCAATTAGTTTTCAGTTCTTTCTCCTGCACTTTCTGTGGATTCAAAGCTCTCACTATTCCATTTGACCATCTAATTCCTGCAGCTTTTATCTGGTCTTCATTGGGTTGCTTCAGTCCATTGACACCAGCTCATGCAAGGGCATCACTTCTCTCAAAGGTGCTAACTGCTGTGGTTCCTGAAAAATCTGCAGTCTCCCACATCCCACAAGGGTTTCATATGCAGTAGTTTCTTGGGTGTCACCTCACCAATACTTTTTCTTTCTTTTTATTTTACAAAATTAGTCTCCTCTGGGGATGAACTGGGATTTGGTGGTGGAATGAGCATTTATCTCATAACTCAGGGTCATCTGCTAACAGAGGAACACTTAACACTAAGCAGGCAGGAAACTGGAGGAGGAGCAGAAAGATTTCATAGGTGAAGAAACTGAAAATCTACCTGAAGAATAGTATCCCTTCTCTATCTCTGCTGCTGGGTTTCCTTCTGATGTTTATTGGCTTTAATCTTCAGGTCTCAGCCTGCAGTCTGTAAAAAGTGGGCATTATCATCTCCTCTCCTTAAAAGGTCTTTTGAAACCTTTACTCTTTAAAAACTAGAGGGTTATTTCAGCACAAGCACCTTAGAAAAATCCAAGGTGAAAGGAAATCATCTATGTTTATGGGAGAGCATATGGAAGAGTGGAAAAATACTTTGAAAGATATTTGGTAAATTAGTACCAAGTATCCTGTGTGCTGGGTGAGACAGGAGGCCTGTGGAAAAATATGATCAAACAGCAAACAAAAGGCATATTGCATAGAAAAGAAGCAAATTAAGGCTTCTGCTGAGCATGAATTCCAACATTTCTTTGTTTCTGGGTACTTGGCTTTGCCTCTTTAATACTATCTTTTTTAAATCATTTCATGCCATTTAGCTACTCTCTCATTAATCAGATATTATGGATGCTTTTATTCCAGAAATGTTCTGGTGCTCACAGAAAATGAGGCTCTAGTGACGTCAATGCAGAATATAGGGTGTTAGCAAAATAAAAAAAAAAAATAACAATAAAACAATTCAATTGTTTTGTTGTTTTGTTGGGTTTTTTTTCCTACTGCAAGGAAACCACAGCCAGAGCTCTTGAAGATTAAAGAGTGACCGGACCAAACAACCAAAATATTGAACAGATTTAGCAGCACTTAAAAGTGTGTCAGAAGACAAGAAAGCTATAAAAAAGATTATCACCTGTTTCAAAGTGGCTTTATATTCCTGGGATGGCTCTGCTGGGCTCATAAGTTCTGCAACAGCACAACTGCCTTGTTCTCACAAAAATATAACTGAGGTCTGGATGTATCTGCTCCCTCCCTTGATGGAACATAGCAAATCACCTTTGAGACCCCAGGAACAGATAGCTAAATATACAAAGCTCCCTCTTCACAGCTGCCTAGGAGGTAAAATCTCTATGAAAAGATGAGAGAACCTGGAAGGGCTCCCTTCTAACTACCCACTTTCATCCAGAGAAGGATGGAAGAAGTTATTGCTGGTTTATCAGACTCATCTTTGCTGGATCTCATTATCCTAGAAGAAACATTTTCATCTCATTAATCACCTTGAGGGAGCATTGGGAAGGGAAAAAGGTCCAATAACTTGACATCACGGAATGACAAAAATGAAAATGAAATTACCAGTAGCAGCACAGGCACTGAGTGGACAGGCCATGCCAGCAGATCCAGTCTCTTATTATAGTGGTCTACCTTGTACCACTTCCTTTAGAAAATTAATTTGGGCCAGTGATGCTCCACTGATTTCTCTAGAGCTCAGCCAGCTTCCTCCCACAGAGGCATGGATGCCAGAAAGCTGTTATTCATCTTCTCATATGAGCAGAGTCAGTATCAATTCTGACCCACAATATCCAGAGATTAATACAAAAATAATAAGAAAAATTATTTCCTGAATATATTATACAATAGGTCCATTTATTGTTTCCCATCCTGTATTTCATTTAGCATTTCTCAGCATCAGCAAGTTTTTCAGTAATCCAGTTTGTCAATAGTCTTTATGCTACTGTCACTGTGCTATCCTTATCTCAACACCAGATACTTCTAATACATGGTTTTGAGGTAATGTTGTTGCAAGAAAAATATGGCAGTCCAAAGAAAGCACAAATCTCAGACGATCAAAAGTGAGGCACTGCCCCTATATCAAGAATTTGGATTAAAGATTAAATGCTCACATCCCAATTCTTCTTTTACTCCTGGGTGATATTTTAAAAAATATAATACTACATAAGAACGTCCAAATAGAAAGACAGAAAAATCGATTTTTATGGGGTGAACAGCAATTAATGATTGCACTTTCATTCCTTCCTGGGGACCAATACCTAACTTTGCTGCAATAAATTCTCCCATTACACATCTCCCTCTATCAGTGTTTGCACAACACGACATTCATCATATCTGCCATGCCACAATACCTACAGTCATATTCAACAACTATTTACTGCACACAATGCTTTATATGGTGTATACAAGACCACACAAAATATTGGAATATAGAATGAAACAATGCTGAATTACCTAGCTTTTTTTTTCTGCAACATCTCCCACATAAAGTGTATGGAGATAGGCCACAGTGGAAGTGAAGTTGGTCATAGTTTGCTTCACATTTTCCCAGCAGGAAAAGGAAAAATATATTTTTCTGTTTCCCCTACCCTGTCCCTCAGTGGTCTATTATACCTGTACTTTCACACCAGCACATTCAACACCATCTCCTGCATTCTCTTGTTACCAGGTTCCAGCATGCCAATGCCTTGCTGAGAATATTTACCTTTCTGAAGACCTCTGAATTAGCTGGGTTAACTTCTGAGCAGATCCCCCTGATGGATGGTGGGCATTAATGAGCTCTTTTCTTGCTTACTCACCCTTATGCTCCCAGCCCTTCCCATTTTTGTGCAATGGAACCATTAATACCCAGTTATAGAGGGAATCTTGAGAACAGGCAATGCAAATCTATGTCCAGATACAGTGAAAGCACCCACCACTGCACTGCACAGTCATTCATGTCTTCATTCATTCAGGTTCTGCCTCCAGGCATTTTAAGAGTTTGTTCACTTCATCCAGAAATTCTTTCAGCTTTTTCTCAAAAGACAAATGTGGAGTTTTTACCCACAGGAACCCTCATTTCTCAGTCCAAAACACCACCAGTATTTTTCAGGGCTATACACATGGTGAGCCATATATTACAGAGCATTTATTTTCTCTCCTAACAAAAGCTATTAAAATGTTATCTCATTTTTACCTTCATCATGACCTTTTTCCTTGTTTCTAATCTTCCACATCTATATAACCTCTTTGATGCTCTTTTCCATCACCTTCAAACCTTGACGCAACATTGCACAGCAACAAAAGGGCACTGCCAGAATGTGTTTCTCCAAGAAGCTGTTTTTCAGGACCACATGTCTGCCCTCCTGCCAGGCATGTGATTCCATCAGCAACAGTACAAGCTCTGCCGTAAAGAGACTGCAGGCGCACAAAGTTTCCACCAGCCCAAGGATGTTCTGGTGGTTTAACACTGCACTTTTGCTCAGTTTGTTGGGAATGCATGTTTATTTCACACAATTGTGTTCTAATAAGAATAGGCTGGTTTTACAGTCAAAAACATAACTATCTGACAAGTCTGAGCTAAGACACCGCAGAGAGATATTTTCTAAGTGACGCTGCAAGAGCCCCAGAGTCAGAAAACACCAGCAAGCCATTGTGACTACCAGGCTGTGAAAAAGGAGGAGGATGGCATTTCTCAATTGAGTACCTAACATTTGATCAAGGAAAAACACCTGTGACTGATGGCAGAGTATACATCAGAAATTTTTACAACTTTAATGCATTGAATAAAGTACATAAATAATAACCAGGATGTTTTCTTTCAGGATTTGCTTCAAAATTAACCATGTATAACTGTGATAAATTCACAACTTGCTAAAACTCCATGGGTATGTATGTTTTTGGCATACAATCCTTACTCAAGTAAATTGAGTAATTTTCTCATTTTCACCTTGAGTATCACTGAGACTCAGCTTAAAAACAAGAACAAACCCTGTCCAAAAAGCTGAATTGGGTCCTCTTGGGGTTGTCTGTTTGAAACAGTATTATCCTAAAATGGCTGTTTAAACAAAATCATTGACTTTTAGAGACTTCTTGCAATAATAATCCCGCAGTGATTCAAGGCATAAAAATATCCCGAAAATGCTAAGAAAGAGGAAAGATATCACTAACTGTCAAGTAAACATTAAAGAAAGTGAACTCTCCAACAAAGAACTGAAGGACACTGACTTAATCCATTGAATGTCAGAAGAAATTGTTTCAGAAGGATGAAGAGAGCCCTGCATCCAGATAGGTATTGATTTCCATGGACCTGCAGTTCACTTGCACTGCTTAAAGTCACGTATCTGTGCTTGGGAAGTTCTTTTGCAAATCCTGTGTTCTTTATTTCAACTGCCACGAAGCTCCCAAAGGGGTTAAATTGTAAGCCAGGATGTATATGCTTTGGGATGTATCAGCACTGCCTTTGAGATGCAGGAAAGGGACTAGAAGAAAAGATGTGTCCCTGAAAGAGCATTTGAGGATCTCCACATCAAGAAGAGAGAAGTGAATTCAGCTCGAAGAAGAGGGCTCTACTACTGAATTTTAACATTAGGTCCAAATAACACAATCTGGCCACCATCCACTAGGGAGGCTCAGCCAAATCATGACAAAATTCACAGGCAGCAGATCACAGAAAATCCTCTCTTTGATGGCAGATGATGAAAGGACAGGCATAAATTTCTAACTGAATTATGCCTGAAGTAGAAAATAGAGACAAGAAAGATAAGGCAATGGATCCTGAGATTAGGAATCAAAGGGCATGCAGTTCTCATGGCTTTAGCACTGTGCAACTTAAAGAATATTTTCAAGTCACACTATATTAATTTGACTTGGTTTCCCCTAAATATTAGATATGAAGTATAAAAATAAATTATCAAGCTATATATATTTTCTCCTGTTCTTGAGAGAAGGAGCAATAAAGTGTAACAATACAGCAGTTGTTGACAGCACAAATTTGTAACCAGTTTGCAATGGTTTATAGTAGTTTCCAGCCCCACAGTAAAGAACTCCCAAGCATGCACACCTTTTGCATCACAGACTTTCCCACTCTGCTGAGAAAATCACATTTTGAGTATATGTATTTGTGGTCTGAGTACCCTCAGACAATCTCTTCTTACAAATACATCTATCAATTATGCAGAAATAAATATTAAGCAGTCATTGTTATAAAACATGGTAAGTGGTACAATGAAGTAGAGTGCCATGTCCTCCTGTCAGAACAACCTATGCCTTACACAGCTGAAGGACTGGGAAAAGAAAAATATCTCACCACCACAGTGAACAAACAATTCCATGCAGGCTCCCATGCTGTAATAAAAGCAATTGATGAGATGCCTTGATCCATAAAGAATAGAGTCATTAGGAAGAAAAGGAGGTGACATTGCCTCTGTATTTCTTGTACTTTAAATTAATCCCAGGCAAAACATGCAGTTCTTTTGGAAGTTTTTCCTGAAGAATAATGAAATAGATGTGAAAAAGCTATTTTAAAATGTGGGAGCTTTACAGGGACAAAGGCAATGAGTGCAATGCCTTTAACAACAAACACAGAAGTAATTGGAATGGTGAGGAAGAGGCGTCCTAAGAAAAAATCGGCAATCCATTAAAGGAGAAGAGAAAGGTAAAATACTGACAAGTATTTCAAATCAAATTTCAACAAGAGATTAGATATAAGATTTGTTGGTGATTTTCTTTTTATAGTCATGATAAATAAGCTTTTTTTTTTCTTGCAAGGCTAGGACTGTAAGAACAATGCATGATAGTTTTCTTCAAAGAATACCAAAAGGAGCAGCCAAGGCCAGGACAATTCTTCCACAGAGGAGAGGTGGGTATATAATGACTTTGTAGAAAGTTTCACCCCACCTGGCAGGTGTGGTTGGTACTTAGTGGCCTCATGGAGACTCCCAGGGGATTTGTGGAAGTCAGGAGCACACAGCAGGAGGGAATTCCAGGAGTGGCTGTGGCCTTTTACATACCTCCCTTTCATGATCTTTCCTCAACAGTTTTATAATCCTTTTGAATTCACCCAGCAAAGATGCCTCCCAGGAATCTCTCTGTTTGCAGGTCAGCAATTCAACTTCCACCACACAGAAGATCTTCAGTGATGCCTTGGAAATTGTTGATCGTTTTCATCTTCTACCAGCTGGTCTTTGGGAGTAAAAACACCAGGTGAAACTGGGTGAGCCATCTCCTTCTGACCTTTTCCTCTGAGTATCTTTTGGAACCCTGCCCTCCTTTTCTTACTTTGCTTGAAGGATTTCAAAATACAATAATTTTAAATACTTGTTATCTTTTTGAACAAAGCATCGGAAAGAGACTAGGAAGTACAGTGACACAAGGGAGGCCTTGTAACATTGGCCACACAAGGAAAGAAATCAGACTGCAGTGTTCTCCATGTCTTTGAGATGAGGATCCAGAAAGCCCTTCTCCAGACCCCAAAGTTTTCTCACAGGACTCCTGGAGACTGTCTCTCATCTTCAAATCAGAACTCACTCCCAGCACTCATTTACTTGCTTTGCCATATTGTATCAAGTATTCATTGTCCATCTTTGAGGAAGATTTAAGGAGAAAGAGTAGAAATGAAAGAATTGTGTTCAATGACAGATTCATGCCTCCACCCAAAAGCAAGTTTATTGAATTATAGTGCTGCCATCAGCACATCAAACAAACAAACAAACAGAACCCCGCAGATTTAATTGTTTCCAAGGCTCACTGACAATCAAGTGCTTTTTACTTGAAGATAAAACTTACCTAATTTGATCTCTGGATCTTTTTACACTTTGGTTAGCCAAATTGTAATGCTCTCCTACCCTTAGACTAGCTGTTTCCCATCAATAAATACTATGCCCAGTGACAAGATCCCTCCACAATTTAATTTTGATTAATAGAGAAGCTACTACTGCTACCAGTTACTCTAACATTTTACTGCAAAAATAATTGGGTTTTTAACACACCAGCTCAAACAAGGAATGCAACAATAAACTGTTCCAGAGCTAGTAAAAACAGATATTTTCTAGACAATCACAATCATCTACACATTTTGTTCAATCTAAGACAACTTCCCGGTGCAATCATTTGTGTTATTTAACCATTTTTGTATTTTTCTGTGTTTCTTGTTTGTTTTTCAGACAGTGTCTAAAGATACACTACTCTCAAACAGAAGAGATTCACAGGCTTGTATTGAAATATTGAACCAATTTCTTTCAATACTTCCAACATGTTAAAATGTTTTTGTTTTGTTTTACATTTTTACATTTCTGCTCGCTTTTCATTTTTCAAAACAATGTAGGCGAAGCAGGAGCACAACAGGGAATTTGTCAACTTTCATGGCATTCCTTTCTTAAATGTCATTTTTCTGAAAGTGGTCAGGTGTCCAGTGTCCTCTCTCCCTTTGTAGACAAGAGGGAATTTAGCACATCTACAGTGTCTGACTGGAAAATCATAAATAATCCTGGCGCCTCCCACTAAGAAAGTATGAGCATCAAATATTAACTGCCTGACTTATAAAGACAGTACTGCCACCTTGGCACCAAGTTTGGGGAAAAAACTACATGACCATGTAATCAAAGGCTGGGTCTCAAAGCCCATGCACAAGGGGATTTTGTTAAGCCTGCATAGGCAGATACCTTAATTCTGTTATTTAAAAACTCAGCCAGCATTTCCTGAATACTTAGACTTTGCAATTTAAATAGCATTAATTAATTTAAGAGTTGTGTGTTGCTAATGATGACTAATGTGACAGATCCATAATTATCTACCTATCATGGAGGTAAAGACAGATGCTTAGATAGCCAAGTTTTTCATATCATTTCCACTGAATAACAAATAAAGAAGAGCCACTGGCTGTTTTGAGGCTTACAGCACTTGGAGATAAAAACATGTTGGACAGGAGTGTGAATGTTCCTGTAATGTACACAACAGCAGACACCTCCTCACCACATTGCTCAACACCAAATGAAGCATAGGCTTCACCCATGAATGATACCTTACACTGCTCATGAATTCTTATCCTGAACACAGTAATTGCCCCCTAAGAAAGACCATTATAATTTTTCACTGCTGTACCACCCCATTAAGGGTGCAGTGATTCCTTTCCATCATCCAGCAGAATGCTGTTAACACTAGTGGAAGAATAATTCTGTGTGAACACTTATTTTTCAGTGTTCTCATTTTTTTTCAGCATTTCCTTCTTCTCTTTATTATTTACTTTTTTTTTTCCTTTCCCCCTGCCCCCACCCACCCAAAATTCCTGTTTAGAAGGATCTCAGTGTTGCTTTTCTGCTGATTTGGTCATTACATTTCCAAAGAAATTTTTGAAACTGGCAGCAGTTCCATCTGAAAACAATAGCAGGAGAGCAAGGTAAGTAAGAAATAATGGGCTGCCAATCATGGCTGCCCAAGAAATATCATGGGTCCCAACCAAATTCTAAAGCAGTAATGGAATTTTTTTCTTAATAGACTTATTCTTGGGCTGCAAAGTAAAGCCAGTGTGGCTAGAGGGATTTTCTTAAGGAAGATTATCTTCCAGCTCTTCATGTTAACACCCCAGATAGTGAAAACCAGAAGAAATGAGATGGCAGTAATCTCTGGAACATCCTAAGAAGTATGTTAACAAGTACTAAAGACATGTATAACATGTAACCTGGTACATTTCAAACATTAGAAGTTTGTAATTACCATAAAAAGCCATGGCAACAACAGGCAATTAATTCACACTTATTCAGATTACCATAGAAACTGGACGAACATACCAGAAATTATCTAAAATGCCTCACTTAAAACATTCAAGCAGTCTATAATTTCCATAGTAATTGAGTGCTTGTAATAACCACAGAAATATTATAAAATCTCTATGAAATCTTGACATAATGAAAGCCAAACAGAATTTTAAAAATCTGCACAGCTTTTTCCTGCATTAAAATATAGCACAGAGTAGCCAGAAAACTTTTCATCTCCCAACATGAAATTAATTTCTTCCAAGAAATATGAATGCTATTCTGTAAGGTTAAAAGAAAAGTACATTAATATCACAGCAAATCACAACAAAAATACGCTGGATAGGGCAGAGCTAGTGTACAGAGCTCAGGCTCTCTGAAGTGTTGCCTTGTTCATTTTTTCAAGAAATCTTCCTTAGGTCAGAGTTGTGCAGCCCTTTTATTAATGAAACTTGTGGCAGGTATTTTCTAGACTGCCTACTGTTAAGGAAAGCTTTAAAAGGAAAAAATAAATAAATAAATAAATAAATATATAAATAAATCCCTAAATACCAAAAATACTATTTGAAATATTGTTGACCCTAATATAAGAAATGGGTACCTGATAGTCGTCCAGTATAACTAGTCCTGTGTGAAGCCTACTTGGGTACTATTTACATGGGATTTTCCATAGTTTTAAAAAGTATTGCTAGCAAAACCATTAAAGCTTAATTCAAGTAATCAACACTAATTATAACTGGGGGAGAATTACTGATTCAGTAGAGTTTTGAAGGCATCAGACAGGTGGGACTGGTGCAGAAGTAAGTGCTAAGTATTGACTCAAAGAGCTGTGACAAGGAAGAGTAGCCCAGAAGAGAAATGGCCTTCTCTCTTTTGACTCTATAGGAAAAGTAGGGATAACTGTTTTGCCGTGCTAAAATTTATCCCTGAACATTTCTTGTCAGCAGCACCGTCAGCCCACAAGTCCATTACTTATTCTGCATTACACATGACATACTTCAAAGCCTGTGGAAGTCAATGGGAACGTTCCCATTAACTCCAATTGCCCTTGAATTAATTCTTCAGAGCAGTTTCACACCGGTTGAGCTTCGGAGCTTTTGAATGAGTTACTCCTAATTTACACTGGCAGTAGGGATTTCTGCTGGTGAATGTAAAAAGTCTTGTACGTGTCTTTTCACGCTACAGATAATGAAAAGACAAACATTTGTTGTCTGTAGGAAAATCAGAAAGGCAATCACTTTGTGCTGAGTGTTTTCAAAATTTTCAAATATTGTGGAAGACTCTTCTCTCTTAAAAATGTGGACAGCTTGAAAGGAAAAGATCAGAGTGTACCAAGGTTTTGCTGGACAGAGAGACAATTAGTGAAAGTGACTGAAATATTGAGAAGGTGGGTAAATACCCAATTTCAACCTTTTGTATACTTCATCAGAATACCCAAGCATTTCCAATCAGAAAGTAAAACTTACCAAAAAATATAAGTTTCTTACATTGTAAGAAAACATATCTTTCATACAGGTATGGAATGTTTTCCTATGCCAGTGGCATGGTAATAATATTTAAGTAATCAGCCCACTTTTTCTGTTTTCTTTTACTTTTAGTTACCTTTTTTGTAGTATCTAACTTTCGGAAGCTCACAGAAAGAAAGAATGCAAAATGTCTATTTCAAACTCTATTGAACATCAACAAAGTTTGGTTCTTATTTGTTTGGCAGTCCTAGTAGACTGTCACACCAAAACAACCATGGTGTCTGATCCAATTAGACATTGGGTACCCTCATTTATAAATTATCAACTTGATGATTTGATGTAAGTCACTTAGCTTGGCTCTCTCATTATTCCATACATTAAGTGTTACAAGGATGTTGTAAATAATTTGCCACTGATTCTTGAAAAGCACTAATTCTTGGCTGAAATTGCGAGTGGTATAGCACTGTACCTTTCACTGAATGAGGTTTGGGGTTTCATTTTTAATACCCCACATGAAATTTTTTCAGAGAACTTAATTCTGACAGGGAGGTACAAATTTCTCCAGGCTGCAAATGCACAATATAAAATATTTAAAGTGAAATCCAGGCTTGGTGACAGTTCTAACATTAATCTAGCTCTGCTTCTCAGCCTTTGCAACAAGTTGAGCACATCAGAACGCATAAGGCAAACTGCTGTCAAATTGACACGCTCTCTGACAGGTAACTTAAAATTCAAGGCCTTACAAGAACCAACTACACAAAGAATCATCTGTGGAGTCAGTGGTACAACTCATGGCAATTTCTGCCAGCTCTCAGACCCCTGTGTGCATCCCAGGGAAATCAGGCCTGTCGTGGCCATAGCTGAGAGGCCAGGACACCACAGGTGCTTACAGCACCCACAGGAAACATGCATAGATACTGCCACCACCCTGAAAACACAGCTGAGACTCACAGCCACCTCTTCAGCAACTGCAACAGACTATTCCTTTTTATGAAAGTGACCTTGCCAGGAAGAAGGCAGGGTTATGAAACCTTTACAGACACTAGTTTAGAGACTGTGTGGTTGTAAGGCAGCTGAAGAGCAGATGCTCTTCTGTGGGCACATTACCAAAGTCTAGTGAGGAGTCAAATAAGGAGCTGCTCCCAAAATTTAAAATTCAGAGATGCAGTTCAGTCTGGTATAAACACATGATTTTATACACAAGTGTTTCCACTGAAGCTATGATGTCAGACTATTAATGGTTTCATTAATAATTATTATTGGTTTTTTTTATATGCTGATGTCCTTAAGCACCGAACCAGACCTACACTCATGCTTTGCATCGTATATCCAAGTTGAATTTGTACGTGGCTGACACAGTGCCAGGCCACAGAAAAACTATTTCTGCGAATAGGCCTAATGTCATCTCCAGAAGAGGGCAGTGCTGGTTTAAACTAGCAGGGCACAGACCCTCTTAAAAGTCTTGGTTTGCAGAGGGCAGTACATTCCTTGAAGCAAAAACCCCTGTTAGAACCTTGCAAAGATGTGTAAAAACCACCTCACCACAGAAAAGCAGCTAGTAGAGCAGTCCTGAGGGAGAAACCGAGTTTTGAAACATTTATTAACAGCATTCCTATTTGTACTGTGATTTGGGCAGAAGCTGGGTGCCTTTCTCACAAATTTCTCTCTTTAGAAAGCCCTAGACAGGCTAGATGAATTGCTATTTCTAGGAAAAGGAAAGTGATTGATAGTGGGGTTTATCTCTCGTTTGATCCTGTAGAGCTCAATTTGCCTGTTTCTTTTATCAGTGGCAGAAGGAAAGACTTCATGCTCAGAGTGACCTAAATATTACTACCCCAGAGACACAGAGAAACTTGTGGAAAGGAAGTCTAAGTTCAGATCCTCCTCTTACCTGAGTAACTCATGTGTAAAACCAGGGAAGAAACTTCACACATATAAAACTGACATTACTTAGAGAACTCTGGGCCTGGGAATAAAAACTAGAGAGAATTGCTCACTTTCAAGCAACAGGAAGAAAAATCCATCGTGGGAATTGTACAAAAGTAACCCACACACAAGAATCAATACCAGACAAGGTCAGCATGCTGCTCTTAGAGGATCCTCTGACTGTCCTGATAACCACATCTCCTCCTTAAACAAAAGCAATGGGAGGGTGAGGAGCAGTACGTGGTTTAGGAGGAGGCAGACAGAGGCAGGAGGTGTTTGATCACAGGCTGAGATGATGGGTTCCCACCTTGGATGGCCCAGGAAGTTGTTGGCCTCCTTGGCTCTCAGTGATTCCCAAATTGCACATCATCCTGTGGGTAAAGCAAGCTCAGAAAACACCTTTGGAGAAGAGAATTATTCAAGTCCTAGCCAGAGACAAAACTCATGGGAAATGAAATGAAAAATAGGAGGCCCCTGCCAAGGATTTAAACAGAGCTTCATTATTTATCAGCAAGAAATGGGTGCCAGGAAAGTGGAGGGCAATCAGAAGATATCTTTGTCTCTGACAAACCCCGTTCCTGACAGGCTTTGGCTCTGATCATTTGACATTTTAAAGAGCTTTTAGTTATTTCAGGTACAGGAGGTTATGAAATGTAATTATAGGAGCTGGAAGAGGCCTGCACACCAGATAAAGGCTTGGCAGAGGTGCTTTAAAGAAAAAGCCAGGAAAACCAAAAGCGTTGTGCACATTTTAATGCAAAGAACAGGAACAATTTCCGGGTCACGCATGTGCCTCAGATCTGAGCACAGGGAAACAAATTTCTGGAGTAGCTGGGAAAGCATGAGAACTCCAACCAGAGTAAAGCTGACCTTAGGAAATGTGAACAATGGCTTCACACTGTGAAATAACAAGATACTACCCGAAATAAAACAGGAAAACAAGGGCCACACAAAGTTCAATGTCAGGACATTTGTGGGGGCCAGTGGCTCTCTGGGGTCAGGGTCTGTCCTGCAGCCCCAGGCAGGAGTAAGGCAGCTGAGAGGAGACCAGGACAGCCCCATACACCTTTCCAGGGAGGGGCCAAGGCTGGGCTGGGACATGTGCCTGCAGGTGAGGGATCAAGCCCCATAATGGAAACCAGGGTCAGAAAAAGCAAGACCTTATTGCACACTCAGGACCCTGACACTCAGGAAAAACATGCAAAATTCAAGAAAACAAGAAGCCCTAAAACACAAGAACCTTCTGCCAAGAACCTTCTGTTACCTTCTGAGGTAACAAAATGCACAGCCTCAGCCAAACACAGGAACCTGGCAGAGGCAGGGTGGGGAGGGCAATTATTACAGCAGATCATAAACATACTAGTGGGAGTAGTGTTGTGTCTGGTGTGGACAAGAGGAATACTGCTGCTACCCACAAGTGCTCTGCACAAAACTCCTGTTACTGCCACCCTTTAAATTTTCATTTTAGAGAATTAGGCAGGACTAGGAGAAAGGGAGCCCTCATCCAGTGTCACTGCTCATTTCTTACATCTGTGTAAGTAAAAGTGCTACTAGATAGACTTTGGCTTACTGCTCCTCTCCTGCTCATCTAAACCGATTAAAAACAAAACTTATTAACAGTTTGTAGTCTAGCACTAAATGATCGAGCTCTAAGCCAACAGACAAAAGCTGGATTTCTTTACCCACAGCTGCACTGCTGGCTGACTCCTAGGAGGTTTTGAGTTGTGCTCCTTATAAATATAAACCACTAGGTGTCAAAAAAGCATTTGTGTGTCTGAGGTCATTGCCTTCAAAAATTCTTACAATATCCAGAATTTCAGTACAACCCTCCCAAAAGAGGTCCTAGGTATTCCCCTACACCTTCAAGTTGATGGTGCACAGAAGCAGTCCTGTGACTAGCAAGTGAATTGCATTTTACCTTGAAGGAAATGGGAGCTTTCACTTCCACAGAGTATGGCTCAGTTTCATATACAGGAAGATATAGCTCAAGGAAAGGAAGAGAAAAGAAGAGAAATCCCTAGAGAAAGAGAGGAAAAAGACTATCTTTAGTCTATCAACGAGATGATAATAGCACTGCCCCATACAACATTCCCCTGGCAATGTTTTTATAATTGTTTCAAAAACAATGTTTTTATAATATGTTTATAATTACATTTGCCTTTTTCTTCATTCATTGTTGTGGGAAAATCCACGTTGGCAACAAATCATTTGACAGTACATGGGGGAAAGTGAAATTATTCCATGTAAAAGTGCTTTGAAATACACAAAAAGTGTAATAAAAGAATTAGAAACTCTTGGATAATCAGTAAAATTAATAGGCACAGTCATCCAGACAGAAGTGTGATTTTTTTAATCTGGCACCATACATCAAGCTGAGAGCCTAAATTATCTCCTTAATCTACATACAAAACAGTTTTCTTTTTCTCTTTACTTTATCATATTTCTTCTTTACTTAAAGGGTAGGATTTCTCATTGTACTTTATTGAGAAAAATACTGAGCTAACAACTGAAATCCCTGTACATGCAACACAGCTGGTGTCTTATTCCTCTGACTTAATTCAGTCAATTCAGAACAGTTTCTTTTAATAAAAAAAAAAAATCTGGTCTGGGATTCTTTAATGAAAATATTATGGTAGTGGCATCATACTGTAAGGGTGAAATTCACCTGTGTGATTCTGAGGGCAGGACACTGCTACAGCCAAAAGCAGGCTTTTCTAAATTAATCCTTGGAAAACATTTCCTATGCTTCATCTAGACATCTGATTTTCAAGAACTGGTGAAAGGCAGATAAATGGAATTACAAATGAACCAGTCCAAACCCATTGCTTCTATTACTTACACCAGTAAGAACAGAACCAGTGATAATGCAGTAGCAACAAGCAAGCAGGCTTTATCATTTCAAATTGGAAGCTGACTGAGAGAAAAACTATGTTGCTGAATAATTCACACGGGCACGATTAATACAAGACTTTCAGTAGATTTCTCATGTGACAGACCCTGAGAGGAAAAAGCAGTGCGTATATCAAATACAGCAGAGAAACACAACACAGCATTAGCCAGGACCACTTTCTTTGATTTAATTTTAGCAACAGTTGGACATAAAAATCCCAGTCAGAGCACATAGCTTTGTGCAGCAATCAGTCAGCTGTTAGGTGTTACTCTGTGATGATATGACTCACTTATGTAACGACAATTAAGTTGCTGTGCTAAATGACTGCTGCTGATTAAATGCCTCAGTGCAGGTGCTACTCAGATTTCCATCCATCATGTGAAGAGTGTGTCTTAATGCAGATGCTGATGGTATTTACAAATTAGCAGCTGCAGGGAATGGAAAGGCAGCAGAACCTCTGTGGTCAATGCCAGAGCTGCTTTAGTCACAGAGGACACACTCTGATCAGATGACCCTTTTAAGGCATCTCCTTTCAGTGAGGGGGAGATCCCAATACCAGTGAAGACTCAAGAGGGCCAAGCAATTTCTGGTTACCTCTTTCATCAGTTCCATCAGCATACAGCTTGACAAGGAATATAACAACTGAAGTCATAAGGAAAAGAAGCACTTAAGGGAACCTCCAAGCTGCAGAAAAAGGCGTCCACTAAACTTTGCCATGGGTTTGCCTTCTCCTCGGTGAATTCAACTTCCCACAGCCCCTTAAGGAATGCATCTGACATGTGGTTAGTGTTGCAAAGTGTCAGCATAGCTTGTGTGTTAGACACAGTCAGTACTTTTGCCTGCTAGACAGAAGTCAGATCTTGATACTGGGGGAACCCCTAGAGACAGTGGGTGTAACTGCTGCAGAGCAGAGGAAAGAGACAGGACACAGAAAACAACACAGAAGACTCTGATTTAAGTCTCCTCTATAATTTGGTAGTGCAATCTGTTGCTGCATTTAAAATTGGGCTCTCTCAATCACTTATAAAGCTTAGACTAATACAAGCTCCCATGCAAGAAGTTCCTATGGCTGGCAGCCTGGAAGATCTTCAAGGAGGTAACCCTCTCAGCTTGCCCTGCACTTTACAGCCTTTTCCTAGGAGTCTGGCACTGGCTGCTGCCAGAACCAGGGACACTGACCCACCAGGACTTTTCTTTAGGTCCTCCTGACATTCCAGCAAAGCAGTGGATGTCTGCCCCGCCATCTCAGCAGCTCTCTCTGAGGAGCTAGGCTCCTTCTGAGAGGGGACACTTTGCATTTCACCCATCTTGCTATAAGTTCGTGAAGCTGGGACAGGACCTGTGACAACACTATATACCCTGCCTGACAGACTGGGTCTTTTTAATATATTTCCTTTCATCCTGGCTTTACTGCCACTACAGTATGCCAACAGGAGAAAAACAGGTTAGAAGCCAATGTAGATGGCACAAAAGGAAACCAGTCAAAAGTCAAGCTTTCCCATATAGTCAGATGCTCCATAAACGTGTCAGGAGTACAGCAACTCACCCCACAGCACCAGCTGAGGATCACCAGTACAAAACAGCAGAGAATCATGCTCATACCTCTGCAATCAGTTTCTTCACTGGCTCATGGTTGGTAAAAAACACTAAATGTCAAGACGTCAGAAGAAAATACTTGCTCTGATAGTGAAGATGAGAGAGGATCTTAAATTCTACACAGAACTGCTAGCAACATGCTGAGGTAACAGTTATGCCCAATACATCAGCATCATACATCATAGCTTCCCAAGGGTGAAAACTTCTGGAGCAGAGAACACATCAACAGGGGCCCTGAAACTCTGTTTCTTGAGGAGATCTGTAATGCCATAGTCAGTATTCCTGGGCTGACAAGAACAGTATAGGTTGGTAAGCTACCCCATTCTTGTCAATGAGGAAAAAGCTTAAGAACAGCATGAGCTACATAGATTTATGTCCCCAGCCAAGAGGCAACAGTAAGAAAACTCCTTGGATAGCTGGCTCAACAATGTGAAAACAACCGACCTTAAATGAAAACATTCCAGTTATCATTTAGTATCTTTTCCTCCATCCTGAGCAGGACTCATCTGTATTTTCTCAAGTAACTGCATTCATTCTATGGTTATAGTCATATTCTTCTTGTTAATTCTGTCTCCCAGCTCATTTTAAATGATTTCTAGTGGGTGAGAAGAGCAAATGTAAACAGGTAAGCATTTTCAGTCTAAATAGCTGCTTCACTTGCAATTCTCAGCAAGAGCTTATGCAGAATAAAAGGTCTGCATCAGTCAACCCTAATATCTAACCTTAATCTTGATATATTATTGAGTTTATTCTTGTCTGTTGCTGTGACAGAAACTGCTCATCTATGAGGAAGAAAATGAGCAGAGCCCTGGTACATTATTTACATTGTGTCAAAAAGATGCACAAAGCTTTCCATGCAAATTTAAAAATAAAAAAAAAAGTCTCTGCCTTTGAGATTTTTATTCTAACCTTAAGGAGACACTACCAGTGTTTCTAGTGCCACATGGGCAACAGCATCATGTGTACAGACTGGTGGTATATGTGTGTGGAGAGTCAGGGGCTATTTTACTCTCATACAGGACCAATATTTTCAAACTGCCATCCCACAAGGACATTTTCAGGTATCAGACAACAAATTGCACCTGTTAACACACATAAGTATTGGAAGTTCTTTATAAAAAGTGTCTCTGTGCTTGACATATTTACAAAATCTCTAATAGCTTTTAGTTTAACATTTTTCAGTCGAAAAAATTAAGCAATTTGTGTTGGCCTGTTGTATTACATATTTTCATAGTTAGCCATCTATTGCTACCAATAATAATACTGGGGTTTTGTTTTCTAAACATATTCATTGAATTCAGCATGAAAAAATAGAACAGCTTTCTGAATTCACAAGGATTAACCTGTGACACTTAACACACCCTGATTTCTCTATGGCCTCTAGCTGTGCTTAAGCAGTCTCTGAGTGGCTTAAGGTGATCTGGAGCAGGATATGAGCCTGGGCAATTCTAAAGTATAGCACAAGTTAATAAACCAGTGATATACAAGAGAGACATCCAGAGGGGAATCTACCAAAAATCTCAGACAAAGTGGAAACATTATGTTACAAGAGGACACCAAGACTGCCTTGTTCTGCCTGGGAAGGAAGAAAGGGGGGGAAAGGTTGCCAGAGCTGTTTTTATGAACATGTGAAACATTGTGAGCTATGAGTTAGGGAAAAGAACCTTTCAAGCCAAAGAACTGGAGGATAAAGACATGTAATGAATACACTTAGCCTGCAAATTATGCCTGGCAAAGCAATTTTATTCATGAACAGCCTTCTAATGGAAGACAGAAGAAAGAGAGCAGGAAGTTCTAACTACTTTTTAATGGAGATTGATTAAACTGTGGAAGAGACTGTATGATCTGTTTGCACCTCAAAAGTAAGACCTGATGATCTCGGGCAGGAGGGAGTTTCTTGGACAGTTTAAGCCACAGGGGTTGGGATGGGATTTGAGCACTGTGTTACACACGGAGCTGTCAACCAAAGAACATGACACAGCAACAGTGGCTTGTGATCCACTCTGTGCTTGGCTATGAACAAGGGGTTAACTCCAGCTCTGCTCTCCCTTCTGCTTGTATCCTGCACAAAAGAGCTAGTGGATGGCCAGGAGGTAGAAAACTGCTGCTGAGAGGGTCAAGCTCCAGAAGCAGGCTCATGGTGTCGGCTGACCCTTATGCCAAGGGATTTTCTACTGTAATTAAATTCAATTCTCTTCAATTAAAACTTACCAGAGAGAGCAGAGGGCTGTATAGATAAGTGTCAACAATACATCCACATCTACAGGAAAGATGGGGAACAACATGGGCCCATTCTCTGCAACTCAACAGCTGTGAACAGTATGCTTAGAAAAGTTGCCTCTTCCCATAGAAAGATAAAAGACTAGATTTGTGCTGTTGCTTTTTAAATGGCCCCCAAGATAAGTAGCTTGCTACAGTGTTCAAGTGGGGGCCAAAGAGGTTCCACAAGAGATGGAGAAGTGTGTCTCTATAAATGTTCCATGTATCAAGATTGTTTTACCCAGGGCAAAGCAACACTAAACTGCTGAGTTTACTGCGGTGAGGCCAATCCCTCTTCATCAACGAAGGCTGAACAAATGCAAAAGGTCACTTCAAGCTTTCACACTTAGAGAGTGATGTGTTACACTTCCACAATCACTATTACTGTTCAAAGATGAAACCTGTGGGTTACACCTGTTGTATGCTGCATCTCAAACCCAGAACAACAGTTGTATATATATCTGACTTCACAAAAGTCTCCATAGAAGTTGTTGCCCCTTTCTCTACCTCTTTGGGACGTAGATCACATATTAACAGAGATTAGCATCTCATTAGCTGGATCTGATATTGTCCCTACAGGTACCCCAGTGAGATATTGCTGTGGCACCCTTTTCTTCGTATGAGCAACCAGAGTACTTGAGATGTCGTGTGTGACTTTCACAAGGCAGGCTTGCCTCACAACACTTGACAAGAGATTTTTACCCTGAGCCACTGGATCATAACCTGTAGTGTTATTCCACACGTATTCCCCACTGCACACCTGCTCAGGTTTCCTCCAAAACAATCTGCTGTGGCCCATTAATCAGTCACAAAGCTCTACCCTCTACAGTGATGGTCAGCTGCAGACACACATGGGAAATTTTACCCAAGACACTAGTGGGCAGCCCTGCTGAGAGATGGGTCATCATCAATGTAGGCTCCCAGTCAGCACCCTCAGCCACTAAAATTGATGGGAAACAGGAGGCTATAATGAAATTTTAGAGTGAAAAAAATCCAGGCTCTTTGGTGTAGTGTAGTACCTGCGCCACCACAACAGAGACCAGATCAAGAGTAGTGCAGAGGGCAGCTACATTTCAACTACTTCACTAGGGGATGGTTGCACCAGCACTTCTGAGGTAACACAAAGTGACACAGGACCATTGGGGCTTGTGGAACCTGGGAGGAAACACTCACAGGTGGCAGGACAGGGTCCAGATCAGTAAGATTCATAATTCTTCAGAGAGGAGGTCAAATTGTAGTTAGGGTGAGGTGCTGGACTAAAATGTGAAGAAAATTCAGGAATCAGTATTTGTTGGATCAAGAAAACTACTAATAAATGAAACGGAAGTCTACTTACACTTCCTCTCTACACAAAGCTATGCAGCAATGATGAAGGGCTTGTGTCTGAAGGAGAAAGGACGATATATGGACAACAGCACCCTCCACTGGGGCAGGATGTTTAACACATCTGAGCTGCAAGTTTGGGTTTCCAGCATATGAACTGGGAGAGAAGCAAGGAAGACCTTCTCCACCTCTTTTGACCAGTCACTTGTTCTTCAAGCTTGGCCTTCAAAGGCACCTCTCTCACTTATGAAGGAGGCTGGGATGTAGATTAGCACTTCCCACAAAGGGTGGGATTTGGGACAGAATTCCTTCATCCCTTCTTCAGTTCTTCATGTACTTCAGGGGAAATGGTTTAGTCAAGCTGCTCCTATTTTAACATTTATTTAACATTTCAACAGACTGTTTTAAACAGAAGCAATTTCTACTCAGCAAATAGCTATCACTTCAGTTATTGATGGGTATCTTCCTATTAGATAGTCACAACAAGAAGAAATTAAACAGGCTTTTCTCCCCTTTTCTTAGCTTCCTTACAAAATCATATACCCCACTGCAGTTGTAGTTCCTTCTGTGGGGCTGGGGATGTCAGGAAGGAACAGCTGCCCAACAGAAACAAAAGTCTTCAAAGGCCCACTTGGTAAGAAACAGGCACTTATCTAGCTTTAAAGTGTGGGAACAACCTTTAACTGGTTAAACACACAGATATATAGAAAGAGAGTAATGAAGAAAAGTGTCATATCCCCAAAGTACTCTGACAAAGCCTTGAGAGAAGTTACTTTGCTGCAAGCAAGATGCCAATGAAAGTGGTCTCCTGACATGAAACAAATTCAGATGAGTCAGGAAAGCTATAAGGTCACACAAAAGCCGCAGTGAAAGCATCCAGAACTGGCTCTGGTGGAGGCAGAACTCGGTGAAAGCCCTGCAGGAAACACAGCGTGTTGCTAACTGTGTTACTGTGAGAACAGAGAGCAAATCATGGCTTTGAATATCCTTCCAAAAAAGCCCAAAGCACTCTCAACACACCAACTAACTACAAGAATGGAAACCTTATTTTTTTAAATTATATGCCTTAGACGCCTCTGAATTTCCCTGATGGGAGAGAGATCCTCCTTTCAAAACAAATTACAGCACATTTCACTTGTATGAAAACAACAGTGTCAGCAAGACTCTGGATGTGTTTTTAGACTTCCCATATTCAGCGTATGAAACCATGTAAGAAAACAATAATAGCTGTATTTTCTTAAATACTTTTAGGCAGACCATTGTTTTGGGGAGAGTTAGAAGAACATCATGATTCAGTACTGGTAGTGTCATGGCACATAAATAAAATTCTCACCGAGAGCATAACAATCGCTTTGTTTTGATGTGCACAGCTGAGCAGAAGTCATCACCAAAATAAACTTGATTCAAACACACCAGAAATGTTTTTGTTTCTTTTCTCTTTGCTCTTTGCACTGAATTCTATGGCATGCAATCTGCATGGACTAGAGATTAATATAACTATAAATATTCATTTTCAAAATATCTGTTGACTTATCTTTTTAGCCTTTTTTAACTCTGCCTAAATATTTTTCATTGCTCATTATTTTGTTTACAGCCATGCGATAAAAACCATGAGAAGTAGATAAGCACAACTCTAACTCGTTATGGGAAAGGATGTGAGATTTAATTTGAAAGTTGGAATAGAAGCTCTGCTTGGAAAGACAGAGCATGTATGAAATTTCTTATCATAAAGGCCAAGGTATTTTGAAGGTGTACAGTCAAGCATATATAATTAACAGGGAGCAACAGGGCATTTGAGCAGAAACCCCCTGGTGCATAAAAAGGACCCTAGAGGCTTGCAAAGCCTCACCTTCCATTCCTTCTCCCAAGAACTGCATAATCGTTACTGAAGTAATTATAATTGACAGTTCATGGACACACCTTAACTTTGTTTATATTTTAAATCTCCTCACATGGGAGTGAAGATATTCCCTGCCAGGCAATGCTTCCTCATGGTTCTTTTTTTAGTCTCATTAAGGAAGTTTCAAATCACCACTTTTGCTGTAGACTCCCTCCCCTTGCTTACTCACCTTCCCTACTTCTGCATGCTAGCAGTGATGAAAAGTCTTCAGAAATTTTCTATACAGACATTAACTATCCTGGTATCCTTAGAGGTATGAGTCTTTCCCTCTCACACACTGTGGTACAATCTCAGGATAAGCAGTATGGTATTGACAGAGGAGCCATGACTTGTCACAGAACTGCTCAGGGAAGGATATGGTCACCACAGTGGAAAAGGACAGAGTATTCAGGTGGTATTCCAAGACTGGTTTTGTCTTCATTTCTAAAGAAGATAGACATGAAAGGCTGATACCTGCTAGTCTCAATAAAATGCTAATAAAGACAAAGCTCCTGTAGTTTTAACTCCTAGACAAACTTCCAGAAGTTTACCCCACAGATAAGGCACAAAATGCTGAGCTCATTTTCCTACCACAGGGTAAGAGTTACAGAGGTCTTGTTTCAGCTAGGGTTTTACAGCTTAGGTATCCCATATTGGGTATCCACTGGGAAGAATCCTACCTTTTTGGCTACAAAACTAATACAAAAGTTTGCACCTCCAATATCCAGACACTCTACTTGCACTGTGACCTCAAAAAAAAAAACAAACAAACAAAAAAACAACTAAGAAACAGAGCAGAGGCAATAATTTGTGGTCAATCACACTGAACAAATGCCATAATGTCACCAGGTTAAATAAAGGTTTAATTTAATATGGTATGACCCACACAAGACCACTTATGATTTAATATTGTCCTTCTGGGCACAAACAGCACATGCTCTGCTGCCAGCTCTTATGTGTATCTGTGTACCTATGTGGATCCTCACAGCAGTGGCCAATGGCTTATTCACATCATAAGTACTGCTGAGTTCCCCTCACACCCCATGCCCTCCACAAACTAAATTCATCCTACTCACAGTTGGCTCTGGTGGCAAATTTTCTACTTTTCTAGATAGCAGAAAGCTCCTTCTTTTTATTTTTAAATGAAAGTTAAATTCTTCTGTAACCAAACTCCAAGACCAAACTTTAAAGAATAATGCTGCTGACCTAAAGGCATGATATGAACCACTGGAGACAGCAAATCCATCACCACTGAATCAAGGCTTAGCTAACTTCGGATTATCTTCCCACAAGTGATTTCTTTATTGTTCTCATGAAAGTGACTTCTAAATTAATGAGAAATACCCTGGGTGTTTATCCTATTGAGCTCTTTCTCTTGCTGCCTGAAAAAAAAATTAATCATTGTTTAATTAATTATTTAGTCAGGTCCCTTTTGCAAAGAAATATCTTCATGCAAGCATCTCTCACCACCAGACTTAAACAAAATCAGCAGTCCTATCTCATTTGATTTAATAGGAGATTACAGGCTAAATACCACTTTAATATTACATACTAAACAAACACAAAAAGAATAGTTCATCCAGGGGAAAAGAGCAAGTTGGGAAGATCTGGTGTTATTTGCCTTCTACTGTCATCAAGGAGGACACCTGAGACTTGGAATGGCAGGCCTGTCATCACCACAGGATGTAGCTCTCGTTAAAAGGGAATACTATTTTTAAAATATAACACAGATGTCTTACCAGAATTCCAAACAGATGTATGATAACACACAATCCACACATAAATAGAAATGGCCAAAGGCAAAACAACACAATTGGGCAAAAACTGAGACTCTTCTGTTAAGTTTTGATACTTTTTGTAGATAAATATTGGCTAATGCAAGAGCATTGCAACCACACCCCCACTATGGGCAAGTGACTGAGACTGAAATACCAACTTTTCTCATGGTTAGATTTCTTGGATCAGGTGCACCTTGAGAAAAGTCCTTCCCAAGTGTACTTAGCAGCTGTTCTGAAGCCACCAAATTGATGAGTAACAGCACTGCCAAGTCTTGACTACGAACAAAGAGGATATGACAAGAGATTTCTGTTATTGCAGTGGTACTTAGGTGACAAGCCTTGTGGAACAAGTACATCTGAGGGACATTTGGGACAGGCAAAGAAATTCAACCAAGCAGTGAACTTGCAGGGCAATAACTCATGTTAAAACCTGTCAGCATTCAGAGGTATGATACTGTCTGAGAAGTGAAGCTATCAGCCTCAATCTTGTGTTCCTCCTGTTTAAAAGCCTGAGCTCTGCTTCACTTCTGAAAGGCAGCAGAGCAGCCCCTGGAAGGAGAGAGCACACAGTGCACACAAACCACCTCCTTCCTCACTGCAATTTTCAGTGCTTTTGTTATTGTTTCCCCTCCCTAATCTCACAGAGAAGAGAAAATTCCTTCTCCCCATGGCCCTGACACTCGCTCTAGGCTAAGCAAGGGTCTCTGCAGAAGAGATTACCCAGCTCATGGGGCAGAGTAGAAACTGCCCCATCCCAGGCAAGGTCTATCTTGGGGTGGGCAGGTGGTTTTCTGTCTCTTCACTCTTTGTTCATCTGTGACTCCAGGTTTCTCCTGAGGAAACAATCAGCTCACAATATGGAAGTTTTCTGACTAGGCTCCACCTCAGCATGAAGTTGTCAGAAGTTTATAATTCTCCTACAAAATGTCCCAAGATTTTCCACATTACTCCTCTCTGCTTGGAGAAAGATATGCAACACCAGTCCTAATTTACTCTTCCTACCAGTGATGTGCAAAGCCAGGATGCCTCCAGATCTGAGGATGAAAACCTAGATTTTGAGATTCTTTCCCCATTTCAACAGCCTGCTTATGCTGTCCCAAGGCTGTGCCTCTGTGTAGCTCTCCGTCAGAAAGCCCTCAAGGTTTCTCTGCTTTCTCTGAGCTCAAGGCTGGGCAGACAGGGCTACGCTTTTCATCAAGGTCAGAGGAAGCACTGATCATGCTGGACAGTGAACACCTGTGGTGGGTGGGCAAAGCTAAAAGTTTTCACACCCCTATAGTTCCAAAAAAGCTAGGTAATACAATTCATAGGAAGCCAGGAGGTCCAGAGACAAAGCTGTGTTTAACCAGACACATTGCCTCAGATTAGGTAACCATTGTTACTCCCATCTTTTCCACACAGAAATCCATATTCAGCACATCTCAAAGGAAATAATGATCCCTACCAGGAAATCAAGATATGCTTTGCTTCCTGTCTCCCAAGGCTCTTCACCTCCTTTCACTACCTCTGCCCCTTGTTTTCTCATGGTGAGTGACCACGATGCCCATGGTGAGCATCAGCTGCTTGGTGCAACTCATAGAGGAAACCTCAGCAGCAGCACATCCCACCTGAAGAAGATCTGAAGAGTGGGGTGAGCAGAAGGAAGAGGAATCAGGTTACCAGAAAAACTGTCCTTTGTTTTCCAAACCATAGTATGGAAATAGAAATCAATATTGAGTTTCAGTTAAAAATAATAAAGGTTTTATTTGAAACATTTTCTCTGTCTTTGACTGGGGAAGGCAGATTTTCTACAACTAATAAGTTCTATATCTTTATAGAAACTTTTAATGGAATATGTAACTAATAAGGTTTTAAAGTAAACTTACTTTGTAAAAGACATTTTAATATCAGCAAATTGTAATTTCAAAGCTAGCTGTTAATTATTAAACTTGAGCATGTATCCAAGGTTATTTCTGTTCCTCAGCATAATAGTGTTAGGTTAGTGCATTAAGATAAAATATGCTGGTTTGTTTGTTATTGAAAGGGTATTTTCCCCTAGAAATGTATACTTCTTTTATCTTTATAGAGCTATATTAAAAGAGAGAAAAAAATGGGCAAACATCTCTTAGTATGCAGTTCAGCTTTATCTGCAGCCCAATGAGCTAATTTTATTTGTATGCATTAATTGTATTTGTTGTTTCAAACCTTATTTGTTATTTCATATATTTCATATTATATATTTTTTTTGTTCATAAATATCTATAAATGTAAAATCCATGTGCTAACTTAATTATACATAACATCTTCTCCATCAAGAAAAAAAAATCTAGAATTCCCAGGAGAGAGGGAAGGGAAGGAAAGGAGGGACAGGGAGAGGGTGGTGGCAGTTGCGTTTCTGGGAAAATGGAGGTGAAAAGCACCTCAGAAGGCTGGGGAGAAGAGGAGGAACAATGGAGAAATGGGGCTTCGGGGAAGGTCATACTGTTGTTGATACTTTTAGAGGCTGGAAGAAGTGAGGGGGAAAGGAAAGAGTAAACACAGCTGCTTCCCGATGATACCACTATGGCAGGTCCCCTTGCTCAAAAAGGATGGCAGCAGCGATCCCAGCACTGCCTGGGGCTATCCAGTGCTAGACAATCATGGATTGCCCAAGAGCCAGCCATCACATCAGCTGGATAGGACAGGCAGAGCATTCTTCCTGGGCCATCCTGCCCCACACAGCCATCAGCACAAGCACCACAAAAGGCTCTCTAACCTCCTCTCCCCATAGCTACAGCAGAGACTCAGCCCCCAGGGCTCCTCTCTGGCAACTCCTCAGCACCAGGGCTAAGCAGCCCCAGAGGGCTGGCTGTCTGAATCACTCTGAGTTTTGGCCCAAGGTGCTCTAAGAGTTCTATTAAGATAGAACTGACTGCAACCAGTTTGGGGCTTCCCAGTCCAAGATAAAAGTCCAGTGAGAGGCCACTGAGGTGTTGAAGGGACTGGAGTACCTTCCCTGCAAGGAAAGTCAGAGAAATAGGGTTGTTCAGCCTGGAGAAGAGCAGGCTTAGGGAGAGTCTCACAATATGTATAAATACCTGAGGGGAGGGTGCAAAGAGGAAGGAGACAGGCTCTTCCTCTTATGGTGGCCTGCAATGGATCAGACTCAATGGGTACAAACTGAAACACAGGAAGTTCTCTCAGAACATCAGGAAACACTTTCTCACTCTGAGGGTGACCAAGCACTGAGACAAGTTATCCAGAGAGGTTGTAAAGCCTCAGTCCTTGGAGATACCCAAGAGCCACCTAGACATGGTCCTGAGTTACTGGCTGTACAGAGCCCTGCTAGAGCAGAGAAGGTTGATCAAGATGACCTCCAGAGGTTCCTTCCAGAGTCAACCACTCTTGTGACGCTGTCCTTGGCAGTCTGTAACAGAGACAACAGGCTGCATCCACACTGCACCTTGTACCGGGGCCATGTCCCAGCTGGGGCACACATGGCCTTGCTCCGGCAGCACTTCGCCTTCATACCCAAGAGAGAACTGGGCACAGAGGAACTTCCCTGTGCCTGCATTTCTCCTGGAAAGAAGCCCAGAGGGACTGCAATGTGTTTGTTCAAACTGCAGCCCAGGCCAGTAGACGAGAAGGTAAAATTCACTGACTAGTGTCATCATGGCTGGTTCACTTCACTTATGGTTTCTGGATGCTGCATCAGCCTGAAGGAGCTGACAAACGTAGCTGCTTCATGTCAGCCACGCTTAAGCCACCTGACAAACTAGCTCCATCTCCTGAGGACAGGCCCCCATGGCTGGCACACCAATTTTCTAGTCAGTATTTCATTATTACTTTGAAAATATACCTTCCAGTTCATAATAATAAATGAAACAGGCTTTCAAAAGAAAGGTTGCTGCAGAAAATAATCATTCATATATTATTGCATACAAGTATTTGAGCCCCTCTTAGGCAGAAATAATACCACAGGTATAGAAATATGTTTGTATTTGAATACGTTTGTACTTTCATATACTATAAGTCTTGGTTAAAAAAGTGAAGTGTTTTTTCCAGAAAATTTACCTGGGAGATTAAGAGCTGGGGGAAAGGGAAAAGAAAAAAAAAAAAAAAAAAAAGAGCAAAAGAGCCATTTATCGCTTAGTAAGTGGGGTTCAATATAATACTTAAACCATACCACATTGAATTATACATACCTTTTTTTTTTTTTAATATTAGCACACTCTCAAATGTAATAAAAATCTTAAAGGGAGTATGGCATTGTAAAAGGAAGACTTTTTCAGAGTGGAAAAGAAAAAGAAACAGGAAGTTATTACCCACCCTGTGAAAGGTTAAAGGCTTGTCATTTGAGGAATTTTTATTGTTTATACACACATGTATTCCTTTGGCTAGGGCGGTACACCTAAACTGCATTCTTACTTCCTCTCTCTGTGCTCAAGGTCTAATAATACAAATAGAATTAGAGATAAATGTCATTTTTCTGCTTGTTTTTCATCCCTGGCAAGTCTATAAAGTAATCTCTAGATAAAGTTTCAGGGCTAAAATAAATGCACAGACTTTGCAGTAATTCTAGATGGGTTAGAGAAGAAGTTACATTGAAATGTCATGTAATTACAGAAAATAAACACTTCCTATCCAGACCCCATACCAACAGCTATCTTTTTCCCTTAAAGGGAAAAATCCCAGAGTTCAGGCATTAAATATTCTCAGGCTGGAGTGGGCCTGGAAGGCAGCTTTATCCACACATCACTATTTCTAGAGGATGCCTTGAGCAGAGGGAGAGAGGGGGTTCACTCACCTTGCCTGCAAAGGATGGGTCACCCTGGCTCTGTACTTTGCTCCTTGCATTTACACAGGACTCACCACACGGATGGGAATAGAGTGGTACTTTTTAACACAGGAGTGACACCTGCTGCAGTCTCGCAGGGCACCAAGAAGCAGACCTGACACCAGTGTTTTATTACCACCATCAGAATTACAGTGAGTGACAGCCAGAAAATTGTTAAGTATTTCAGCAGGATTCAGGCAAAGCTCTGATTAATATTTAAGCACCTATGTTTGCAGAAGCAACATTCTTATTTGCTTTAAAAATAATTCTTATTAGAGTGTAGTCCAGCATTCATAAGGCAAAATATAGCCATGTGGCATTTGTGAATAATCCTATCCTTTGTTTTCTTGTTTGAAACAATTTTCATAACCATATGGAAGTATCTCAGTAATTCACACTGTAATTGAACTGGAACTGCTGGATTAAGACAGTCTTCCACCATCAATGCCTGCCTGCAGAACCAATTTACTTCAGAACCTACCTCAAAATGGAATACTGTGGAAATTGACAATTTTCTGATTGCAAGTATTGGCTGTAGGTGCTGGAATGGCAGGAGACTGCACTGGGTCCGTGAGTTTCTTCTGTTTCTGGCTCTTACTGCCATAAAACATCTCAACCATGAAGAAAAAAATTACTATCATAACCTTGAATTATATCTATGTCTGCAAAAACAACAACAAAAATCTGAGGTGAAGGTATGGAAAGATACTGAAGTAAAGTTATTTTCCTAGTTTAGGTGGGAGTTCCTGGAATTCAAACAAACCAGACTCCTCTCAAAATAGTAAATGGTCTGAACCCAAAATGTGAAAAATAATAGACCTGAAGTACTGGTCTGGAAAAAAATACATGAGATGAGACTGGAGCACAGCTTAAAATGAGCAGGGCTCTTTCTTGATGGCACCTGTGCAGTAAATCTCTTATACTCTCAACTGTTTGAAACCTTGGGAGAAAAAAAATCAACTCATTTCTGATATGGGGCAGCAGGGACTATACATTAATTATCAAAAATGAATGGAATCACATACGCATGTTCTGAAGAAAGCCTGTGCATTGATATGTGGGAATAGACTTGGTGTAAAACCCGACAACTTCTTGTGTGTCAATAGGAGGGTGTTTGTTCATTTACATCAGCTGAATTTCAGACTGACAGTATTCAGAGTAATTTTTCAGAAGGGTTTGAAATATGAGCCTTCCTAATAAAAGGTTGGATTTAGTCATGATAGTTTATACCTGCTTTACTTTCTTGCTACTAGTAAATCTGTCAAATGAGTTTTCAAGATACTCTCTAAATTCACCCCTCCAGGAACCTAACGATGATTTCATGTATCTTAAAGCACCATGCATTACTACTAAAGTGGTAGATGAAGCTATAAACAAAATTCAAATGATTTTGAAAATACCATTATTTATCTTAAAGCTGTCACTGTAGCACAGGAGAAATTGTTTCTACTCAACCACACATAGCATCATGCAAAGTTTTTATAATAAAAGAGTTAAATGTCTACCAGTAAGCATAAACCAGAGTACTGTGGATCAGTTCTTAACAGAAATAGAAAGCAGAATGAGTTTTGCACTTGGAAATATTCCATGAATGAGTCCAACATAGTAATTTCATTTGATAAAGGATATGTCAGTCTGTAATTCATAAGGCACTTCAGTTCTGTGAGCATTAAAAACTGAGCCAGTGTAAAAGATTGCATATATTAAGGTCCTGGTCCCTTAGTCAGGCAAAATAAAATATTTTGCCTATGTCAAAGAAAAGCTTTGCCATAAGGCTTCAAGATTGTATTGTAAGGGAGAAATATTGCCCTCTCATCAGGCAGTAAAAGCCTGGCATTCAGTGAGCCAGTATGCCTCTGAAGTATGAACATGACAGGATTTCTGAGCAAGGAGTAAGCAAAGCCATTTTGGAGACACATCTGCACACTGACAGGAGTCTGAGAAGGGGAGTCTTCCCAGGCACAGTGCACCTTAAAAAAAACCCTCCTTTTTAACTGCAAGACTCTGCTTTGCCTAAGTACCCCTTTCAAACCTTTTTTTGAAAGGTAATTCATAAGGAGTGTTCACACATCACTAACAGCATGAGGTTGCTGCTTTCATCGACCCTTGAAATGTAATCACTCAAAGCTATAAAATAGCTTTTGCTGAGGAGAATGGATTTGCCTGAGGGGAGATTATTTGCACACCAGGGCCACCTGTCAACACCCCAAACCAGCATGAGCTTAATCCCTTCAGAAGCAGCTGTGATGTGCCCTCTTGGTGGCCAAAGGACATATCTACCAAATCTAGACAGAGCATGTGAGCACAAACACTTTTGCCTTTGTCCACGGAGAAGTTAGGAGGCAGTCACTCAGAGCAAACCAAAGGTACAGATCTACCTGACCTCTTTCCAATCATATAAGCTCAAACAAAAGGAGTTTACAGACTATGTTTGGATGTGTATAATTGTGAAACTGTCTTTAAGGAACCTACAAAATATTACTCACAAGTGCTAGCTTCCTAGAAAAAGCTAGGTCTTCCTTACCCCAGAGAGAGGTTTCACATCATCAAAAATGCTTCTTGCTTCACTGCCTACACCACCTGACTGAGCTGGTACAAAGCCAATGCAGGCTGCTACTGAAATGAGAGGTACCTTCTTCATGTTCAATTCAGAAAACAATTCAGTGAGAGGGATCATTCCATAGAAAAATAAATTCCTGATGGCCCCAGAGATAGTTATGTATCCAAACCTTGTTTTAAACTCTGTACTGAAAGAAGCTGAGCAGCTGATAATCAAAATACAAATCTACATTAAGCCAACAGAGAGGTAAAAGGTAGTGTGCTTACCCAGGACTTTCTGGTCTGACTACCATGCAGTATCCCAGCCTCTCTGAGAAAGAGCCTAGAACTTCCAAATCTTGGACTGGAGGACAAAACAGATCACTGGGGTGAAAAAAAATATGAGTTCCTTAGGTATTGTGGCATGAGGTCCATAAAGAGAGGTTATCTGCAGTAATATCAGTATTTCTGATGTCTGTGCATTTTAAACCACACTGGTTGAAAAATAAATTAATTGAGCAGTCACTTACTGCCAAACTATCCTGGAAAGCTGAGGAGGCACAGCCAAGGCCTTCATACTGTAAGATGATCTGAAATACAGAGGATAGTTTACTTCTGCAATTGGCCTGAGGAATAGCTGTAACACAACATTCCTATGATTAATGGTATTTCAGATAATAGGATGTACTGAAAACAGAATATATTGAGAAATGTGAGAAACTCCAGGTGATTTGTCCCTGTGTTTCTCCATTCAAATGTTAGAGGCAGTTTTAGACAGTTGAGATGACAATGAGGAATGAGACTGCAGAATACCAGCTTCAAGTATGTCACAGTCTTAGTGGAGAAGGCAAAATCTAGGCATGAAGAAAAAAAGCTCCAGTACTAAATGTAGCTAAAATACAGCTTCTTTCTTTCCATCACCGATTTTGAAAACACTAAAGGATTTCCTCCTCTGCTCCCCAGAGTGACCTACTCCAGGTAATTGCGTTCAGATTGAAATTAAGTTCAAGTAGGGAAAACCCTGAAAGCTATGAAAAGCTTCTGACATCATTGTATTATTTTTAAAACTTTTCCTCCATCACTTAGCTGTGAAGTATCAAGACTACTGTGCTCTGGTTTTCTCCACAACTTTTTAGTAAATCACTCCTGTTCCAAAAGAGGTACTTAGCAGGATAAAAACTGAGTCAATCTCGTACACAAACCCTTTTTTTTTAGTGATTTTCCAAGGCAATTGATTGCAGCTTTTTCATTATCACTGAAACTGAATGTGTTTCTATCCCCAAAAGATTTAAGTGAAAGGGATAATAAATAAGAATAATTCTCCTGATTTTATATAAAAGTCATGACTTAAAAGGATCACAACATGATTTGCTGTTTAGTAGGTATTACAGACCAGATTTTAACAGTGTTATAATCAATGGAAATCTTTCCTTGGGGCTTAAATTGGCTCCATATCAAGAGACACACACAGAGCCTCTCCTCTCCTCCCCAAACCCTCAGAAATCTCTCAGGTTAAATGCATAAGCCTTATTACACCAGTTGCTGGAGCTTCCCAGCTTAAAGGAGGGAGAAGGAAGTGGCACAGTTCAAGCAATACAGTGCCACATAAATTCACAGGTGCCGACTCTCTGGGAAAAGGGCACACAGAATTTGATAAAGCACGTATATCCCATGTATACAAACTGTTTTGAAAGAGCTGCTGTCTGGCTGTAAAACCAAGCAGACAATACAAATACAAATAGCCCAGGACTGAACTGGGAGTGCTTGCACATCATCACAGTGGGCTTCATCAGCTCACTGCTCTGCACCCACCCACATCTCAGAGGTTTCTGCCCACTCCTCACAGCTCAAGGCTTCAACCCAGGCAGCTCCTGGTGTGCAGGATTATTGCAAGAGCAGCACTGAACAGCCAAAGTTACCTGCTTTCTTTACACAGGCTCTGCTTGAACTGATCTGGCAGCTCTTTCACTTTGGTTCACGACCAGCACAAGGTTCAGCCCAGCAGGCATGAAAAAGCACTTATATGAAGTGGCCTGCCCCCTCAGATAAGTTGTCCTTCATTCTGACTTCATTCCTCACCTCTTATGCTTGTAACCTCTTCCCACTTAACCTCCTGCTGACAAAATACCTGTTTGCTCTGTATCAGTCAGGCCAACAATTTTCCTAGAGCATCCTGATGAGAAAACCCTGGTGCACTAACTCCTCCACATCTTCCTCTGTGAGGATTAAGTTACTGGGTTTCACTTGGGGTAGAACACCTGATAAATGGCCAAGCCTGAGACCAGTACACCTCTGTCCCTATAGTTAACTTCCTGTGTACCAGGCAAAGAGCATTCCCCCATCCATATAGGAGGAAAGCCTCACAAACTCTATTCAAACTTCCAGAATCAAAGAGGAGCTGAGTGTGGTACCCATTTTCTATTCCCCTTATACTTTTAGCAACTGTTTACATCTTTTCACCTCATATCTAGAATTTAAAGTGTTTTTTACCAGTCTTCACTGTATCATTCCTCATAAACAAGTAAATAACAGAAACAGGGAAATATTGATCTGAAAAGGATTTTTCTTTCCCCTTGAAGAAAAACTGTAATATTGAAATGAGTTTATATTGTACAGAAAGTGACCGGTCATTTAGTTCCAGAAATTATCACGTTATAGTCATTAACCACAGGACAATGGTGCCTCAAGGTCAGTGCCCAAGGTCTGGGAGTTTAGAATTCAGGTGACAGCAATTGTATGAGCCGTGAAAAAGACCACACTCGGTTAAGCAGTGTTTAACATGCTGCCTACATCTGCATGGCAACAATGAGGGCATTATGTCCAAATCCTGTGATAACATCCACATCTGAAACTGAAATCCTACATTTAAATGATAAGACAGTGATGAAAGCCATAGACTGCATGACAAAGCAGCATCTGCAATCTCAGTCCTAAACTCTGAGCTGATGGGAGACGGACCTGAATGCAAAAGGAACACGGAGAGTATCTATCACTTTTATATCCTATATTCATGACACAGAGGAAAGATACCACATCTGAACAAATAATACACAATGATCCTGGTCTCTGAATACTTTGTGATTGAAAGGAGTGGGCATCATAGATCCACAGAGCTGCAGGCCACAAAAAGCAGTAATTAATTGACCCAGTATGCCTCTCTGTATTTTAAAAGTGACTAATGCTCATCTACCTAGTCTTGTACTGGAACCAGTATCTTGTACTTGAAGTACACATTCCAAAGAGGTCACATGAACATCAGAAGGATGGGGAAAAAAATTGTTGGGGTTTTGTTATGTTGTTACCAGAGCTCCTAGTTCAAAATCTGTGCTTTGTTTGCTGTCTCCACTGGTGTAATTTTAGCCTCCAGCTATAAGATCGTGTCACACGCTTGTCTAGACCTCATTACTCTCTCTCCTTGAAAGAACTTCTCCACTGTAAACCTGTCACCTCTTGATTCTCATTGCTGATAAAATAAACTGAGATATTTAAGTCTTGTTTCAACACCAGATTCCTAAGCCCTCAAAAAACATTCACTCTCACTTCATTTATGTTTCAAAAAATCTTTTTGAATCAGCAGGCACTGGAAGACTCTGTAACAATCTCACTGGTCGCACATGGGTCACATACTATTGACTAATAACTTACTTATAGTTGAGTTAATAATATTAACACATAGGTCACAAACTATTAACCAAATCAGTAAATCACCCACAAGTATTACCTATGTTTCACCTATATTTCACCCTTCCTGAAGTACAACAAAGTCCTGTTTCCTATATATCATACTTCTCTCTCCTTCCTCACCTCTTTTGAGACAGGTTCTAATTTCTGAATTCCAGTTCCTTGAGACTTCACTCCACCAAAGACTGGGTATACCTTTAACAATATCTTATTAAAATCGAAAGCTTCCCGACTTCCAATAGTATTAAGACATTACAAGTTTCTCACTTATTAAACCTATGTTTTTGTTCATTTGATGCTTCCACTTCTATCTTTCTCTTCTTCTATAACAGAAAAACTCTATTCTTCATCAGCCAATTATATTACTCCAGAGGTTCATTCATATCAGTGAAAAACAACAGGTGCTAGGAAAGCTCACGACCTACTCTGATCATTTTTAAGAATGCTTTTCTTCTCTCAAATTTAAACTCATTTTCCTTAATATTAGTCTGAAAAACTACCACTTTTATGACACGAGCTGAGATGTTCTGCACGACAACAATAATTACTGTGTGCAATAAAGCACTTAATAATCTCTATTATGATGTCTACTGAGACTCATTATGTCTCAAAATAAGGTCTTAGCCCTCAGAGTAGTATTTTGCAGCTCTATAAATCTTGATGTAGTCAATGGTCATGACTGAGATTTCAATGGCATGGATATGGAATACAACTGAAATTAAGAGAAAGCCGAGTAAATACGGCAAAACAGACAAATCACTGGGGAAATATTTTCACATTAATCTGTGGATGACAAAAAATAAGACTGATCTTTGGTTCCTCTCTTTTAGTGACATGCATCAAAATTAGTCACATATCTGAATTTGGAATGTTAGTCTGAATGACCAACAAAGAATTTAGATAATACTATGACATTTCTAAATTGAATTCTGTTATTGAGGGGTGAATATTCCCATTAATTTTAATGATCTTCTAAGTGCGCAGACTGAAACCTCTCAAATCACCAAAATTAAAGTTGCAGCATTCTCATGGTTTACAACATTTTCAACGTCCAGCTCATCCCTGTCTTTTCAAACAGAATGCCACTTCCATTCTGTTGGTTTAGGATTTGGCTGGGGGGTTTTGTTTGGGTTTTGGTTTTGGTTTTTTTGTGAAAGTCATCTGTAGCAAACTGTCCTTTTCAAAAATCTCCCTTGAGGGCCTAAAAACTGGTACACTCCATGCAACAGAGGGAAGTAAAGACATAAGATCAATGAATAGAGAAACTTTGGAGAAGCAGCTGATCCCACTCAAGACCAAAAGCTCCTTGCCATTTTCTACTGACTTTGCTAATCAGGACAAAGCAATTCAGATGTAAGAGCTCATTTATAATGTCATCCTTCAGGTCAGTCTCAGACAAACAGTGCAAAGCAAAAGCACTTTGGTGTTCAATGAATCATGTTGTGGGTTTTGAATATGGAATGTGAATGAGCTTGCTGCTGAGGGAGAGCAATGGGCAGGAGCCCAAAGTGTCAACAAATGGAGAAGTAGGTGTGAAAAATGAGGTTGTTTGTGAGCCTGGTGAATGGAGAATGAACGGTCAGCAGGATAAGAATGAGCAAAAGGGAGAGATCACTTGGCTAAAAAGCAGCAGTGTTTTCTACAAAATGCCAAGGTGAGTATCTGAAGAGCAATCTACTATCTCTTCTCCCCAACAATCACAAACTGGGTGGGCTTTAAATCACTAAGTTGCAGAAAACTGCATCAAAAGCAGATATTATTAAGGGAAGGTGCAACTGCCACTACTTTGGGCTATCCAGGGTGAAACACTCTCAAGGGCTCAGTCTCAGCAGTTTCTGAAAACAGGACCCATTTAACGTGTCCCAGTTAGAGCACCAAAACAATGAGGCTTTGTCATTGCTGACAGACAGAAACAATCAGTCAGGGATAAAGGAATAAATGTGAACAGAGCAAGCCCCTTGTTCCTGCAAAGATATCTATTTTTAGGTGCAGAATTCAACATAGTGGCATACAGCCACAGGTTTCAGCATGAGCAAATGTGCACAAACTGGTAGCCAATCTGATCCTGAAGGAATTTTCCCTTAACTTCACTAAGAGCAGAAATGGATGCTAAAGGCTAATTCTGTGACCTGAATTCTTCCAATTCTCTGAGCAGCTGCAATAATTTGACCTGTGAAGTACAGAGGTGAGAAATTATATCATCATTCAGCCCCAAGGATTTTGTGAACCCATCTGACTCAGAAAGAACCAAAAATAAAAACATTTTCCAAGCTCCAATCTTACAGCTGATCCTCATAATGCTGTCAGTGCAAAAGACTTGAGAGACAGCAGTTGAAAGGTCATAAAATCAATACACAGAAAGTCATCTCACAGAAAAACCAATAGGAGAATATCTGTCCTTTGTTTCAGAACAGGAGAGAAAGGTACACATCTCTGCTGGTTTCTAGGTGGCAGCTTCTCTATTGCTTTGAAAGGCCAAAGGGGAATTTTTGGTTTTATATATCCAGCTGATCTTTGCCATCTGCAGACACCATTATAAGATCAGTTCTTTAATCCAGAGGTAAACACTATTTCTCCTGGACAATTTACAAGCAAGGAAGATGAGAGGTGCTATCTGATCCTTGAACTTTCTGGATAGACATAAGCAGGACTCCTCTGTGCAGGCTACAAAAGGAGCAGAGCTTGGGTGCCTATGGCTAAAACAGGCAGTGCAGCTCCAGCTGGCAGGGTGAAACCACACAGGGTGCAAACACAGCCCAAGTAAGCCCCGTAGCACAGCAGTGCTTAGGAGAAGCCCAGTATTCATTCACTTCCACCCCACAGCTCTGGATGCTTTCAGGACTCTACTCAAAATTTCCAAGGATTAAGTACAGCTGCATAGCACATCTCCAGCTGACAATCTCTTTTGTGGGAAATGTCACTGGATGGGTGTCCATCATTTTGTTTACAGGTGGTTTTCCATCTGGACCTGGACTGTTCTGCATGGTGGTCAAAACTGCCAGGGCAGGACACCACAGCCCACTCAGGAGGGGGCATGCTGTTCATTATAAATTCTCATCTGGCTGAACAAAGACACCAGTCCACACGTCAGGGACCTCTTATCTTTTCTTATATAGTCACTATAATTCCAGAAACTAGCCCTCTATATAATCAGAGAAGTGCTGGCTAACAAGCTCTCAACTTGTACAACTACCAGCCCTTACAGCAAACTTCAGTACTAACAGAGTACAGGGTAAGAATATGATAGGTGCACTTTGCCAAGACAAAGCAAGGGAGGACAGAAATAAAGACAAAAAAGGGAGAAAGAGAAGGAAAAATATCACTAGTCCTTAGATCCCACCTTGGTCCTGCCACCATGGATAGTCCAAATCTGGGGTCAACAGGGAGACACAAAGGGAGAAAGGGACTGATCCACTTCTTTTTCTAGTTTATCTGGCGCACATCTCTTATGTAAAATAGGTTTATCACAGCATTCACATTACATTATCTGTGCATGCCCAGACAGCCTTTTAGAGCCTTCCAGGAAGTGAGTTGGGCTGAGGGGGGGTCGGTGCAGGCACACTGAGCACAAGCCTCAAGGCAGAAAAGGAAGATGGCTGAGAACAGCGCTGCCCCATCTCCCCAGGACTCTCTCTTCCATTAACAACTTTCCTCTCACAACAGTCAGAATGCTTGAGAATAAAACATGCTTATCTGCTTATGCCTGGTTTTCCACACAAGATTACCCTGGAAATTATGTATTTTCTTCTTGCATGAGGTGGCAACCATAAGCATAGAAAAATGGACTCTCACATTGCAGGGAGCTCTGGGGGAAAAAATTTAAGACCCACAGAAAGGATAGAGAAAGATATGATACCAAACTTGCTATAGTGCAAGAAATCCCAGCAATTCAGTTTAGGTCACAAGCATACATAACCATTTGTGTGCATAATGCATTTACTGCACTGCCTTTTTCCCAACAGCCTCCCTGTCTCCAAACTCTACAGCCTAATTTCTTTTACCTGTTAAGACCCCAATATAAAGTCGCCCACAGAACATTTTGCATATTTTCAGGTCCCAACTACAAGTAATGCAACTAACCTGGGCAAAGCAATTATTCCTCTGCTGTATTTCTAGTGTTCTTGAGGGGTTATGGGCTGTAAATGTGAACAGCTCTAGTGGCACCTGTACTTTGGAGAAGCTTGAGGAAAAAAATCCAAGTGGTGTAGCTAAAGAGGAAGGTTCCATTAACCAACAGGACAGCAGAAATGTTCAAGAGTCTCACTTGCATTCAGCTGGCAGTGGAAACTACCCTGTTTGATCTGCGTCATGGTTTGGAAATGATACTCCCCAGTTTAGTGCTCCCACTGAGACTCTCTAAACTACATGCCCTTCACTCACTCACTCACTCACTCACTCACTCACTTCTCCCTCTTCCCCTTCTCCTGCAGCAGAATGGACAGGAGAATTGGAGCCACAAAACATAAAGATCATGGGCTGAGAAAAGAACAATTTACTCAAAACAGAAATGAGATATGAAAACAAACAATAATTATTATTATTTTTAATAATAATAATAAATAATAATAATAACAAAGGTGTGCAAGAAACAAAGGATTTGCACATGAGTTCTCACCCCTGACAACCTCTCCCTCTACCAGCCCCTAAGGGATTCCCCCTTTCCCCATCCATGGAAAATGACCTGAGGTGTTACAAAACAACCTTCAGGTCCTATCCATAGCCTCTCCTGGCCACTGCAAAAATTAATCCTGTCCTCCCGAACCAGGACACTCTGTTAAATGCATAATGAGATCAGGAGTATCTACTTGTCCTTGCTTCCCTTGCATATTTAGTCAAAGGAATAGAAGCAAAAGCAATCATCTTAAGAGTGTAGTAACAATAAATGCATTTTTCATTAAAAAAAAATTGATCAAGAAAAATAAAGCACAGCTACACGATCTCTCATTAGAGATTCATATGACCCATATGAATCTCTACTGTTCCAGAGTTCACCACACTTTTGCCTTTGAGATACCTCTGAATAATTTTCTGCTGAGCAAAAAAAGGATGGTTGAAAATACAGTGGGGTACTCACAGGCAACATCTGGTCAACAGTAATGTTCTTCCAGCTTTGTTATGAAACATTCCTCCAGATTTTCACATGCATATTACATCAGTGTATTATATAGATCCATTTCCACAGGACATTCACATGAAATTATTTCCAAGATGAAAGAGACCAGGGCATGCTCTTTTAACATTGGAATATAGCTATCTAGTCATTTGGAGTCACCTCCTATGGGAAGGTATATCCCATATCCCTATGTGTGCATGCATGAAAGGGTAAAAGAGCAGAGACAGACCGCTTCTTGCAAAACTGAAAAGCTCCATGTTGAGGTGAGATGCATTGAAGAGTCAAATCTCCAACTTTACATGGACTCTGAGCAACTGGGTCTAGTGGAGGTGTCCCTGCCCATAGCAGGTGGTTGGAACAAGGTCATCTTTAAGGTCCCTCCCAACCCGAACCATTCTGTGAATCTATGATGATTCTGTCATTATTTTAGATGAAAGGATTTTGCAAACTTTTCCCTATGAGTCTTTTATAACCTTACTATAACTATTCTGTGCTGCTGAGGCTTCTCAAGCAACGCCATGTGAAATTTTTCAATATATGTATCATTAAAGATAAACACACATGTATTGAGCACATGCTCAAATATAAACATCTATTTATACATATAGGTATTTATAAAATATGCTTCAGCTTGCACTGTTTCTGAATTTACACACAGATTTTCGATAAACATGAAAGAACATCCAATTATGGCATTATAATTATTATTTCATTATTTTTATTATTATTTCAGAAATTTCCAAGGAATACATGTTATTAGCAAATTTACCCAACTCTGACATGATACATCCATCATACTTCCTGTTTGACTAAGACAATAAAGACATACAAGAGGAACAGTTTACTAACACTGATAACTACATTACCAAAGTAAAGGACAAAACCAGGTTTGTCTGAAATTTTTACTTTCTTTTGCCTTTGAACTTGTCAACTTCTAAGTAATTTCCCAAGCAACAAAAAGGTGGTTTTAATTACACTAATATACAGGTTTGATGTTGATATATTAATACACAATTCAATTTTAATATATGTGCAGTTTTCATATAAGCCTGAAATGCAGAGTAATATTTTAAAACATATTTTTAATATTTTAAGCAAGTTTTACGCAGTTCTTTTTTAATTCAGCCATGTATTCTCAAGTGAGCAAGGTCAGAGACTTCAATTAAAAACAACACCTGGACATATTTTTAAAAAGGTATTTTAAGATATTTGCTGCACAACGTCTTCAGGAGGTGCAATATGGAGGATTGGTAGTGGTGGGTTTTTCTTTCAGGTTTGCACAAGTAGACTATGCTACGTCTCAAAGATGAAGCTTTATAGAACCTTATAGAAGGTGGGAGGGATCATTAGACCATCTGGCACAATTCTCAGTTTCATCCAAATGTCCTGATGCTACAGGCATGCCTCATTCCTGCAAAAGTCAAAGTATGGGGCACTCATGGAAAACAAGACTGAGGTATGTATCATCCTCACCTGGCAGCTCTCCAGAGTCTGATCTTGTGTGGCAGACATGTGCAGGTGTCCCCAGCAGCTGAACCTCTCTGCCTATAAAGAGACAGAACACCAACACTCACCTAACCTTGGGTGGGGTTTTTGGGTTTTTTAAGGTTTTTCTTATTTTTGCTGCCCTTAGCATTGTTGATTGCCATTGCCAGAAGCATGTGAGCAGGGTATGATCATCAGGCATCTCAGAGAATGCTCAGTGTCAGCAGCAAGCTGCTCCATTCAATTTTATGCCTACGAGAAGTGCCTCATGTTTATCAGCAAGGTCAGGAAGCAGTGCCACTGTAAGCTCCCCTGCAGCGTTCAGGTGTCCACATACGTTCACAAAGTGACCTCCCCACCTCCAAACAGGCTGGCAGAGGAAGCTGAAATCTTAACTCTCCCCTCAAAACTGGCTTTTAACATAGGCAATTTTTTTTTTTTCTAGTGCAACAGATTTTCAACCACAGGAAAACACCTACTCCCTGATTTCCTAGTTTGCTTCTACTGGACTCCTGGCAAACCAATCCAGCTGCTGTTGAGCTAAAGAGGAACCCTGACATAGAGGCTACTGCACCAGCAGTTGTCTGCATCCTCCCTTTGCTTCAGCTGTAGCACTCCAACACTCCAACCCAGCTCCTTTTGTCCAGGCACACTGCCAGCAGACACAGGATTTCCCAGTTCTGGGAAGAAAGATAAACAAGAGCCCTCCTTGGATGGTGTGGAGGGAGACTAACAGAGAGGTGTCATGTCAGCAGCTGCTGCCTCCATAAAAACAGTGATCACAGAAGTGAATTTGGTCCTGCTGGGGTGCCAGCACTCCACTGTGCCCCTCTGCAATCCAGCTTTGGGACTGTGTGTCAGCCTGTGGCCAAATGGGATCTGCATTAATTTAATAGAACACAACTCTTGATTTCAAGAAGATCCCTTTCAGTAAGTTCCAGGGGAATCTGTCCTTGCTTCAGGTTATGTTTTGCTTATTCTAGCTCTTCCTGGAGAAGGAACTTCTAACTAAGCCATTGTAAATTTGTTTTCTTGCCTAGGTACATTAGTATTTCAAACCTAGCAGAAGACAATAATACTTAAAGTATATAGATTTAACAGCTGAACTCCACCCAAGCTTTTATATTAGTGTGCTACTCAGACCTTACTCATTCCTTGGTCTCTGTATAGACTTCTCTCATCAGCATTTGAATACACACAGAGAAAAAAGGAAAAGCAAGCAAAATAAATATAATTGGAGACAAGAATGTCAGGGTGTAAGTAGAGGAAAATGCTTAATTTTAGATAAGCGCTTGGCTCAGTGTGCTAATGTGCTGTTCAGGAACACTCACTCATGCTGAGAGTATTTCACTCACTGTTAGCCCCGGCGCTTCAAACCCCTCTCTTGACAAGACTTCTCGCTCTGTGAGCACAGGGGTGGCAGAATGAGGGCTCCATGATTTATCCACCTTCCTTGTAGAGCCGAGACAAAAATCTGCACAAGTTGCATTGTTCTCCTTGTGTAGGCATGGCTGGGATTGGCCAGAAGTGATGATACATTGGCACAATTAAAGTGCTCATCTGCACCTCTGACCAGCTAATTAGGCTGGAGACACGCTAATTAGGCTGCTGAGCTGAACAGCATCTTGGGAGCTGCTTGCCTGGCACAGACAATTGTCCTGGGTTTCTAACCAAGGCAGAAGTGGATGAAAACACTAGTTTTTTTACTTATATGTATGTTCTGATTCCCCTGAATATGTCCTAAATTACCACTTCCATATTTTTGGTTGTGTTGTTTGGGTTGCTTTTCTTTTGTAGTTCCTCTCAAATACAGGTAGCACAGAGAGCTGGGGGTCCCTGAGTGAAGGAGACACCTCATTTGTTGAAGTCTAGGGATTCTGGTGTGTTCTGGACAGAAGACTTGGAGACAAGACAGTGTATCCAGATGCTTCAGCAACAAAAGCTGTATATAAAGCTGATGAAAGACTAATTTGTGTGAGTTAGGAGGCTTAATATTTGGGTAAAAGCGTCAGAGTGAAAACCACTGAATATACTTTGTCAGCCATGCCACTGTATTTATCCCACTAATATATTTTTCAGCTGTGCCAGGGAACACAACCAACACTCTCTTTCTCAGTAAGGTTTCCTGAAGGATTAATTTGATCCACATCATTTTGCAGGCAGCCCCTCTCCTGGGGACTGTCCTGGGAGCTGCCTGTCCTGGCAGCCTTCTGACTGTAGCTCTCAGCTTGTGGCAGGTGATAGAAGCACAGTGAGAAAAAAAAATGCAAGTGAGAGCCCCAGGCCAGGATAGTGCTGGCAATAATCTAAACCCAGCTCAGGATGTGTGCAAATCAGCCAGTCAGTGCTAGGCCTTCCAGTCAGGGCTTCTGAAGATCATTTGCATCCACTCCTCCAACCTGTTTGCTTTGTCCCCCTTCCCTAGTGCCACCAAGGGCCCTGTGCTACATCTTCAAACACAGACAGCACCTAAAATACCAGTGAAACACTTCAGCCTTACTGCTCCTACCCTAAGGTCGACTTGCAAGCATGGCCATTTGATGGGACATTTACTCTAATGTAGCCACATGGCGAAATGAGGAACCAGTTCTTAGCTAGGTAAATTGTTGTGATATCATCATCAAGCCCAGCGAAGGAAGAAAGCAAAGCAATGGACATCATCAAGGTTAGGAAGGCTGTATTCAGGCATTAAACACAGAAAGCAATATACTCACTTCAGTGAAACTTAAAACTGCCACAGATAACAAACAGCAGACAGCAAATCAGTCCTTCAGATACCAGGAGAAACTTCTGAAAAGCAGCCATTAATTTGGCTACTGTGATGAATTCCTCCATAGTGAAAGCAACAGCCCACTTCACTGCTTCACTGATTCATTGCCTGGGAGGCCATGAAGAACACTGTGATAATTTAACCTGTCTTCCTGTGTAAGGCTTCAGCTACCAGCAATCTTTTACAATGCCTTCAGCTGGTAGGAAAGGGGTGGTTTTCATGAAACAATATTTTTCATGCCTTTGTGTGCAGCTGTTACCCCACTCCATTTCTTGTAGGGAGCCTCCTCCCACCTTCCTGCACTGGCAGTGGAGAGGAAGCCCAGTGGCAGAATCACTACAGCTGGCCCTGTTTTGCTTTCCTTTTACACTCAGAGAAACAAAGAAACATCCCACCAAAAGACAAGCTCACCAAGAGGGAACAGGTTACAGCTGCCAGATGCTCACACGCTTTGCCCGGTTACATATGTAACTCACCCTGGAGATGCAGCTCTTGACTCCAGCATTGCAGCCTGGGACAGACACAAGTGCAGGGTTCAGGGGAGTCTGCATCTCCTAATGGTTATTCAACCCCTAGGTAAGCCTAGTTCCTCCCTCCCTCCCTCCCTCCCTCCCTCCTTCCTTCCCTCCTTCCCTCTCTCTTTCTCTCCTTCTCATTCTCCATCTCTCTGAAGCAGTAAGCGCTGACACACAATTTCTGCTCCCCAGATGTGTTTTCACTGCTTAGCACTCTTTAGGTTATTCTAGATAGCTCAATGACATACAAGAGGCTTTTACTCACTGAAGCAATATATCAAGTCTCTGGACAAACTTGCCTTATATGAGACTTACACAACTGAAAATACCAAATGCCTTTATATCAAGCTTTACTCAGAAGCTCTATTTGGTGTTGCTTGGTTTAAAGACATTGCAAATGTCCACTATGCCTGCCTGTTGGTGGCACAGGTGAAAAAAATGCATTGCTATTTGAGAATATTTCCATCTGGCTTTGGAATTAACAGCTGTACTGGATCCTGAAATTTCTTCTTCTGTTAGACCTCGATCTACTGAATGTCCATATTTCATGCCAAATTATAAGTCTCCCTCAGACCTTTTCTCCCTTAACCAACCAGTTTAATTTTTCACTACTGAAATTGCCTCTTGCACTCTCTACCTGTTCTGTTTGGCTAAAAGCTCTCCTGGCCTTCCACAAAATTTCCTCTCTTCCATAGTTTGTATCTCTCTTTTTATCTCACTATTCCAAATAAGTGGCATAACTAAGTCAACTGTACCTAGTTTTGATGTTGGCTACTTTTATTACAGCCTTGAAGAAGGGGAGTTTGTGGACACAATAATTCATGAATTTCCTGTTTATTGCTTCAAGTAACAGAGCATATTACCTCACCTAACCTAATTTACACTCCTAGTTCATCCCAGCAAAACCAACCATATCTACTATGCTTTCATAAATGACAGAGCACTATACAGTTTTGCTTTGCTTTTTTTACTAAAATCCAGTCAGACACATCATTACCAGGCATTTCCCTTTGATGATGCACCTCTACAGTTCTGCCAATTGGTATCTGTCCCCATCTCAGTGAAATTTTTTAGTTGTTTAAAGTGATGTCAGGAAAGCTGTGTTATGACTCTACTAATGAAGAGATTCAGCTTCTGGTGACTGCAAAACTCCACTTGCCGTGGGCTGTGTATTTGCAACCAGTGTCACTTAAATTCATCACTCAAGACTAAAATACATGTTTAAAATGCTAGAAGAGGCTGCATTTCAAAAGAAAACTAATTGCATTAAAAGAGGCAAATATAAAATCTAATTTCCTGTGCTGTCTCATTGTTCACTGCAAGTTTCAATTTGAGTTTTTCTTCTGCTTGAGTCTTTTATTGGGGGTCATCCCCCACATGGTCTTTATAATGAGATTCAACTACACACTGCAGTTTTTTCCAAATATTTGGGACTAACAGGATCTGTCTCTCTCTTCCCTCTACTCTTCTACTTACACATCAAAATAGAAATTTAATTATCTTCTGGATAACTATCACTGCATTAAATTTGGGTTGAAAGGTCAGTGGAAAGGGACACACGCATTCAGAGTATGTGGGAGTATGTCTCATTTCCACAGGAAATCAGACTTTATAAAGTGGAAGATTTAAAAGGAAAAGTAAGCTGTACTTCTGTTCAGAATAATACCTTGACTTGAAACTTCGGAGACTGGTGAACACAAAAAGTTATCTGTATCTATTTGTCTTCACTCTGGGTGCTGCAATTCCTCAGAGATCCTCTGAAGTCACTGGATTTGCATTCATTAATACCAGTAGCCCATTAATTCCATCTTTGTAAGGATGTATGTAAGTTAAGGGGGTAAGAGAGCATCTCTAGATCTACACAGACATAGACATACATAGACATGACTGTGCATGAGCACATGTGAACTCAGGCATCACTGAGTATTCATAGGGAAATATCACAACAGCTCCTGTCCCAAAGGACAGAGATTTGCACCTAAGCCATGATCAAAGCTGTACCAAACTGGAAAAGGTAGAGGTGACCAGAGAAATATGGGGAGTGCAAACCATTTTCCTCCCTCTCTCTCACAAGCTTGCAAGAGTGGCTTGAATGTCACCTCCACCCATCTGAAACTTGGCTAAGGATCTCAGTCTTTCTTAATTACTGCTCAACTCTATTAAAGCTCTCAGTGGAACCAATGAGTAAAAGTGCCAGCCAGTTTTCCATCTCGTATTTTAAAAAAAGCACACACTAGTCTATTGAAAATAATTTTTAAAAATTTTAATCACAGCAAATGTGTCTGAACTCTTCTCATTAAAGTAGCATTTCCACCTCTACAAAAGACAAGACTACAGAGGTTGACCTACAAAAGTACCATGTATTAAAACAGGCAGAGAAAGGGGGTGGTTAGAAACTGAGCAGTATTTGAGACACCTTCTAGGGCAGATGCAGCAAGCAAAGAATTCTTCTCCAGACCTTCTGATTTATCCAGCACTTTGATTTCACACTTATGAAGTAAATCTTTGGCAAGGGTTTGACACAGTGCCCCAGCAGGACCTGGATCTTTAGAGGCTGGTTGACCCTTTGAGAAAAAAAGGGGGAAATTATGTAAAACCAAGTGATACGTGTTCTTGCCTCTGAAACACATCAAGGACTTTAGTTCACAGCCACTGAACACTGCCAGTCTGCTTATTTAGCTAGAATATAATTAATGAGGACTGGGGAGGGAGCCTAGGGAAGGCAAGGAACCATGTAAAACAGAGTGTAAAACAAGGAGCAGAGACAGTGGTAGAGCTCTAGGAGAGCCATGTATTACCTGCGTGCCTGAGGCTAAACTCAACCTTCCAGTTTCTGGTGCAACTATTCTTAAAATAAGAGAAAAACCTTCATTCAGCTCTTGTTTTAATTAACACACTAAGCATGTGAATAGAGACACACATCTTCAAAGCTGGCACTGAGATAGAGAGCTAGCTCTCACTTCAAAGCAGTGCTGAGGACACTTCAGCTGACATAAAGACTGTTCAGTATTTTTCCTTTGCCTTTTTGTTTTAACACCTGTCAAAGTTTATTTGCCTTCACTGAAAAAAGAAAACAAACCCCAACCATGCTCACTCCTCCCTATCTCCCCTAGTAATACAGAAACCTTTGCTAATGGGAATAGTGCAAGGACAGGCCCTGTGGGATGGGCTTTTCACGTCTGCTTTAGGTTACAGCTCACTTGCAATGTCTTTGAAGCAATCAGGGATACAGTAGCTGGAGTAATTTAAAAGGATACCAACTGCAAGCAGCTCAAAATACACATTGGGAAGCTGTCAAGCAGCACCCCGAGAGAATCTGTGTGTGTGCAGCCAGTCCTGCCCTCCCGCTGATGCCCAGCACTGCAGCAGCCCGCTGGTCTAGAAGCACAGGGAAAGTGCCCCGCTGCAAGGACTGCCCCTACTCCCTCTCCTCTTTCCAGCAGCCACCGACCACATCTGCTCACCCCTGGGACTTGAAAAAATTTTTCTTCTCAGAGGTCCACTGCTTAGCAAGGTTCAGTCTCCAAAACAGGAAGCCCAATGGGATTCATTTGAAGCATAGCTGAAATTCAGGGGCATCTCTGCTTTCTCCCAACAGAGTTTAAATAGATACAGAACAGATGGTATAAACGTGGCCTGCATGAAGAACAGCTTTACTCTTCTTTTTGTTTTTCTTAGCATCTGTTTTTATTTTTTCCAAAACAATTATAAGGAAAAAAAGGGTGAGGGGAGGAGGGGAAGGATGAGAAATGCTTTTTAGAGGCTATGCAAAAGAGCATTTGGGCAGCACATTAACCCTGAGTGCAGCACCAGACACAGCGCCCTGCCACAAGGCAGGTTACTTCAAGACTTTCCTCACCTGAAGGTGACCAGAAGAGCAGCTCCTCCAGTTTGCAGAGGACTTGATGGCAGGAAGAGCTTTACATTTCTGTCAGCTGAAGGAATCTTGCAGAATTTTACAGTTTCTTGTAAAAGTCCTATCTACAACAGAGGAATCCTATGCTCTTACCAGAGATGCTATGTTGGTTCATTACAAGGAGCATTACCTGAGGTATGTACTTGTGGGGCCATTGTTTCAACACAGATTTGTGCTGGGTCACATCCCCTTACCTGGTTCAACACCCATCCCAAGACACCTCCTTCCTCTGGGCCACTAAGCAAAGAACAGCAGGGTATGGCAGAGCCCAGATGATTTAACCAAATTTCCATTTCCTTTAGCAAATGCTGAGTCATTGACCAAATCAGGCATTTAAGGATCTCTTAAGGAGGTGGATAACTTGCCCTCAGAATTTGTAAATGTCTCCCTATCAAAGGCTGGTTGCTTTAGATCTATAAAGCTAGGGCTGCCACTGCATCTAGGACATATGACAGATCCTCAGAGCCCAAGTCTGCTAACAGCTCTAAATGAGGCATAAGACTCAAGTTTGGTCTCAGACAACTGACAGTCACAACTAATTCCACACACAGTGCTCTGTGTGCTCGACAGCCAGAAGTCCATGCTCTGCACATTTCAGCAGACATTTTAAACTTAATAGGCAGCACGTGACATTTCATTAAGATTTTGGTGCTACTGCAGTTTTCAGTTGTTAGGAGGTGCATGAGGTTTTACAAAACAGAAGCACATACACACATTCCGAAACTCAGCAGATCTAATCCGAGCTGTGAACGTGGATTTTCTTCTTCCTCATCTCCCTCCCTCACCAAAGAAAGTGGGGTCATAAAATTAATGTCACTGATACACTGAACAAAAACAAACAACCAACCCCCCTAAAACCCAACAATCAAACAAAAAAAATGAATGATCCACTCATGTAAATAAATAATCCTATCTTAAAAATCAGATTGTGCAAATAATCTCTGGTCTCCAACTTGCTTTATCTTGTTCTGCTGTTGCTTTTTTCAAAAACATTTGGGCTATATTAAACAATAATCTAAAATGCTGATTTAGAAAGGACCTATGATAATAACAGCAGATAGAAGGGTATTGTGAATAGAGCTTAGGAGCCCTAGAGAAGTTCCTGCCTCTGTGAAGGCTTTGGTAGCAGTTTCATCACTGAAAATGCAGTAGAAATTTGCAGCCACTCATTCATACAAAGGGAAATTTCTCCTTGTGAAGCTGTAAGGAAACAGGATGGCCCAAACAACGGGCTGAAGAAGAGGAAACAGGAGACAGCATGCTCCTAAGGAAGCAGCACAAAGTGATTTTTAGGCATCTTGTTACACAGACAAAAGAAAGAACCCCAACCCAAAGATGTCAAGCATCAGCAATAACAGACAGTATCTATGGTATTAAAAAATATCCTTATTTATGCACTACTCCTGACATTTCTCTCTATCCCAGGGGTTTGCTGGAGTTGCTGCATGCTTGTTCTGCCTGGATGGCTGCTGAAAGACATTCAGTGTTGCAATCTTTTGTTTATCACAAAACCACACTCCTTGCTGGTAACATTTTACAACTCTTATCACGCTGTTCAATCCAGCTACAACTGTCCAAATCTTGTCTTCTCTAAACCAGGGGAGGTCAAAAAGAAAAAACACACTATATATCCATTGCAGTTAGCTGGTTTAGCAAATACAGCCATTAAGCAGCAATTCAGTTTTATGAACCTGTAGATTTAGCAAATCCCTCAGCATTTCAGCATAGCAGAAAATAAGTGATTAGAATTCAGTTTATTTCTCCCAAGCTTTTTAAACCATCGTTGTTCTGGATTCCTAAGGTGGGTTTTGGTGTGGGTTTGAACTGCAAAGTTGTGCGGTTTTCCACCATAAATTAGTAAGAATGCTCAGCTATGTTGCAATAAGCAATTAAAAACAGGAGCTACAGAAATAAAATATTTTAGACTCAAATGCTTGAAAACAGCTGCCTTAGGGTATTAAAGAGCCTCTCCTAGTCAATATACTTTCACATTTCAAAAGCAAGCCTTCCCCAAAGCAAAGCTTTTTACTTCAAATGTTCCTTTAGATTTGTGCAGACTAGCCAAGCATCAAGAAACAAATATGTGAATGTAAAGTCTCTCTCTGTTCAAGAAAGTATTTAATCATCTGTGACTGAATCCCTTTGGTTTCCTCATATTTGATACTTTAATGCTTTCTCAGTTAGCATACTTTCTGAATCGTGTCCCCAGTATTTAATACATTCCGTAAGCATATCTTCAAGAAACAACTGCAACCATTATTCAAAAAAAATTTGAGAAATTATTAATTTACAATTCAATCAGCAAATCTGCCATACCTGGGAACTGATCTCCCTGTTACTCACAGCCAGCCCCATGTGCCTACCACATGGCATGCTGCTTTGACAGTCTTGTAAGATTCACCACCACTTTTAAATTCTTCAGTGAGATCACACACTTCACAATGACACCTGAATTCAAACCATATTGCAGAAGGTGATTTCCATCCCCATCTTGAGGCACATCCAGATTTCTCTCAAGCAGATGCAAATCCTGGTGGTTCAAATCAAATCAGGGCATGCAGGCACCTACAGGGCAATGCTTCCCAAACTGATGAGCGCAGTGACAACACACTCATCCTTTCATAACTCTCAAGATAAGAATGTAAGTAACCTTCAGCCTGAAACCACTCAGGTTTCTCAGTTCAGGTTTGGTTTTTATACTTAATTTTGAAAACCAAGCCAGAAAGCTACAAACCCCTAACCTAATCCTACTATTTATTTTGAGTGCACTAACTGTACCAAATAGCCATTTTTTTTTGTTTTCAGCTTCTCAGATCTAACAGGTTCATTAAGTCTTGTCTTCAGCTGTTTGGCATTACCAACTTTGTCAGCTTCACTATTTGTCCTGGGAGACACGCATGCAAAGTTATTTTAAACAAAGTGACTCAACTGCACACACTAAGAATTAAAGATCTGGCTTTTTTATCCCAGTTTCTCCCCAGTGAATTCCTGTTCAGCTTTAGTCAAAGTCCTGAGCTTCCATCATGATTCAATACCCTAAAAATTTTCTGTACATCCATTCAGTGAGGTAAAAAGCTGTACTTTTGAAATTAGTTGCTTCCCAGCTCAAAGGTGCTGAAGAGAAAGCAAGATCTAGAGTTTCAGTGACATTCTTGAGACAAAATTTGACAGGAATTATATAAGCAGGCAACTGTAAAACATGCCCAGTAGATGTTTTTGCACATACAGATCTGAATTTCCAGGCTAGTGTCTAATCGTGTGCTCATTTTCAGGTGTCCTTTCTTTCTCCACCCACTCTTCACTCCTTCAAACCAGTTAGGCCAAATCTGTTTATTGCCTTCCAGCTTGCAAGAGTGCTCTATGCAGGTCTGTTTCAAAACAACTCCAGTTTATCTTGCAAACTCCTTATAAACTGAAAGTCCAGGGCATCTGGCTGTTCCCTTTTGGGTGACTATTCCAGCCTGGAGGAACAGAGGAACGTATGGTTCCTCACCTGAACTCCAGAAGAGGCGTCAGCTGTGGAGCAGAATTCCATCCAACAGAAGAAGGAGTTGGTTTGCAGAGGACAGCTCAGAGGGGGTGGCAACTCATCCCACTGGAAAGCCAGGTAGCCATAACAAAGCTTTATGCCTCCAAGCTATCCCAGCACCATAAAGTACATGACCTTCCTGAGACTCCTTTACCAGCCCTCTCGACTACCTGTGAGCATGTGCTGTGTGCATGCCCCCCACCCAGCACAGGAATGTGTCCCTGTGTCCATATGCACAGGTGCTCCCTGCCTGCCCATGAATTCCCATTTCATCCCCATGGTTATGTGCTCCAGTGTGAAATGGAAGAGGAGAGTGGAAACAGACTGATGTAGACCTGAAGGGGGAGTGTGGGATGGATAAGAAATGTTTTCTTCTGCCTGTGGATCATACCTAATCCCTTGAATTGACTCTGATAGTCAGGAATATGATTAGCACAAAAAATTACAGGTTTTAGACCTACAATAAAAATACATTAAAGCACAAGAAAATGCTTGACAAATGCATTTTCTGAACATTCATTAAACATTAAATTGCACTGGTCTTGGAAGGTTCATTTTTTTTTTTATTAGAGATGCTCAGGGCAACTTGAGAAATATCTTGAAAGTTGTTCAACTTGAGGCTGAAGCAAGAGGCTTTGCTTGTTGACACGAACATGCAAGAGGTAAAGTGACAAAGAGAGAGAACACAAGCCCAGCTGTCAGGCCTGTGAACACTGTTCAGCACCAGAAAGGTCACGAACGTGTTCTAAATCCACTGTGTTTACAGACAATCTTGTCCTACTGAAGCTCTTGCACAAAAACTTTGCCTTCAGGGCCAGCAGATCATTCAGCAGCCTCCCAAATGCTGCTGGGATTCATTTGCTGTCATGTACCTTCTTCCTTCCCCCTCCACCCACCCATAGAAAATGTCTGGGAAAAACAAACCTCAAGCCAAATTTTCTGTGCAGTTGGGATGAGGAGGCATTTCAACCCCTCGAGAGGCATTCACTCCATACGTGAACATCTCCTGCAGCACTCATGCAAGTGTCTCATGCCAGTAGGCCCCACTCCCTGGGTTTAGTTTGGATGGTGGGTACAGATCCATTCTCATGGGTGTGAGGAAGCAACATCCTGTGCTCCCTGACATTGCTGTGAAAAAATCCATAGAACACAGGCTTGGTTCAATTTACATGATAGACTGGTGCCTAGAGCTTCTGATTCTGCGGCATCTACAGAAGAGTTCAGGCCACGTATTAATTGTTTGGCTCTGGTTCAGCCCTGCTGTAAATGTAACAAAACCAGTGTGTAGTATCGACCATCTCTACTCCAGAAAATCATTTTCATTATTGAAAAAAGCTGTCTGCCCATGGCTCCAGCAATCATGTGACTGGGAAGGGGGGGCTCAAGGCAAGAGGGAACCAGTGTAGCAGTCTGCACAACACAAGCTTAAGTGAAGGCCAGCAATCCCTCATTCTTATAAGCAAAGCATTTACTTGAAATTTTTTTAATTTTATTGAAACAGAAAAGAAGTTTTGTGGCTCAGTAGCCACCAGCTATAATTCTGTATTCTATACTAATTAAAACGTGAATGCCCTTTCACTATTTACCACAACCCACACTTTACACATTGCCTTTAAACACTGAGTGATGAATTTCAGCCACCCTCTCATAAAATATGGAGCAATTCTGCCAAATTCCCTTCCACACTCTTCATTTGATGGCAAAATAACAGAGGAACCATAATTCACTTGCTATCATTCTTTTCCTGCTAGTGTTTTATTCAGAATGAGCTTCATTAGTAAAGATGAAACTTTGGACTCATGACTGCTCCATGTTTACAAAACATACAGGCTCCTTTACATCGTGGTTAAGCATGAACAATCACTGAACACACAATTTCCTAAAAAAATCCTGCATACCAAAATTGGATATTTTGAATTTTTAAAATTCACTAAACAAAATTTCACAGAGTGAACCCTAAAGTCAGTTTGCCAGCAAAGCACAAGCCAACAACGGAAGTAGGGACCATCCAGGAAAAAAACTGAAGCTGGACCCCAATGCACACATCCTTCCTATTAAACAAGCAAGTAAATACACATTCATACAGAGTAATGTGCTCTAAAAATGCAGGTGCTTAAATTACTACCCACACATTTTAGCATAAATTTTGGTTTCTCACACAGTACTAGGTCACAGTAAGCTTCTGTCTTTCTTTTTGGTGGAACTGGGGCAGTGACTTCTTACTGGACACCAGAGAACAAAAGCTAACCTGGAACCTGATGGTTTTGGCACAAGTCCAAATGTGTTTCTCCACAAAGGAAAAATTACAAAGACAAGGTTGTTTTTTTTTTAAATAATAATAAAAAAATTAGCAGTATCACTTTTTAATGCCAGGTATTGAACCAAGGAATGAGACAGACTGCACTGCATTTTTAAAGTATTATGACTACTGACATACTTGAGAAACATTTTAACACTGTACATTACAACAAACTATTTAGTTCGTTTCTACACAAGTCAGCAAAAAAGCTAGGTGATCTAACATATATGACAGCTTCAAATTTAAAATTCTAGTCACAGTCTAAAGCCAGAACAAAAACTTTTCCAGAACTCCTATTTATAAAAAGGAATGAACATACACACCATGCGCGTACACGCAGGCAAAAATCTTGAGGTTTTACTTATTGCTCTTACACAAGGCTGTGAGCAGGCAAATGTCTGGATCAGAAATTAGGTCAAACATGCATTTCAGCAGGCACAAAAGTACAGGAAATTCATATTAACGAAACAATGTACTGTGTTACATAGTACAGGATGGTATTCTGCTAATATAACACGTCATTAGTTCCGGATAAACTCCAGGTCTGCCTGTTGTATAATGTGTTATGCAGTGTAGTATTTTAACCTAATTTCTGATTCCTCTTTTATTCTGCACTCTCCATATGGAGATGAAGAGGGCCTTTCTTGGCAATGTCAGAATCCTCGGCCTCAAGAGCTTCAGTTGGGCAGGTATGGCTGGAAGGAGGTAACATTACCACCACTGTGCCACCAGGACCTGCTCCCTGACTGCCTCGTGGTTTTGTGCATTCACTGATAACTCAGATAAACAAATGCAGAAGCTGGCGCAAAATGCAGCAGCACTGTTCTCAGAGCATCTTCCACCTATGCCACAAGCTTCTGGTACACCCAGCAATCGCTACAGGATAAGGCAGTAAGAGGGTCAAATCCTGTGTCTGGTCAGTTCCTCAAGAGTCTTATAAAAGGCAGGAACTGGCTTTCTTTTACACAATAAGCAGCATAGCATGGATGTCAGTGGAAATCTGGCTAGCTACTGGCAACAAGAGACAAGCACGTTCACAAGACACATTTGGGAACACCCGGTGCTCCCTACTGCAACCAAATGAAACATGCTACGGAGAGGCGTCCATGTAATTACAATATTTGCAAGCCAAGTTCAAGGCATACTGCACACAGGCCTTGCGCAAAAAAGGCATTGAATGGATTATCTGAAAATTTTTTTTCTTTTCCTGTGCTATGCATACGTACAACAGTAGATAAAAATCAGCACAATGGTTCCTCTCCATATGTGACCATACACACATCATTACAACTAATATTCTATTCTTCCATTAACAGGAATCAAGGAAGAAAATGGTGGTTTAGAAATGGGGAAGGAAAGAAATCCAGCATGAACTCAGAGGTATGTTCCTGACAGAGTGTGAGCTGAGAATGTTTATTGTGAACCAGCAACTGGATTTTGTGACAAAACCAGAAAACCAAAGATGACTACGGAGCCAACTTTGGCACTGCATAGTCAAAACTGTGTTATAATATGGCATTCAGCAATCTCCAAGAATTAGAAAGAGCAGTAGATAGACAACAAGAGGACACGCTTCAGGGAGGTTATGCCTTGTACTCAAAAAAAGAAGCAGCGCAAATCAACAGATTTTTCTGTCTTATTAAAGGTCTGCCACGTGCCCCTTGTTCCAATCCCTAAATCTCATTTAAGTTTCAGCAGTCAGACTTGCCAAAAACCCAAATTCACACTGGGCTCGATTTTACTTATGAGCAGTACTACTAGAGCTGGTGGGAATGCTTAGAGCAAGATGCTACTGCAGTGAACATTTAGGAATTTGGCTCTTCCCAAGAAGTGAACTGCAAATGACTGGGGTTTCATGACAGTCACAGGTGGAGGGAGACACTTCCTGTGTTTGTTTTTCAAATCTGTCCTTATGAAATCATCAACATTAGTAAGACTGAAACATGGGAGGAGGCTCTCTTACGCTCACCCAGGCATTCTGACACCAGGACAGCCACAGCAGTTTAGGAGGGGTAGCCCACACAGTAAGGGATTAGGCTGGCCTGGATTCTTTGAGATAGGTCACTGCCTCTTACTAGATGACTGCATACAAAAGTCCTTGGTCTCAGTTTTGATGGTGAAGCTTTCTCAGAGCAACACCTCTGTCACACCACCCATTAGTGCACAGTTGCAACTTCTAGGAAAGAGGGAGGTAAAACAGGTCTAAATTCTTCAAAAACATTTAAGTAAACCTAACCTGCAGAAAAAATTAGGAGAAATATGTTATCACATCCTTGCAGGAGTCCTAGGACTTCTCATGACCCATTTCTTCACTAATGGCTATGAAAGCCAGGTCATCGGGAAGTCTGCAGCCAGACCGGAGGTAAAACAGCATGTCCAATGTTTACCATGCAAAGCCATCCTTCCTCTAAACCTGGATAGGCAGAACTGTTTTGACTGCACTTTTAGGTATTCTTTCTAGCCCACTTTGCATCCCTTCTTGAAAGCTCCTTCAGACAAAAGATGCTGGAAGTATCACTTCCCTGTAGTTGAAAGAAATGGGGAAAAACAGAAGCAAAAAACAGACACCAAGGAAGGAAATGATTGCTTGTAAAATGCTTCTTTTTAGAAACTACTATACAACTCCCTAACTTGGTTTAATTAATGTGCCATTTAAAACATATAAAATGCCTTACCAGCTAAATGATTTCTTTGTCTTACGAGTCTCCCTCCCTCCCCTCATTAAAAAATAATGCATGTGTGGACTGGTATTGAACACCTCGTAGAGTTGTGCGCCAGTTCTCATTTAATTCTACGTGGAGCAGTTTTGATTTTAATATACTGTGTTTAAAGAAGAGCCCGTACTGTATGCTTCACAGTATAACCAGCTACACAGAGGTCTTTAATCTCGTAACACAATAAAAAAAGATCACTGTGAAGTTGCAGTCCCTTTGATAAATGGTTGCGGTGACACATGCAGTCCTCCTCAGTGCCACTGCCGCCAGGCACGGGACGTGATTTTCTCCGCAGGCTGCCGAGAGGCCTGATGCCACCCCTGCGGGGGCCGCAGCCAGGCGGGCACCGCTGCCCCGCTGCACAGCGTCCTGCAGTCACTGGGGAAAGCTGCACGGAATTGTCTCGCTCAATGCCACCACCACCGACCCAACCTGACCCCCGGGGGAGCCCAGCCCCTGCCGCCTCAGCCGCAGGAGATCACCGTGAAGCGCTTGGAAATGCACGACATGTTGTGGAGGACGATGCCCAGGAGGAAGACCAGGACGCAGGCCACCAGGATCACAGTGCACACCCCTGACCAGGTGGAGCTTTTCACAGCGCCTCTCCGGTCCGGCTCCTCCGCCCCCGCCTCGGCGGGAAGGCCGCCCTGCAGCGGCTGCTGCTCCGCGGGGATCGTCACCACCGTCAGGGACTTCTGCTGGCTGCCGGGCAGGAGACGGCAGCCAATGTCTCCCGGCAGCAGCGCCCGCTCCTTGGAGAGAGGCAAGGGCAGCATGTAGCACCCATTGCTGGGGAGTTTGATGAAGACGGGGGTGTGCTCCGAGGTGTGGGGGATCGCGATGACGGCGATCACCTCGGGGTCATCGGGCAGCTGTGACACGGAGTAGCCCGGAGGCAGCTTGGTGATCCCACGGCACCAGGGGCAGCGCAGGTCCTTCTGGCTGGTCCTCATCTGCTGCAGGCACACGGAGCAGCAGGTGTGCTTGCAGTCCAGCAGCTTGGGCCGTCGGCGGGGGCTGTAGTAGTTGAAGCAAATCTGGCACTCCAGCAGAGAGTCCTGGGATAAGGTCTCCATGGTGACCGGCACAGGGAAGCTCAGCAGGCCCTGTGGTGACCCTCGCCCTGACACCCTGTAGGCAAGGGATAGCGGCCTTCCCACCACTTCTCCTCAGGTCAGCACCCGCCTTCCCAACGCTGCTTTTCCTCAGCACAGCACCGGGCAGCAGCTACAGAGAGCACAGGAAAACCTCTGGCTTGAAACTTTCAGTACCTGAGACAAACAGAAAAACATGAAAGAACAGGTTACTCACAGGAGCCTATGGGAACAGAAGAGTCCTGCCAAAGGAGAATGAAAACTAGCACTGAGTTTGTTATCTGGTGGAAGAAAGAGATTTGTTATCCTTCACTAGAAAGTACCGTCCCACCACCTTCACCAAACAGCCCAGTGGCAAACCTTCAGGTCAGCCATCAGTATTATCACTAGGTTTCTTTTTTTTTTTTAATCCTAATTTTCCCAGCAAGCAAACCCCCATCAACCCATCATTCACAGTTACGTTTATGCCCATAACAGAGGTGGCTGTACAGTTCACTAGCCAGGTCCCACAGCAACAACCTCCTGTCATATTTTCAGGATTTTTCAGCCCTTCCTGCACCAAAACAATTGTTCTCATTTAATCCTTTAAATCCCTGAGGATTTTTAGCTATTTGGCCCAACTGCTAAGTCTGCATGAAATGTAGGGGAAAGAAAAAGTATGTTTAAATGGAAGCATTTCCACAGGCTCCTGAACTTGTGCCTGTGCATGAATGAGCAACCAAGCAACTATACTGCAAGACCTGCATTTGCACATAATGAAAAGGAATGGTATCATTTTCAGTCAAATTAACTGTTTTCCAGTTACACGAGCAGCTTGTTGAACATGGCCCTCAAACATAAACCTTCTCACTAATAAAAACCTCACCCATGGCAAAAGGCTCTGTTTAGACTCAGGACCACTGAATACCACAAAGAACAGAAATAAAACAGAATAATAATAGAAAGAAAGATAGTGCACTGAATTACAATTGTTACTAATCTTGTTCTAAATCCTTACAAAGGGATTCCCTTTACAATTCCCATTTTCCCACTTATTATTTACATCTTTGCCAAAAAAAAGGCATCTGTATTTACCTGCACAGTGCATAGTTTAGCTTTGTTTGATTTTGGTCACTCCAACACAATTAATACAAAGAGGTGACAGTTTTACAACATTTTAAACTCACTTCCTTCCTGTGTTTGAAGAAGTATCAGCCTGAATTTGCTCCCAGAAAATAAAGAAAACCCAAAATATTTGCAGGGTGACCTTTGATCTGTTACTGCAATGTTGCCAAACTACAGTTAACACCCAAGGACCACAGCTTTCAGAGGACTTCTTCCTTTCTATACTGTAATTTCTTGCTCTCTTTTCTAGATTACAACATCTAGATTGTAACATATTAATCAATGGGTGATACCAGTAAAACAAATATCATAGTTTAAGAACAGAAGGCAGGCATAGACATGGGGTTTGCAACCCAGGACAGCGCTCTGGACCTCACTGTACTGTACCCTACTTCTGGCAGTTCCCAGTATTTGAATAGGGAAAACAAAATTCACGTCATCTCTTCAGATGCTGATGTCTGGTATCTCTGACATTGGCAGAACTGGCCCTGCTTGCTGATTTTGTAACATCAGTGGATTTTGGCTCACAAGATGCTTCAACAAACACAGTGATAATCCTGACTCAGGAGGGAGCGGGGGTTGCAGTCAAGAAGGCAGGAGCTCCTGAAACACGTACAATGGGTGCAGGGGGAACTGGCACACCCCAGCACTTTTGGGATGCTTTATCTTAATGTGGCACAGAGACCACTGCTGAGACAGACCCCCACTATCATGAAGCCCATGAGACACTTGCTCCACACCAGTGCCATGCCCCACAAAGGCATCAACAGATACTCCATGTGCTGAGAAGCTGAACACTGCCTCAGAAGGGGCTACACATCTGTTTGCTGTGTGTGGGCCACACCAAGGGAAAATGGAAGAAAATAAGAAGAGGTTTTATCTTCCTTATTTCCTTATCCATTACTACCTCCATATGCCTATGGTACAGGCACACACAAAGGAAGACTAACAAGAAAGGAGCTGACATGATAATAGACTAGCATGCAGCTGAGAGAGAAAAATGAAAGAGAAATACCCATGATGTTGGGCAATTTCTGGCTGAAAAAAAAAAATTAAGAGACAATGGCCAGAATAGAAATTAGTTATAGAAACTCAGAAAAGAATCACTGAAACTGCCAGATCCAGTTTTCAGCCACAAGCAGATTTGTATTTTGCACAGAAGTAATCATCCAAAATCTGCAGTTACAGACTGTCCATGTCAAAACTGAGCTCAGACATTACAAGACACAACTACTACCTGCAAATCTATAAAAAAAAAATCTCAGGTATAATACTGCAGTATTATTACAAGAAAAAAATCCCAATGCCTAGAAATTCCGAAGTTAAGGTTTATCATAAAATCATAGAAGAGCCTCAAAGATCATCTGGTTCCAACACAAGTGTGTGGGCAAGGACACCTTCCACTAGGACCAGGTTGTCAGAGCTCCATCCAGCTTGAACACTTCCAGGGATGGGGCATCCACAGCTATTCTGGGCAACCTGTTCAGTGCCTCACCACCCTCACTGTAAAGAATTTTTCCCTAATACCTAACCTAAACCTCCTCTCACTTTAAAACCATTTCCCCTTGTCCCATGACTACTCTGCCCAAGGGCAGAGTGGAGGTACTCCTTCTGCAGACGTAAATCAGTATCTTTGTGAGGTCAGGATTGGGCGCACCACCCACGTGATAAACTCTTCATACTTTCCCAAAACATCTCAAATAATAATCAGAGGTGCTGATCAGAAGTAATGGCCAGCAAGCAGAGAGGTTAGCATGATTCCTTCAGAACGTAACTAAAGACAAGTTAAAGAGTAGCCACAGCCACCTAACCCCTTGGCCTTTGCTGACATTGCCTTGGTTCAAAGGTTGGACATGTAGCTTCACAGGTGCAACACAACTTTATTTCCAACCATACAACCATTTCCCTCTTGCACCCTGCCACAGCTCAGTTTCAGGACAAAAGAAAGTCAAGCTATCATCTAGAATAAGTAAGAATCTGTTTGAAAAAAATTTGCACTACGTACCTGAGAAGGAAAAATCCATGGGAGCACTTTCAGTACTCTTCTACTACTTCACTTTAATAACTATGCCAAGAGGGGCATGTTTCATCTCAGACAGGAGATCAGGCTCTTTAGTTTGCACTCAGTGCACCCTCACACCAGCTGAAGGTACTGAGCTGTCACAGGTGAACAGCTCATGCCAAGCTTACTCACACTGGACTCTTCTCTGTGCTTCAAGCACAAAAATGGAGAGGCAGCCAGAACTGCACATGAAGGCATGGCTGACGTCAGGTATCAGCCAAAACCACTGTTGTGTCATTTGCTCTCGTCACACAGTGACACTCAAGGTGGACAAAGGGACTCTTAACAGAGGGAAGCAAAGAGGAGAGAAAAAAAGCAGAAAAGACTGTCAAGGATACCCACAGGTCTCTGCAAAAGCAATGGCACACGTGTATGTATGAACAGGGGCACTCGTGTGGAACACGCAGTGGGGACTACAACAGAGAAACCACACAGACACAACTGCAGCTACAAGTAGTGACTGCCTGGAACAAACCTGACAACTGGAAGTTCTTCAGGGCTGAGATCTAACTTGTAACACAAATAATAACTAACTGGAAATGAAAATCCAAGCTCGAAAACTCATATATCAGAAAGGTGCAGCAGCAGCAAAGGAAGCAAGAAGAGACAGGCCATGAAAAGAAGCCTCTCTGCCTGCCCTGCACTCTCTTTCCCTTTCTGTACATCTGCCCAGTATCCACAAGGTTGCTGCTGGCTGGCAAGGAGAGGAATTCAAAATATTACAGAGTCCCGGGGAGAAACCTGCAAAGCTGATGACCCCTGAAGCAGGTAGGTGGCTGAGAACTTGGCACAAAGGTCCTCCTTGCAGATTTGGGCTGCTCTCTGCAAAAGCCATGAGTTTTCAAATTTTATGACTCAAGAGCAGAAGAATAAAGCAAGTATTTCAGCTGCCTGTCAGTCACGCTATCTGTTCTGCCAGTACCTCACCAGAGACCACAGCAATGACCAAAGTGCTCTTTGGGTGAGCAGGAGGCCAGGAATGCCAAGGCATCAGCTTCCTACTCCCAAAGAAGCAGAAGGGGCATTTGCTGCTCTTACTAGTGACACCTCCCCAACACAAGGTGGGGAGGCACACGGGACGTGAACAGATGAAAGTCGCTGTAGCTGTGACAGTGACAGTGAGAGGAAGAAAGCACAGGTCTGCTCTGCACAAACACTAACCACAAACTGGTCCCCAACTGGCCAGGTCAGAAAAGACAGCTATTTTGGGAACCCAGTGCAAAGAAAGACACTGAACATCCAAGCCCAAAGCTGCACATAAAGTCTGAGAAGACAGTAATTAATGGCAAATCCTTGCCTAGCATCATGATATTTTTCCTACGTAAGGACAGCCCCTGTGATATTAAGGAATGGAAACCACAGCCTTGAAAGGGTGATGCCTTCACTGAAGGACTCAGAACTGCCTTAAGACATACTTCCTAACTTACTTGGGCCCAAAATCATATTAACTTTAAAATCTCAAAAATATACTTCAGTGATGCCTGTGGAATCCAATACAATTCACAGATGATTAAACATCATATAACATTTTAAAAGGCTGGCTCTGGGGCATACTGATGTAGTTAACTGATCACTGATACAAGGCCTCAAAAACTGCACAGACTTACACACAGATTTAGGCCGTCTACTTGCCGTACAGCAAGGTTATAACAGAATTTCAGCAAGGCAGTGCATCGACAATACTTCACCTTTACCGAGAAAGGTTCATTATGTAAACTCCCCAAACACATTAGCAATTCTTTGGCAGTATTACTGAGTATGTATGATTTATGAAGAAGAAAGAATCATTCATTTCAGGTGCCCTTAGGCTGTAAAGGAGATGGGGTGAGAAGGGAGTGCTGTTCTCAATAGGAGAACTAATTGCAAGAATCATGTGCCCACAGATATGGAAGGAAATGTGTGCTAGAGCCGCTTCCAAAAAGATAATTGGAAGAACTTCTGCTACAAAAATTCAGCATCACTGAACGTTTCTCACAAATTCACATTTGGACAAAACACACTCAGGCTACTGCAAATGCTCAGGATGTACAACCTGATTTCCCCTGAATATCCTTCACGAAATGATCTTATTTATTTTTAGGCTGTTCTGTAGCACTAATTACCATAGTAACTGAGAACAGCACAACGAACAATTAATTTATTCATCAGAACACCCTTGTTAAGAGACAAGTATTATCATCATTATAATCTTTCATCATCTAAGAAAGGAAGCACTGAGAGACGAAGCAGTTGGTCCAAGGTCATGCAAGCACCACCCAGATTGCCTCAAAGTTCCAGTACAATTTCATCACAGATCTACTTTTCACCTCATGATCCATAGGGCAGAGATGACAGATTCTTTTCTGCAACAAAGCTCAGAAATGTACATGTCTTCCCCTACCTCTTTCATCTGGCAGGATCCCCATGGTATGCCTGTGATTGGGGGGGCAGGGGGGGTTCATTAAACATATCAGCTTTTTCACAGATTATAAAAAACACGAGAGCCTGTGTCCCAGAAGCTACATATCTCCACAGGCATAGTTCATCCACCTTGCAGATTACAATAGAGACTATGCATTTTGAGGGACATAAAGCTAACAATAAAACAACAAAGTAAATCCATTCTTCTCTCCAGAATTACCTGTTTTCCAGGAACCTCCTTGTAAGCCAGGCAGCCTACACCCACTAGCCTTTCCATTCGTATTCACAGTTGCACAGAAATACCGCAGAAGGAAATTATTTTAATTTAGCCAAAGCCTTAACCAGTGCAAGCTGTCACTGCTCCTTTAGCTTTAGTCCAGCCCTTGCCCAGATGAGCATCTTGGTATACACAGTCCTGGGTGCATAAAGCCACAAAAAATAAAGTTGACTGAAACTGTGAGTTTGACTGAGTCTGTAATATCCTATGAACCAGCACCAGAGGATCCATGCTGGCAGCAAGAGAACCTGCTGTGGATGATCCCGACAGTACCCATCAGACAGAATACCAGTCCTGGCTCTCAGGCAGCTGAGAAATCAGTGGTGGATCACAAAGAAGAAGCCTAGTTGCAAGGCATCATTCCACAGCATTGACCTTAGAAATTGTCACCAGCCAGCCCTAGGAGGAGGAGACAGAGGCAGAAAGGTCACCTACAGGAATGTAATGACACGTAGACATTTATGGGTTTGAAGCAAAAACAGATCAGGTGAAAACACCAGCCTTTGGTGTTTAGAGAAAACAGAGAGAAACTCACATGCTGCTCCGTGCTCCATCTCACATCACCAGCCGCGCTGCTCCCTCTTTTTATCTGCAAACTTTGACACGTCCACATTCCCTGCCTCCAAAGACCTTATTTTGGTCAAATACGACCAGGATAAGCTGCACTTTGTTCCAACAGCAAACACTACTAATCACCTGCAACGTGCCAGGTCAGCAAACATTTCATCGTGCTGAGGCAGAACAGTACAGCTTTCTCTGTGATATGCTCATCAGACAGTTTCACATGAGGCACTTTACAAGTGAAAAACATTATATGAAATTAAAATATTTCATAGAAATATGCCTATTTCAGACAGGCTGAGGCAGGGAGTGGACAGCTTTCCTGCCTCTCAGCAGCTCTCTGTGCAGGTGATCCTAGGGGCCAGAAGGTGGGAGCATGATTTGGTCCTCAGCAGCCCAACTCTGATATGTCTGCAGGTTTTTGACAAGGTCAATTGTCAAGCTGTCCCAGAGCTATGGTTCTCTAAATGTTCTGGTCCCCCTCCATGCTGGCAGAGCACCCCCAGGGGCAGCTCTGCCCTGCTAAAAGGAGTGTGATGATACTTCTCACCATTCCTGCTGTTCTAGGTTTCCCCTCTCTCCAGGAGGAATGCACTAGCAGGATGAAAGACCTGACTGTGGTCCTAAGACCACAGGCTTTGTTCCAACAGCAAACACTACTAAGACCTCAGTCCTAAGACCACAGTCTTATCACATCTGAAAATTTTCCAGCACAGGATATAAAAAGGTTCCTCACATTTTGCAAATAAACAGAATCTCCAGCTTTCAAGGCATCCCAGGGAATGATGCTCATTTCTACAGCCCACTCTGAGCACAATGCTTGCAAGGCCATTAGCACTTCCTCAGTTTTGTTGGATGCTCTTAATTATGCCTGACTCAATTCTAAACCTCAGGATAAGAGGAATGAAAAGCTAGGTTTTTCCACTATCAAGTGAGAGATCCTTTTGCTGTTCATGAAGAATGGCAGTGGAAGGTGTGGTATGAAAAGAATTCTACCTCTCAGCCCTGAATAAAAGCAGCACCAGTAATTTACAAGCAGGACATAAGGGGCAAGTGGTTAGGTAGTTGGCAAAGAGACTTAGAAACTGCTTGCCTAACTTCAAGTGAGGTCACAAGTCACTGAGGCCAAAATCCCACAAAATACTGGGAAGAGCTACTGGCACTTAACTCACACTCGGTAACACCTTTCAAATGCAATGTTAAATCCTCTTTCTAAGGGATTTTCACTTACAGCAGTATGACATGCTACTGTGGCATTCAAACTGCTGAGAGAGGCACGAAGCACCTGATCACTTAAATTACAAATTTTACTCTCCCATTAGAGCTTTATGCTTCATCTGCCATTGACAGAATTTGCCTGATACCTAAATAGAAACTTAATTAAAAGATTCTTCCCTCCCTCCCCTGAGGATCTGGTATTAGACTTACAAAATACACTGTAAAAAAAATAAAATTAATTTTAAATAAGGCTCGAATGCAGACTTTTCTCACTGATACAGGTCAGTGGGTGACTGAGTCTATTAAGACACTAGTCTATAATTACAGGAGAGAGTGCTACAGCTCTCCAAGGTCATTGAGAGGTTTTTCATAAAACTAGGATAAAAATCTACCTGTCTGTGAGCCCAAACAGTAAGGAAAGGAATCAATGCTCACATGTTCATGCACTGCCTATACAGTGCAAAAAGTGCAAACTCGATTTCACACTTAACCTCAGGAAACAAAAGCACTTCAAACTACAGTTTTAATTGTTGTGACTGCTCTGTGTCCCCACCTTGTATTCCCCCACCTGCTTAACATGGTTTCTGCTCTCTGCACTCATCCAGCTCAGCTTCCCCAAGGACACAACTATGTGACCCACGTCCACATAGCTGCTCTCAAGGCCTGCAAGTAAGAAACTGGAAAATATTTTGTTAAAAGCCCCAGAACAAGAAGTAAGGAAATTCTTTCGTACACCATAGTTGTTCGAATAAGGTCTGAAAGAGATTAGAAGGGCACAGGGAGGTTTGTTCATGTTTTTATCTTTCTCCTGCAATCCTCTAAGTGGGCAGCACAAAGAAGTAAAGCCCCCTGTTTATCAACACAGAATGCACAACAACTGTGCCAAAGCCAAACCAGCACTTCCAGGAGTTTATCTTCACAAGAGAGGGGAAGATAGCCAACTAATATACCTCCTCAAGGTCAACGGCTCTGTCATTTAGTAATGCAGACAAATCGTGATCTTCATGAAGTTTTGGCCTCTGATAAGTGCTACAGACACTCCAGTCACAGCACTGGTCATTCAGGTTTGCAGGTTACATCAGAAGGAACTGGAACTGATCCAAAAGCTCCTTTCTTATTGGAAACTAATCATTCACCCTGTAACATTCTGTCAACTAGTAATATTAATACCACCCTCGCTTCCTGGACTTTGGGAACAGGCCAACTCTCACTGCAAATATAGATCACAAGCAGAGTTAGATCAACCCTGAACTGCAAAATATTGATTATTTCCTATTTCATGATTTATCTCTCTGTCTTTAGACCAGTAAAATCCTCCAAAGAGATGCAGCAGGCTATACCAGAAAAATAAGTACTTCCAATACTTTTTCAAACCACGTTTCTACCTGTGACTATACACTCCACAAGCTCCAGTTGAGACAAGTTATGAAGCACATGACCTGATGTTATCCAGGGAAGTTAATGGGATGACACATGCTCTTGAGGTCAGTTGCACATTTACATACTTAACCCGATCCAGCAACACCACCAGTACAGAACCCAGTGCCAGAAGCCACAGGCAGATCGAGGTGATTTCCAAGTGCTAACACCTTTGCTTCCCCTACACCACGCTGAAAAGGTGTGATCTGAAGAAACACAATGGCAACCTTCCCAAAATAGCTGCAACTAAACAAACTGGTTACACATCAACTATCCCAACCAGCTCCACACGGTCACACAAAGCCCCAGTACTACCAGGTGAAACTGCAGATTAGTGATGAGACGACAAATTCAACACCAGGAAAGGCTGCTGGCTCTCTCCATGGACATGGGCACAGGCATGCCCATGACAGCAACAAGATTCCCAAGGATGGACTTCTAGAAGCCTAGAACAGAGCAAGGGGATTGGCACCCAGTTTCTCCATCATAAGAACCAACACATGTTTTCTGACAGTATTCTTGCAGCTAAGCAAAGCTGCTCTCTCAAGGGCAATGATCATAACCCAGCACTACCACAACCCTCTCCAGTGGGCTGAGATAAATGACAGCTCTGGGAACCTGAGCTCAGAGCTACTACTCCTTCTGCTGTGGCAGACACGCTGCCGTGGGGACTGGCAATTGGCTGCTCAAATGCTCAGGCATGGGAAGATGAACTTTTCCTGCCCACATTATGTGAAACTCACTGTTGCTTTCCTTCACAGAGATGGTACTCAACTCCAAGAGCCACTCCTGTAGCTGCATGAAGTTTATCAGACCTGCCAAGTTTTATTACATTGAATTTTATTATCTACAGTGAGTTTGAAAGTTGAGGCCAGACATGGCTATCATACTACTGCCAGTCAAAATCTGCTTTTGAAACATCCTGGTGTGAAAATACCCTCCATTTGGCACCACTTAAATTAACAGTTTACAGTATTTCTGCTGTATGAAGGAGTGCAAAGGCTCAGAAAGGGCTGTGTTAAGCCACATTAGAGCAAAATAATCAAAGTGAAGCAAACTGCTTCACACCTTTTAATTTTGTGCTTGGTTCTGCAGTCCTTGCAATGTAAGAGCAAAACAAACTTAGACAAGGAAACTAGCGTAACGCTGCTAATGTTCAACGCATCATCACAATCCTGATAGTCTGTGGCCACAGTGACTCCCAGGCTCACAGGAGTATGGGCAATCAAGTCAATATTCTGTAAAAAGAAAGCTGCTAGTCCCGTTTATCTGAAGAGATGCCTGAAAACATCAACTTCAGATCCCACTTAGGTAGTACCCTTAAATTTCAGTCTCTGGTTTGCAGACCAGTCTTGTGATTTCTGCATGAGAGTTAGAGCTAACTAAAGAAATGAAGTTTTGAGGTGAACAAATTCATTGGCAGTTTCAGATCAAATTATGCAAATACTTTCTCCTTCAGCAAAAATGGAAATTTCCACTAACACCTCAGCTCATTTAAATTTCCATTTCCATTTGACTGTTTTCTTTCAGAAGAAATTTATAAAAAGGTAATGTAAAGGGCAAAGAAAGCTTTTTGTACGGACTCTGGAATAATTTTTCTTCTGATATGGCCAGCCACTGGCTGAGCCAGAAGTGTCTCTCGCACTGCTCTACTGTCTAGTGATACACCATGATTTTCTTTTCTTTCCTAGTCTAACAAAGGCAAACGACATACACTGAAACTATCAGCTGTAGTTCTGTAGAAGTGTGTTTTCAACAATTGTTATTCAGTTTTTTTGGTTGCTGGCTTACAAAAAAAAAATCTCAACACATAGCATTTTCAACATACAAGTTATGTTTCACGATGCGACCAAAAGCTGAAGAGGACCTATGTGGTCAATAGGATTGCTGGTTTTTACAAGTGCTTCTTGTAAAGAATCTGAAGGATCTTACAGCAAAAAGGCAGATGGTTCATCGATTTCTTAAAAAAAAAAAAAAAAGAGAAAGTCATACTCATACCAATGTTCTTCATCCCAAGATTATTAATTACTTTTGAGGCCTTACATCAGAGAAGCCTTAACACGCATTTCCAACATGTATTTCACCTTGAATTCAGTGTTCAGTTCTGGTCCCCTCACTACAAGGGTAACATTGAGGTGCTGGAGTGTGTCCAGGGAAGGGCAGTGGAGCTGGTGAAGGGTCTGGAGCACAAGTCTGATGAGAAGCATCTGAGGGAGCTGAGGGTGTTGAACCTGGAGAGAAAGAGGCTCAGGGGAGACCTTACCACTCTCTAAAAATGCCTGAAAGAAGGTTGTGGTGGGGTGTGGGTTGGGCTCTTCTCCCAGGTAACAAGTGACAGAACAAGAGGAAATGGCCTAAAGATGCACCAGGAGAGGATTAGATTAGATGTCAGAAAAAATTTATTCACAAAAAGGATTGTAAAGCATTGAAACAAGCTTCCCAGGGAAGCAGTGGAGTCACTGTGCCTGGAGGTATTTAAAAGATGTGGAAATCTGGCACCTGGGGACATGGTTTAGCAGTGTGGCAATGCTGAGTTAATGGGTGGACTCAATGATCTTAAAGGCTTCTTCCAACCTAAACAATTCTGTGATTCTATTCCATGCAACATCACACAGAATAGCAATTAGGAACCGAAGAGGTGCCTTAGGGACAGCTCACTATGGAAGGGAAAAGACAAAAAATCTAGAGTGTGCTGCACTGGATGTGATTATCTAAGACAAGGTGTGAATACACACAGCTTTATGCATATCTGCAAGATCTGACCATATGCCACTCAGTTGAGTTCTTTACCTCATTTTTGTCATAGCATTGTATCTGTGTCTTACAGTGGCACACTGAACACTGGCAATGCCAATATACACAACCAAACTGATGCCAAAGGCACTACACTGATTTAACACCTATTTAGGCTTTGACCCACGGATGGAAAATCAGTGTTAAAAAACATAATCAAAAACTGTCTTTTATACTGCCAAAACAAGTTCTTGGCTAGGATTTTAAAAAATTCAGCTCTGGACCCAGATCTGCTTTGTGGCACAAACTACAGTATCTCTTGCTTTACAGCCAAAAGGTTTTCAGAATTATTTTACTGACTTAATTTTTACTTTTTAAAGTTGAGTCAGTGTTTTCTTAACTTTTGCCTAAGTGCCTTCATTGTCAGGTGTCTTTCAATGGAATGGTTACTGCTTTGGGTTTTTTTTTGCCAACCACAAAAATGATCCAAACATTTTACTAAAGCAAGCCATAAATTTAAAAAAAATGCTTCATGTTTTGCCAAATGCTTCATGTTTTGCCAAACAGCACGGATTGGAAAATTAATTTTCTATTTTTTAAACCCCTCCTTCACACTATGCTCTCTATTTTTTAAGCCATGAAGCCTCTGCCAGTTTCTTTCATACCAAGCTTGCAGAACACCTGCCAGAATGTGTTCTTTGCCAATAAACAGGATCCTTAAGTGCCACGATGATTAAAAAAATAATGTAAAGATCAATACAAATAATTGGTACTGCTGTTCCTATTATTAACATTCATGCTTCTTTACTCTGTTCTCATCTTCTGGAGCAGCTGCCTCTAGAGAAGAGCGAAGAGAGAAGAGCCAGCAGGTGGCACTCCAGAATACAAACCACCAGGCACGAGGGCTAGCAGAACCAAGGAAGCCAGTTCTGCTTGGCTCCCACTACACCTTTATCACCTCTCAGGAGGTTTGGTTTAGGATGACCATCTCCACCTTCCCTCTCCCAAACAGCAGGAAAAGTGCTGCCAGTCCCAGCTTTTACCTTGCTGCTGGATGGGATGCACCAGCAGGCTGGGATGCACCTTGTGCAGTCCTTTCTAGAAGCAACTAAGGGGTATCAGCACACCCAAAGCACTGAGCTCATTATTCTCTCCCTGACCAAGGGGAGAGCTCCCACAGGTCAGGTAGAGAGGCTTTTCCACCTTGTGCATGCAGAAGTGCCAGCACCTTGCTGCCTCTCCCCTACTCTGCTACACTCCTCCCAACACAGGACAGAGCTGAAAGAATGCTGGCTTTTTCTGCTTTAAGACAGCACCACCAACAAAAAACCAGATCTCAACAATCAGGAGACCTGTTCCTTTATGTTTATTTTTACCTGTGCCCTACACACACACCAAACAGCAACAGCGCTCACCTACATGGCTAGGAAGTGTCACTACAGATGCTTCCCCACAAGGCACCAGGATGAAGAAACCGACCCTGCTCTGGAACCTTCTGCTTTGCCCCCACACTTGTACTCCTCCCACAGCAAAGCCAGTCACACTAACACTTCCTCTAATCAAACACTGACTGCCAGTAAAACCTCTGTCTAGATCTTCCAGCAGCCAGAATAAATCCACCTCAAAGAGCAGTGGCCCACCTGGTTTCTACATCTCTCATACAACTCTTAACAGCAATCACTTAATTTTGCTCGTGCTGAAAACACTCCCAATCCTTTAATGCTCAAAATTAGGCCCTTTAAAACACTGTGCAACCTGAAGTACACAGAAGGAGGCATCTTTAAACCTAGAAGGATTGTGCCACTCCCTTAGAAAATGAAATTTTAAAGAAAAACTGTAAGACAGTTGTTTTATCCAACTCTGGGCATCAAGCACAACAGTCAGCCTTTAGAGAGGTAATGAATTGCTTCAGTTGACAAAGATACAATTTTCACATCATTCTATCCTGGAAAAATTTAGAGTTTAAAAGTACTGAAGGGTCATACGAGTGGGCAGAAAAAAAAAAAAAAAAAAAAGCCTGCATTTTTATCGAAAGTCTTTAAGAATTACCTAAAACCTATACAAACATGGAAAATAACTAGCCCTCTTACAATAAGCCAAGTATTTACTGCTTAAACTCTCCTTAAAGGCAAAGCTGTACCATAGGATCCATCTGCTCATGTGAAAATAGCAGAAAAGATCTGTCATAAAGTAATTTCCTTTCCTCTCCTGTATATGTCAGTGGATCACTGCCATTTCCCTGCCCCCTCCCTCCAAACTGGACCCCAAATATAAATAGACACAAAACTGGAAAACTTTAAGGTCATATCTGTGGATATGAGCAACAAATAAAACCAAAGTAATGTGTCCTTCTTGCAGAACAGGGCCCACAAGCAGTGCCATGACATCCACTGCATTTAGGAAATTCCTTTGTATTTAGAATTTCAAACTCATTTCCTCACAAGCTATAAACACCTTTTTTCTTGATGGTTCACTAGTATCACCCACTGAAAGAGGCACAATTCAGCACAAAGTTTATGTGTTCTATGCTCTGCACACAAGTTTGCTCAAAACATGTTTTCAGAATTAGTTATCTTTAATACACAAAGATGGGCTGACGGCATGGAAAGAAGAATGAGGCAACTGTTCATGCTTACTCTGCCTTCCTAGCTGCTATCTCTCTGTGGATATACCATAAAATATTCACCTGTGGAAAACAAATTATGAGGCATACTTGTAACCCATACCCAGAGCAGCAATGAGGTGTGTAACTGCCTGGTTAATACCACAAGTGTTTCCAAGTTCACAAGTCACACAGCTGCTGCTCGAAGAACTTACCTGAATCTCCTGCTCCCACGGATGTCCCTGAACACATGCATGCATGCTCTCCTCCATATCCCTCCCACCTGATGGGGAAGCAGAACTAAGGGGTGATGAGGCTTCAGTATTCTCCTTGCTATTAGGTGCAATAAACCTCCATCTCATAGTGAGGAGACAGCACTTAGTGTGGACTCTCAGGAGCTTTAATGTTGCCAAGCAGCAAAAAGCAGGCAAGTGCACTTTAAGTAGTTTCAGAAAGGCACACAATTCTCTGGCACTGACTAGTCAATAGACGTGAAAAGGGTCAATCCCTTTGTCAGTTCTGTGATTCTGTGAAATTTGGAAAAAATATCATATTTCATGGAAGTGGGACACCAAAGGAGGAATATTAGAATGAAAGCTTCTTGCTTTAAAGAAGCAATAATTTTATTCACCTGTAATTTTTTTTAGCTTAATTTTTGCAACTCAAACTCGGATTTTGCAAGCAGACTTTCAGGCTCCTCAAAATAAAGAGCACAGGTGCAAGACAGGTGAGTTGTACCATCATAAGAATAAAGGAGTAAGACGTCTTACAAGAAAAAAAAAATTATTAAATATTTTCATTCCCATATGTTGAGTGCATAACCACTCTAAAGAAAGCAGCAGAGGTCACTGAAATGCACAGGCCTTTCCTGATGGAAAAATGCTATTGTATATTGTTTAAAATGACACAAAAGAAATCAGCATGAATGCTAGAAAATGAGACCTTGAAAGGAGCGAGCTGAAAAACTCCAACTCAGCATTATATCCTGATTTTAAAATGCACAAGTACAGGTTATGGACCTCTGTGTCCCTCTTCATTTGAAAAAGCAACAGTATTATAATTTTATTAAAGGACAAATTTGTAGATTCTTATCACTTCCTGAAATTGCTAGTTCATGATCCCTAATTTTTCTTGCTCTCATTTCATAACCACCCATTAACATAGCAGAGAGTTTCTCCAATGGACAACATAAAGGAGTTTCAGCCAGCAGAGGAAGCAGCAGCACACGGATGTAAACCTGTAACACTTGAAAAAGTGAATCAGGTTCCTCAAAATATGAAGGGGTTTTTGCTGCAGCTCCTCCAGGAGCTACATCCATAAAATTCCTGTAGTTGTGGGACTATGTTTCCACTGCCCCTCACTAAAACCGTCACCTTTGGGTCACACTAACTCCAGACAGAAGGACACAAGGAAGGAAAGCCAGCATGCCACACAATTCTAACTTTTCTTCAAATAACTCCTCACTACCATAAGTAGCCCAGCTCACACCTTCTTGTGTCAGGGATGCAGCTGCATCAGAAGGGATCTGCACAGTACCTCAGTGCTCCAAGAGGTAAATCAATGCGAGGGAGCTTCTTCTCTAAACTGCTTTAGAACATGAGCAAAATAAACTCTTAAAATGCACATTTTCTTACCAAAATGCTTTTCACTTATTTACCTTGCCTTTTTGCAAAGATATTCAGGAGCACCAATACGATAGCATGAATTAATTTATTTTACGCATGAAAAGAATTATAAATTTATACATGAGCTTAAGGAAATGTATCACAGACATTTTGTAGGTGAACATACAATTTCCTTAAAGCTGTGAAAACCAGCCTGGGTCCAGTTCTGCCAGCATTTCTTTCTGCCACTGACCACTCCATATGATGCAGTTCCACTGAGCTGGGTGAAGTTCCTTTCACAGCAACTGCTCTCAAGAGATTTGAGCCAGACTTGCCCAGGAATACTTCCAGTGGAGATGCCGTCCTGGACAAATTCCCAAATGCCAGCACATGTGACATGTGCTGTCTGAGAGGAATAGACTTTCCCAACCTTTAGATAAAGAGGAGGAAGACTAAATCTCAAACATTCCGCAAAAGCTTTCAAAGAAGACAACCACCGGATTTTTTAAGACCACCTCAAAATCATCCTGACATGCCCTAGATTTCATGATCTATTTTAAAATTCCCTTTCAACTACTATTACTTGTGTTTTCTGTAGAAATCACACAAACAGGGAGAGTGGCAGCTTCCAAGAGATTGTAAACTGAAAGGCAGAAGACACCGTGAAATTGAGAGGATTAAAAAATCCAAGTTTTTGTATGCTTGAAGACTTTCAGGAGGGTCATTTTTCTTTCCAAAGGCAGTTGCTAATTAGCCAACCATAAAAGTAGTAGTTGTAAACAGTCCTTGTAAAAATAGCTCATTGCTTATTGAAAGCAAATTTGTAACACAACTTCACTGAATTCCAACTAATTTGCTATTGCTGACCAGCTTCTCTCTTCTAGATATCCTTAAACTTCATACTGACACATCTACTGACTATCGGCCTGTTCAATTAACACAATTTCAGCATTTCTACTGATTTCTATTTTAAGAAGGGAATCTTATCTACTTCAGAAAGTAAAATCTGAAGTCTGAAGAGTAGTTTATTCCTGTTCTCAGTCTAGCTCCATTCCACATGTCAGAAATATTTATTCCAAACAAGAGGTCACCTCAGGCAAATCATATCACATCCCCTACTTGCTACACTTTGAACTTACAACTAACTGCAGTATCCTAGAATCACACTTCACTAGTGTGGGACAAGCCCCTAAAAGTGGTGCTTTGTGCTCGCAAATTAAGCCAAGATGATGAATTAAAAATACAGAAAAGTGAGTTTTCATAAAAATTTATGAATTTTCAAATTAACACCTTATGAATGATATGAAATTAACAGCTATGCCACTTGCATTAAGGGAAGTGGTGTCTCTCTACTAAATACTGGAAATCTGGCAATCCATTTTCAGAACTGTGAAATGCTGCTCACTCCAGCTCAAGGTACTTGAATACAGGATGACCCTTGTTCCCAACCTCCAAAACAGGGATCTGGCTTCCCAGCTAGACTGTATTTCCCATAACCACAATGGCAACTCAACTTTAAAAGAGGAAATGGAAGTCAGTTATAAAGCCAAACCCCAAGGGAAGAATGGGAAATAAAGTATGCTAATTACAGTTCCCACAGGATATGGTGTTAGCATTCCTAAATCTAATACTTGAGTTCTATTTTTCAGTGAAAGGATATTGGGGGGAGGGTTCTATGAGTCATGGGGCAGGGCATTGATGGGCCCATTAACAGAAGAGGATATGGGGGGGGGGGGGGGGGCAGTGTCCCTCCATAAAATAAACCAATGAACTTTGACAAAATTAGGATGCAGAAAAACTCTTCCAGAAGGCAATGCAGGGCAAATCTTCAAACCAGCTTAAAAATCAACTGAAGAGGCAAACAACTTCATCCTTGTACTGCTCAGAAGCTAAGGAGGAGGGATTTTTCCAAGAACCTTTTTCTTGAACCTTTGTAGCAACAGATCCCTGATCCCATCCTTCACCATGCAGTTCTTCCCATTTTTGCCTTAAAGGACAATCACTACACAGGACTGGATCTTTACACACTTAACTCACCAAAACCCCTCAAGGCTTTAGCTAGCTTGCACCAGCCTGACAGAAAGCCCTTGATGTACAGTCTTCATGGTGGTGCCCCAGTGCTTGACACTGAAGTGCAATGGAATTAAGAGAGGGTCACAGCTTCTGGATGCTGCAAGCTCACCATTTCCTCATGCCACTAACACCTTGCCCTCTAATAAGAATATAAATATGTCAAGGCTTAGCAATGGGACAAGATAGCCAAAACACAGCAAGAACCTCATTAAACACGGGGGGGAACGCAATCTTTTCATCATCTCCAGGATCTCTGTGCAAGTTACCACAATGAAAAAAAAAAACAAACAACAGAACTATTCAAAGAATTAGGTACAAACAATCTAGCCTGATGCAAGAACTCATTATTTCAACACAATCCAATAATCTAGCATATCAGTCACGCTGATAACCTGTTCTTTTCAATGGCCCCTTGTTCTTCTCCTTATTCTGAAAAAAGGTTATTCCAAGCTGCAATGCACCTGGAGAAGCAATGAATGTGTCAAGCATGCCTCCATCACAGGGCTAGCTCACCTACGCAAGAGGGGCTGGCTTGAGAATTACTGCAGTCTCTCCAAGAGGTATCTAGTGCTTACTTTCCTCAAGGAAGAACCTCAGACCAAAGATAATATTTAAATTAACCCTTTTGCAGACAATCTTTCAACAGAATCTCAAGAGTAGCTGCCTCAAAGGGATCTGGGGAAGGTAACTAAGAAAGTGAGTCTGTCGACTGCAGGTTTAAATTCCCAGCAAAGATTACATCACCACCATCAAAAACTTAGGGGGTACTACTTTAGAAAAAGTTGAAACATGCATAGCTGCAATACTGGGTCTGAGATCTGCAATTCAGAACTGTGTATTACTACAGTTATGCACTGGAATGAACATCTAAACTATTAATACTGACATTCATGGAGATCTCAGCTTTACCTGCAATAGCAAGATCTAAGCTGGCCTAAATTTAGCTTCAAACAAGCCTTCAGTTCAAATTGAGCTGCATGCAACAGGGTCAGGACTTCCCCAAGCCACATGCCAGCAGCAGACTCAGTGAATCCACAGGAGAACCTGGGTATGCTCACAGCAGAAGGAAACTTTTCTTCACTAAGGGTGAATCTGACTAAATTACAATATTCTTTTCACTTCTCCCAGATTAAAGTTTCAAGTACCAGGAATTTCAGTAGTTCAGGAGAGCTTCACCAATGTCTCCTCCTTAACCCCATTCCACTTTGAAGTGCATAATTCAATATCCAGGTCAGAAAGGAAAAGTGAGTGTGAGGGGAAGGAAGTTCCTGTTCCTGCTCCAATCAATGTTTAATTATTTTACATTAAAAATTAATTTGAAAAGGGGCTATAATCCAGGCAGCCTAATGGGTTTACCTATGAAGAGAAAAAGATCCATGATCAAAAGCTGCTAGACAAAGGTGGGAACGCCACCTTAGCTTCCTTTGGGCCAAGCATCAGACCTAAGTCAGAGAGATCAAGCCCTAGCTCCTCCACTGCTTACAACTCAACAGGAAGGAATACAAAAAAGCAGTTCAGCTGATTTTTGTGCAACAGAAAGAGGGATACTGACTTACAAGTCCTCATCTTGATCCTCCCTTGTAGCCGGTTTATGTGTCCTGATTTAGGATGCCAGCTTTTGCAAATCCCATTCCACCTTTCCTCTGGGCATTGCACAAGAAACTTGTTATATGCATCCCATAGAACACAGAGTCCCCCGAGGTTTGGTACTGCAGTACTTTAAATCTTTTGTGGACCAACTCTTTTGCAAATGTGCCCAAGTTGCTTTAATGTTTTGAAAACCATGTGATTAATGCTACAAATGACAGCCAACCCAACTGAGCCAAACACTGAACATAAAGTACTGTACCTTCCCATCCACTGTTCCCCCTCAGCTGAAAGAAGTCAGGAGGGTGCAGAGTTTCAGATACTCATCTGAAGCCACAGACAGAGTGAAGAGTTAGTCAGTATAAAGAAAAAATGGAGCTATTCAGAGGCATTTCACAAGCAGAAGAAAAAAAGTCAGCAAATAAATTATCTGTAGCAAACAGCCCACATGCAGTTAGTTTCTGATTTAATACATCTCAAGAACAGGACAAGCTAGCATATTTCCTTGCCAGTTAATGAAAGCCCTACAAATAATCATACTGCCATAAAAAGGTTAAAAAGGCTGGGTGGGCGGAGGCATTCTCTTTGCAGAATTCAGGAGCTGCATCTCCTGTGCAAACAGGAAGCCATGACCTGGGCTGTCCCTCCGGCCAGGGGCCGGACAGGGACTCACTGGGCTGCCCATCCAATCAGGCAGCACCAAGGCAGCCAGCAGCACATCAGCTGCCAGGCAGGATGCTGCAAAGCTCTGGGAAAAAACCTGCCCCAGCATGGCCATCATTCCCTGAAAACTGGGGTTCAGCTTTTAAAATCAAAGCACGTGTGACTGTGTCTCCATCTCAACCACGAGTGTCCATCCACAGCACCCATAACAAAAATTAATTTTCAAAACAAGCTGCTTGATTACCTTTTTGTTATTTTTTATGATTCCTCATTCAGTGAGTGGCACCATTACTGCCTTCAGCTAAAGCCACATGTGAGGGACAATACACCAGGCAGCTTTCACTGTGTGAAGTGAGGGTAGACAAGAGGGGGGCTTTTCTTTCTAGAAGCAGATGAACTCCCACTCAACAGTTAATTCAGACTCTAAGCTATTTTCACCAATCACTTCAAAGTTAAATAATTATCCCATTTAAAGAAATCTAGCAATTATATTCTGCATTCCCCCCCTCCCCAGCAGCTTATGACAATATTCATCTTGTCCATGATGTCTATTATCTGCTATATAAATATTGATGATCTGAGTAATTGCTGTTCTGTAGATATGCTTCTCAAAGATATAAATTTCTCTGCCTGAAGTAGGCTGCTGACAAAGTGCTTTCCTCCTTTTGCATGGCAATGAAACATTACTGGAAGTGTCACTGGGAGGGAAGAAATTAAAAAAGCAGCGAGTAACAACAGCCTTTGAAGAGGAGAAATTATGTTTGTGCTGGGAAGACCAAATAGTAGCAAAGAACAATGAGTTAGCTAAGCTGGTATTCAGGCATCTTAAGTTTAGCTTATGCTGTGCCAACACCAAGCACAGCTGAAAAGGAAAGCAATCCTCTGGACTCAGCGATGGCTACCACTAAACCGGGCAGGCCTAGTGTAGAGACATGTTGTGTACAACACCCACGCTGTACCCTTCCCATGGTGGCAGGAGTTACCTCTTCTCGATCAAAATCCAACCAGAAAACCAAGCCAACCTTGTGCTGGAGGAAGCACACCACACTGAACATCATGCTGGGACAAACAGGCAATGTTTGTCCAATGCCACCCTGTAAGCTTTGCCAGCACAAGGCCAAAGTGTCATACAAAACAAAGATGGTCTTGACGCAGCCCAACATTCATCCATGGACACCACAGGCACAAAACACAGCATTGCTTGGATATGTTTTTACTGGTTCAGTGCATTAGCCCAGCAGGCTTTGTGAACTTCCATCACTAAAAACACCCCATTGCCATGTTCTAGCTCATCTGATCATACTGCCCTCTAGTCTGGCTATACAAAGACCTGATTTTGAGAGAACCCTCACAATGGCACACGGCCTTACACTTCCAGACTTGAAACTTGCCTCTGGACAGTAAACAGTATGTGATAGATGAAAGCTCTACCTTAGCAGACACAGACTTCCTACAATACAAAACCTGAGTCTGAACCTCTCAGTAAAATTACCCCTCTGGAATTATGGGTCAAGAGATGATTTTTTTCAGCCATGTAAAATTTGGCAAAGTTTATACTAAGAGAGTTTCCTTGTAGAAATAATCTAAGGTCTTCACCAATCATTTACAGTATCTGGAAATAAACACTGGGTGAAGACCTGTATTAATTTTTTTTTAAATCTTTTGGACTTACATGTGCGAGAGAAATTAAGAGGGAACTGAAAATCTGCCTGATTTACACCTGCCTTACTGAAGTTTAGGAAATGTGTGGAGAGGATGGAGAAGGCATCAGGAGAAAAGACACCAGACTCCCTACAGGAGCTGGAGGCCAGGGCAGGGGCAGGAGGTGGGTAGGGACAGAGTGAGCAGGAAGAGAGGGGGAACACAGATAACGTGCAAGCAACACTGGTGTGTCCAGAGGTGGAGAGAGAGGAACGGAAAGCTTGTAATGAGCAAAAGAAGTACATCTGGGAGTCTTATTTCTCTGTTGCCTTGTTCTAACAACTACATAATAAGCCACTATACATAATCACAGCAGCCACAATTTTTTTATATATATATTATATGCACATGAACAGACTCAAAGTAGTTACTAAATACTCATACAATCTATCTTCTCCCTGCAACACTGAATGTTAAACCATCTGCTTTTTCAGTGGATCCCTTGTCATATAATTAACACCCCTTCGAGTTTCTTTCCTTCCCTCATAATTTCTACAATGCTTTGGGGTTTAAATGTTACAATCTCTCATAACAACTGCTGTACATCTCTGGATTTTGAAGGGAAGTTGCTTCCAAGAGAAAATTAAAGGCTGAACTCTTACCAGTAACTCTGGGCATGCTTAACTAATACTAAGCCACATAGCATAGCCTAATTAGTCCAATAGGTCTTTTTAAAAAAATCCACATGACCTCAGTTCTTACACTGAGTCATTTTGGAGATCAGTTGAAACAGAGCCCTGAGTAACTCTGTAACACCAACAGCAACTGCATTATTTGAAGTGGACTGGATCTGAACTACAACAATCACATAACCCCCACCACCTCACCTTCATTTTTTTCCCCTCTTCTGTTTTTAAGACAAGATATGTCTAGTGATCTCCAGCAAGTAGCCTGTCTTAATTGCATGGTCTCCTATATTTCTCAGAACTACTTTGTTCATGTGCAGATTAGTTGTAACACATGCTAAATGCACATGGAATACTCTACTGCTAATGCAAATTACTTTGCATGTAAACACAAAATGCAGGTGGGCCAAACCACTAACTGCCCAATTCACAAGCACAGACTTCATACTCTCAAGCTTTTACATGCATATTAATTTCAATGCACTGAAATGTAAAACCCCTTTAAGAAATGTGCCTCAAATCTAAAGTGTTCGCATTCCTGAGTCACTAGAAAGTGAAATTAAATTATTTTCTAGGTCGTTCTTAACCCCTTGTTTCACTGTGAAATCACGGTCACATAACTTTACTAAAGCAATGTCTGTCCAACGCATCTCTTCCTGCACAGCAATGTCAATCTGGAGTGTGACAAAACACAGTCTCCACACACCACAACTTCATGGCCAAATTTCCTCAGAGAGGATGCAAACCAGCAGTATTCCCAGCTCAGTGTGTTTTCATGAAGAGAGTAGCAAGCTTCATCACAGCTGTGCCAAAGTCGCTATGTCCACAAAAAGAAATGCTTCATTGGGTTTGTATCCTGCTACAGTCTCTCTCACGGAGATATGAAAATGCAATTTCACTATAAAAATAAGTACAGTGGAGTGAATAATTTCTTGCACTGGGCACATGGCCATCTAATTTCATTGCTTCCAAAAAGCTGCTGTATGAAGACCTAGGAAGCAGACTGTGTGGACTGCAGACCCTGCTTCTCCAGCTCTTTGGGTTTGCCTCAGCTTTCCCGGGGAGAGCAAGGGTTGCAGCACGGTGTCTGTGCCTTCCAGATGCTGAGCACCCTTTCTCAACAGGTAAGGGCAGGGGCACCTCCCTCTACCAGTGCAAGATCTGTAATGAGGCCTTGCAGTGGCAGCCAAGGCACCAGGAAAGAGGGAGCCTTGAACTGTGATGAAGGAAGAGCTAAATCATCAAGATGCATCCTCAAAGTAGCACAGAGACCTGTGCTGTTTCAGGAGCAGCAGCACACCTCCTAGTCTTTCCCTTTGATAGAACAGAACTACCCTGCACCAGCTTTTTACAGGAAAGGTGTTCACAAGAAGAGATTTTGCCAATACTTGGAGTTCTGTGCTTTACAAAGCTATCAAAATCCAGTCAAAAGACTGACAGAAAGCGTATGAGCACTATTCTAATTAAATTTATTTACTTTATGTACTTCGAATACAAAGCACCAGCTACCAAATACATCACCAAATAATTCAAAGAAACCTAACAAGCAGTTTGAGATTGCATGCAGTCTGTTGAAATTGCTACTCCTACAAACCTCTTTCTTCTTGATTTTTGGCTACAGAAGGTAACGTGACAGCAATCTATCTTAGAACATAAAATAAGATGATGAAATGGGGGCATTTAAAAAAAAAAAAAAAAGGCAATACAATACAGTTCATGAACCCATGTGTTTACCAAAGAACATGTTTAGCTATTTCCTTTTATGCAGCGCTAAAGAAATGCAACTTGCATTTCCTCTGTTTATGATTCTTGCAACTTAAAACCTTTTCTTCTTCAGCTAATGCTTAGATGGCCCCCAGTTTGCACTTTGAGAATATTCCAAGAATATTCAAGTTCCAGATAGTCTAAACCATGTATCCTGACACACAAGACTAATCCCCACTTCCTATGTGCACTACAACCAAACCACATTTCTGTTTTCAGATGAAGTTGATCTTCAAAAGCTTTAAAAATGTATTGAAATAAGACCAGCAATAAATTTGGGATTGCCTTGAGGAGGAATAGGAGTGGTCAGTCCTCTTTGTACTTCTCTCCAAATGTTGACAGTTTTGTGGTTTTTTCCTTTTTTTCTTTTGCAGTAAAGCTCAGCTGGTTTAAACAATTGTCTTCAATGTTCACACAAGAGAAAAGAGGAAGAGCTGATGCAAGAAGCTTTTCCTTTTGGGCAGTTCAGAGTTTTCAGTGCTCTGGCTTATGTTTCTGCCTGCTTGGAGCTTCAAATGGAAAACTTTCATGAGAACCACTGGAGGTCACAAAATGCTGCCAGAAATCAGATGCAGGCAGATAAGATGCACTAAAGAAGCAACACCCCCAAACTGTCTGCTCCCTGACATTACTTTTCTTTTTTCTTGCCTGCAAATCTTGCCACAATTGGAAAAGTGGCAAGAAAAGAAAATGTGGTCACAGAGTAATTACTTAACACGGGTTTTGAAAGTACAGTCAAGGACTTTCCTCCCTTGGAAAAGACACATTTCATAAAAAGTTCAGAATTTCTGTCATGTGTGGCAGTACTGAAACACTCAAAGTTTCATCCACCTAGACAACTGCATGCATCCCCTTCACTGAACAAGCAAGCCATGCTGAAATACAAAAGGATCTGCATCTATCACAGGATGATTTGATTTACAAAAGGGGGAAGCTGATACATCTCAAAAGTATGCAGCACATCACACCCGCGACTCCAGACCCTCTTAACGCAGTCCCTGGCTTTTGCTCAGACACGTGTCATGAAGGAAATGGAGAGGCTCCCAAACTGTGACGCAGGTCAGGACGCTCAAAGAGGTGCATTGCACACTTCAGAACTAAGAGTTGCCACCACCTGTAGCACTAATTAATAGCAAAAATAAAAATAATAATAAAAAAAAAGCCAATGAGCTGAAAGAAAATTAATTACTCAAGGCTATTCAATACCCTAAACTAGTTTTTTATATGAACAGCAACTGTGCTGTAAGTTAGAAAAGGATATGCAGGGGCAAGAAAGTGGAAAATTAAGCCTATGTTTATGTACCACCAGAATACAAAGTGGAATAACTTGCCAAGTTACTGCAAGTTGTTAGAATGCATCTTTTTCATACAAGTAGACTTACATAAATCACTGATTTTTCACTAGCCTGTGTTTGGTAAGACAAAAACCCCCCTATACTTGGGGTTTTTCCTCCATGCATACATGTGGGAATGACCATACAAAACATTTTCAACCTTTTACTTTTCTCCTTTTGCCACCAAGAGAAACATAGAAGGAAGAGAGTGAAAGAAGGAAGCAGAGAAGAGGGATATTTTTCTATTTTTCTTTTAAATTAAAAGAATAGGTGAAGTACATTTCTTTTCATGGAAGTTTTCTGGTTTGGGAGAAAGCACTTGCCATTTGATTAATTCAATCAACTAAGCATGTGACAAAATAACAAGAGCAAATAGTTTTAGACCAAAGAGCCTAGCCCTTAGATTTCAGCTATTTTTAAAAAAATGGGTGTTTCTATACAAAGAAAGACAATCATCAGTTGTAAACAGACATTCAGAAGATAAGAAAATCAGATCCCTCTGCACTACACTGCTGATCCACAGCACAGAGGAGCATCTAAGCCTCTGCAGACCACATGGCACGGCCGCCTTTGTTCCCATTTGGGAGCACAGGACATAATTATCATTTTCCAGCTTCTCCTCCCCACTGCCACTGTGCAACAATTAAGTGTACGAATGAAAGTCTGAGCAGCAACCCTCATAAATTATGCTCACACAGAGATCCTTCTGTTTGAACCAATCTTCCACAGGTCTCTAATGAGAGCCATAAACACCATCTACTAATCATCTCATCAGTAATGCAAATAACCATCTTGACCTCCCCTCAAGTGTCTCTCCAGCTGAAACACGGTGCCCTCAGCCTGCACAGCCCTGGGTGCCAAAGCTGCCGCGTCCCACTGAAGGAGCCCTGGCATGACGATGCTCTGTACATCACACACTGCTGAGCACAGCACCACAAGCCAAGGCAAACCCTCAGCTGCCCCAAGGGCTCACAGCCACCTCTGTCCCTGGCTCTGCACACCCCAAGCAGCCAGGTACAGCAAAGGCAGGCATCTCGGATCTCACACAGAACGCCTTGTTCAGCTACAGCAACGCATCTTCAGGCCCCCTAAAACAAAACACTGAATAAGCAACACAGCAGAACTGCTACAGCACTGGCCTGGCAACAAAAAAATGGAAACATGACCTTGCTTTAGACCCCCAGAGACATCACACCCGGCTCTGGGGATGCCACAGCAGAGCTGTTATCCTGGAGAAACCTCAGGCCCATCCTATGCCCCCCAGGCCCATCTCCATCCCCATCTCCTGCTGCTGAATAGCCCCTGATCTTGGTGCCTCATTTGCCATGCCTAAGAATGTGGATGGACCCTGTTAGAGCACTTTGAAATCAAAATGAAAAGAAAGGCATTCTTCTGTGAAACATCATTACCACCCTGCCAGCGAAGTGTGAATTGCAAGAGCTTCCAAAATAAAAATAAATGTATTTCTATTAGTCCCTTACCCTTGGCATCGGGCCCATACTGCCAGTTCTCATAACATTTACAGGGAAACTGGCATACACAACAGTGCAGCAAACAAAAGGAAATTCTGTGAGAATCAGATCAAAACATACCAAACAGGTCTTGATACCACAAAAGACAAGCGTCACCTGGACAAGCAACTTGTAGCTGCAGTCACTGACATTAACAGATCTACCATGGCAGATGGAAAAAAAAAGGCTCCCAAGCATCTGCAAAATAGCATATTTCAGGTTTTCTTTTAAATAAATAGATTTGGAAAGCAATGCTAGGGGAAAAAAAAAAGCTTAAAGGATTTAAATATTCCAAATAACAATGCCAGCACTTCAGCACCCCTGGTCCTGCTGTGGCACAGCTCAGCCCCCACCGGCAGCTCCCTACCCCATTGGAAGGAGAATTGCTGGGCTTCCAGTGCCACTCTCAGCAAATTTCTACTTTCTAAGCAGCAAGCATCTGTACAAGAGAAACCCTCCTATCAGCATTACCAGCTGTGCCCACAGCACAAACAGCGCAATTACGTACACTGCAAAATCTCTCTGTTTGCGTGTGGGTAAACAGTGCACTTCTGGAAAGGCAGAGAGAATGTTTTCAGAGTAAACACTGCAAAGATTTTGTGTCCTTTAGGATGTCAGAAAGCCGCTGCGATCCACTGCTCATCTTCCCCACTTACTGCCTTGCCCAGCTAAGGTGCCTCTGGAACTCACAGGGATCACGACCACACCTCACAAGTCTGTTTTCCTCTCTGCAAAAATGGGAGGAACTTGTCCTCTTACAGCAGTCCAGCTCCTTGGTGTGCTGCCCTGCCTACTGTCAGCTTACAGACATTAAAGTACCAACCAGCTCCAGAGCAGGAAATGAAGCCGGAGGAACCAATTTCTAAACCTCACCACTAGAACGGCAGCTGCTGCCCCATGAAGGTAAGTAGGGAGAAATGGGGGAGGCTCCTCTCTGCCCAAGAGAAATACTTAAAAAGGTATCAGAGAGATGGAAGAAACACACACGCTAAAGCATTGAGGCAGAAGATCATCTCCACCCAAAATTATTAATTTTCAGAAACAGAGCAGCTCTCCAAGACTCTGAGGACACCTTCTCTTACACAACTCCACCCGTAGCTGATGGAAAAGCAAGTCTCTTTAATAAAGATGCCAAGACTTTGAGACTGGGACTTGAAAGACCACTGAAATGTGTCCCATTCTCAGCTTTAGACATGAGAGAAAGCAGGAGGAGGCAAGTGAAAAAACTGATACTTTTTTCTCTTAACTACCTACACAACTAATTTTTAAAAATATGCAGAATTACAGCAAGTTACATTTGAATTAAGGAGCCTGTGGGGAGAAGTTCTCAGTCACAGAGGAAAGAAAAGCTAGGAAAAATACTAGAAGAAAAATCGGTTTATTTAAAGCCTGAAGAAAAACAAAACTTAGAAGAGTGTTTTGGTCCAATGCTGGATGAAGTATACTCAAGCAAAACACCTGTCCAGAAGAAAACCTCATGCAGCACACAACTGCTACTTGCAGACTGAGCAGGAGGGCTTCATCGGGTGGTAAACAATCTCCCCCAAGTTAAAGGGACTGCTGGTCACCCACAAGCCAGACAGCTCCATCATCCTCACTACTTTCCAGAGGGATGAAGGATACACAGAGGAAATTACAAGTCCAGAACCTAGGTACCCCTTACAGGCTTGAGCACCTTGACACCACAGGTGCTTGTAAGAGCCTGTTTTTTCTCTAGCTGCATCGGTACAGTATTTCAGATCTGATTCACTGTCTAGACACAGCATACTATCACACAGGGCAAGTGAAGAAGACTGAGAGCAGCAGAGTGTGGAAAACAGACTGGCCCAATCTTTTTCTTTCTTTAAAAACAGTACAGTGTGCAGTCCACATTAACATCCTCACAAAAATGCTTCATCTGTCCTGCATCTCAGAGGCTGGCTGCTGAAAACAATCCAGAATACAATTAAAACACAGATTCTGTAAACTTCAACTTCCCTCTGCAATTCTGTAATCGTCTCATCCATCAATTTTGAAAGAACATTAATAGTGGCATCAGCTGGCTCTCCACCTCCTCTGCTGAGCCAGCTTTTTCCAAGCCCTGTCCCTGCCTTTCAGCATCTAACCACAGATGCTGTGAGGAAGGGGAGAGGAGGGAGGCAAACCAGGGATGGAGAGAGACCAGCAGGACACACACCTAACACTGGGCCAAACCCACAGCTTCTTTCCCAGGGGAGCTATGGCAACTTACAGTGGCTGAAGGTCTGCCTAAACATGCTTACTTCAAAAGAAAACCACACAGAGAACAAGGTTCTATCAGGGATTAAGTGCAGCCTATCCAAGCTCAGGCCAAATCCTAGGCACACAGGCGCACCACCGCCTTCTGGGCTGGAGATGCCTAGGCCACTAGTGCGCAGTGTTTCTTGCTGTTTACTTTTTCCCACACACAAAACCTGTCCCCCACCTCTTAAAGATGTGTAGATGTCTCCACTGATACAAGCCATTTCTCCCAGTAACCTTCCACAGGCTTGACAAATTCCCTGGAACCCCAAGAACTTTCAGGTAAGAGCTGAAGACCAGTCCCGTGTTCCTGTTAATTGTCTCTCCTCAAATACATGAAGTTCAGTAATCAAATACTGGCTCTTGGACTTGCACACAGTGGCAATGCAAGGAGAAAAACCGGTTGGTGCCAGTTTTTAGCATCTGGCTTATTAATATAAGCCTTATTAATTGTAAAGGTGTACAATCCTTTGAGTCATCTGAAACTCTAAGACACTTTGACATTATTTTATGAATCTAGTTTGACACAGTTTATAGTGATCACAGCCATGATTTATATCACAAACTCCCAAGAACACCAGTCTAACTTTGAAATTATTATCATCCCAACTGTTTCACTGCAGGTCAGCCTGGTCTGTTCCAAGACCAGATTTGTTGGCAAGCATATTTTCTTTGCTGGTACATCCACTTTTCCTCATCTAGTAAAATGAAACAAAAAAATCACAAAGTACATAAAGAAAGCCATTTGAACACAATCAGAAAGAGTCTACTTCATCCTTTGCTGTGTGAGGTTGGTATTAACCACCCCCCTCCCCTGAATAAAGATGTAGGAAGAGATTCGCTGTAAATTGGTCAGAAGACAGAAGTGCAGACATCTAATGACTTGCTGGAACAACAGACATCACTTTTCTGGAAAGTGGCCAAGTTCACTAACTTGCATTTCAGCTGGAAGCTCAGCCTCTAGAACCTGCACACTCTTTCTTGCACTATCATGTTGCTATTCATTTCCAGAAAATACAAAAGCATGAGCAACTAGTGCTCCTCACTATGAACTGTTGTAATTTCAGTATGGTATTTAACCCCACATGAGGTAGGTGACATCGAGCAATACTGCATACAGCAAAACACTGAGGAACAGGGTGGAACACAGCATATTCTTTAGATATAAGGTGTAAATAGAGTTGGCTTAACGCAGCATTTCCCTACTGCTTGATCTCAAAGTATCCCATAGTAACGGCTCTGGTCTAAAAGTAAGGAAGATGAATCCTCTAAAATGCTTCAAAGGTATTGGGCTGGCCTTCAACTACAGTTTGAACAAGCAAAAGTTACAGATCTACACTGGAATCAAGATTATTCATAACCCTAGCAGGTTATCTGGGACCTCTGGAAAACAGTAAGTGGCACCAGAAACAAGAGGCTAAAGTGATGTTACCCAAGAACATGGAGAGAAGCAGATGGCATTTGTTAGGAGAACACAGAAACAGAGGGTGAAAGGAGGGAGGACTGGGGAGGGAGAGTGTAAAGGGATGACTAGGCTGCCAAGTAGTGAAGAGAAGAACAGACACAGGCAAGTCAGAGAGGACTTGGGAAGCATCAGAATTCTGCCTACCCCATCCTTAACTGGGATCTGAGGATATCCAGACTCTGGGCTGAAAAACCCCCCAGTACAGTACCAGACAACCTGCTGAGCATGTCATCCCACTCCAGCCACTGACCACCATCCATAGCCAAACACTGCTTTCTCACCAGGCCTTTATCTCATGGGTTAGAAATTAATGGTACATCCCAAGGGTCTGTGCTCTTTGGATGACTCAGGCCACTGCAGATTCACATGACAAGGTCTTTTATTTATCCCTTTGTACAGTTATAAAATTACATTTAAACCTAGCTATGTTATTTTTTTTTTAATACCAAGATTGCAAACTTGCTCACTTCAAAATTAGGAGGTATCATAACAAATACTGCCCATACAACCTTCACCCAGCCTCTGTATGTATCTGCACTGACTCTGTTTCCAATTTAATGATCATAAACCATTTGAGCTCTGGAAATCAGCTGCTTTCAAAAAAAGGGCAGTAAGGCTGTGTGATAAAAGCAACAGCTGTCCTTAAAACCCTGCCTCACGCAGTGAAGGTCAGAAACATTTGTGAACAAAGCAATGCAGGAAGAGAGAGAGACAACCACCTTGCTTGAGGAAGTTGGACATATTACCTGCAGGCAGGAATTACTTCCTTCTTGGCTCCACACTCAACCCTTTAAGAAGCTCAGCAAGTCTCTGAAACCAGTTTTCTCTTCAGGTGACCCCTAATGGGGTGGTTCCACCCTTAAGGCATTTAGGGCTAATCTACAGACACCAGCAGCTGAGGTCAGCCGTCCTTGTGCTTCCAGCAGATGAACTGCTACATCATGCCAGGTACTCTGGGATGAGTGAAAAATAAAATCATACCCAAGTACCTCTCTGACGCAGCCAAAATTTAAGGTGTTTCAATCACCCGAGATTGATTTGCTCTTTGACTTCATTCCTCAACTATGAAAACAAAGACAGTACCTGTATCTGATATACTGCAAGAATAACTTCCCCATCTGAGAAAGCCCTCCAGAAATTAGCAATTGTTCAGTTCAAGGTCTGGGTAGGGTGTAAAATAAACAGATGTAGAACCACATGGAGAAAGTAAATGTGGGGAAGAGAAAATGAATTATTCAGCAATTACCTATCCAGTGAAAAAAAGGACTCTGAAAGGGAAAAAATTATGCAATTACAGAATTAAAGATTGTATCATAATGCAGATGCAAAGGGGAGTTCTGCAACATTAGTCCTGGAACTTCATTGCTTTTGTCCGCCTGATTTTGCAACCCCATTGTTCTCCTGATGTCATAATTTTGTAAGCAATTGAAATGCAACACAATTATGTGATCATATGTTTAGATCTTTTTATCATTAATAACATGTGGAACAACCAGCAGCCTCTCCTCCCAACACGATGGATGCCTCCAGCACATGGCTGTGAACAACTACCTCTCTTCCACCTTGATCTGAGGTAAACAGCAAGGAGAAGAAAGGGAGCTTTTATGCTTTAATTGCATGCACAAACATTTCGGGATTTTGGGGTTGTTTCAGAGGAGGAAAGCAAGACCAGTATCAATCACCTACTCTGAAGCTGATTGTCACAAATCAGATTCTTTAAACAGAGGCGCAGAGCAGCTGATGTGCTCTGCCCCAAGTGAGAAGAAAAGCTCCCCAGGCCTGATCGCAAAGGACCCCATTAACAGCCTTCTTCCCAAGCTACCAAATCCCTCCTACCTCCACAATAAAGCCTGAGTAAGTGTAATCACTGCTCCTAACTGCAGGTCAGGGAAGAAGCCCAAGGAAGAAGGCTGTGTTTCTGTGCTAGTTGGTAGATGCAGTCAGTGAGCAACTTCAGGGAGAGCATCATATAAAATACAACTGGCAAGCAAACATTACAATTGTATGTGTTCAACCTGGATGATAATTGTTATATTGGGTCTTTTAAGGAAATTACCCTGCATACCTCCTACTTCAGGCCAATTGCCAACATGTTTCTCAGCGTCTGGGTAAGCCTGCTTTGTGAGGGAAAGCAGCTGCAATAGCAACAACCTAACTTGTTTTATTTGCAGATGGCATTAGCTGGCAAGAGGCAGTGCGTCTGACAGCATGCTCCCCATGCATGCTTCATGCTTTTTAAAAAGTCTTGTTTGCCTTTGTATGTACCCAACTGCAAACATACACCCAGCCTTTCTTTTAAGTAGTACTTCCACCTTGTCCGTGGGGTGCTGGCAGCAAGTACCAAAAGCTTTGACATGATCTTGTGCACCTAACAAAGCAAGTTTCACTTCTATCTTTCCCCATCCTCAGAGAGCGGAGCTTGCGAAACTTGGAGCTGTCAAGTCCCTGAGGTGCAGTCAATCAGAGCCTGCAGTGTCCCAGGCACTCGGGTCACCACCAGCTCTTCTCAGTACACATCTTTTGGAAAAGCTCCACCATGGAAAAGTCCACTGTGGTAATGGAAACATTGCAGCCCTTCCCTCTTGGCATGCAACCTGCTCAGTTCAGCTTTAAAAGCTAACAGAGAAAGCACTGCACCATCCCCAAACATATACACAATAGCACAATACATCTAATGAGAACAGGCAAAGATAATACCACAGCCGTGTTCTACCCCACATCTGCCTACTTCAGCATTTACGACACAGAAGCTTGGGTGGCTGGCACCTTCAGAGGAGGGACCAGCAGTGTCTTGTCCAAGCCCAAGAGTCCATTCTTTACCTACCACAGTCATCTACCATGCTAAGCTACTGGTGGTAAGAAATGGTGTTCATGGAGGGGAAAAGAAGGGAAGCAAGAGATGTTCTGCTTCACTAAGTGACATATCCCTAACAGTGTAGAGAATTACACTTGGATGCTAGAGATGGCCAGGCAGAGATTTTGTGTGGGGAAAGAGAATAACATTTTGCCTCCACATCCTCTGTAAACCATGATGGGGAGCCAGCTACACAGTTCCTCCATTCACCTCACCTCGACAGATGCCTCTGGTTTTACCTAGATCTCTAAGGGTGTTTGAGATTTACCTTGGCTCTCTATTATATTTGATATAAATATATATCTATATATTTTAAATATATCTATATATATTTATTTATCTCATAATATTTTGACATTAGAGCCTGACACTGGTGGTCTCTGCAGGGCCATGCTCTAAGCCCCAAGACAAGAGGTATGCACTGTCTGACAAATAGCAGCAACAAAAGGGGTATCAAAATGGTGAGGAATTGCATGTGCAACCCATAAATGCTCAACACCTCTGACACTCTTATTTCTATTGTCAATGCCTGTCTTTTCCCTCAGCCCAAGTCTGGAAGAAATGTGCTCACCACACCCAGCACAGCTATATTGTCTAGCACAGACAGCCTGGGTGAGGGTAAAGTCTGCTTTTCTTTGTACAGTGGTGTCCACATTTCTGAGGCAGACCCATCAAGACAGCCATGCCAAACCAGCTGCATCTATACAGGGATGCTCAGCAACACACAAGCATGTCCCTGACATCTCCCAGCAGCACCTCAGCCCAAGTGCACACCTACCTTAGGCACTCTGGGGAGAGGGCTGCCATGGCACACATGTGAGTTTGCCCGTGCACACACACCTCTGCTAAGTCCTGCCCAATGTGCACATTCCCATCTGCTCCAAAGCTCACTTCCTAAGGTGTCCTGGAGGTCAGAGAAAGCAGGCCTGTCCAAGCTGTGGCTGTCAGCCTACAAGTCTTCCTAAATCTCGGGCAGTTTTAGCTTGACAAACCCAAGGGTAGCCATGCTGCAAGGAAGAGTAACAAACAGGACTCATCTGTGGGGCATCTGTGTCCTCTGCCCTCCTGCCCCTGCAGCTCCCTTCAATGCTGCCTCGCATCCACCCCTGCCCTGGACACCACACACACCCTGCAAATTGGCCAGGGCTGCAGAGGTGCTGTGTGTCTGACCACACACATGCAATGCCTGGCTGGGCAGCTGCTACCAGGCAGAGCAGAGAGAAGCTGTATGCAGTCTAGTTTTCTTCAGAGCACTGCTTCAAAGATTTCCCAGCCACCCACTACTCTTAGCAAACACAAGTGGGAAATTAGTGATCTTACAGACTGCCAACCATTGGTGCAATTTGGTTGAAACTGGCCAAACAGTAAACAAACAGCACTCATTTCCTGGGGAAACTAAGTTAAAATTAAATAAAATAAAACCAGATGAAAACTATGATGTTTGATCAGTGGTGTTCCCATGTTCTGCTACATCCCAAAAAAACAAAAAACAACGCCTTGCTCAGTCCAGCCTGTGAGCTGCATAGCACACAATGCAGTTCAGCTCTGTAACCACCCCCAGCTGTTACACATCTGGAGCAGGAAGGGGCAAATTTCAAACTCACATCTGGGGGTTGCTCTGAACAGGTAATTTCTGCAGCAGAAAAACAGGGAAAGGGGATTTGCATCTGAAAGCGGTGAAATGCTTTGTCAGGGCTGAAGGACTATTACTCAGATCTCAGTGTGAAAGCAGCTCTCCTTCACAACCCTGGAAATGAATTCATCCTGGAGACCTCAGCATCCTTCTGCTTGCCATCCCCAGCGTCCCTCAACCCATGCTGGTGGTGCTTGGCCACCATGGCTGCCTTTAGGCAGGGGCAGCTATTGCTGCAGTCAGAGCAGCAAATGCTGAGCCCTGGCCTGTCTGGGAGTCAGGGAGAGGCTGCACTGATGAAGGCTGGGAGGGTTTCCTCTAACCCCGCTCGGGGTGACAGATCATGCTACAGAGCTGCATCAGTCCCAAGGACTCCTCTGCTCCGAGCACAGCACAGCAGGAGGAAACAGCAGCGACAAAGAATGCAACTCCAGACAGACTCAGAAACAGCTGTGGAATTTCTCTGAAGAGCTGCTTTCTTTAAGGGGTGGAAATCCCAGCCTTCCATCTGACTTCCAGCCCACCCACCGGATAGAGGCAAAGCGTAAGAACAGGAGAAAATTTAAGGCATGCCAAGATCCCAGGCTCTAGAAATTAGTTTCCCATATATTCCACAAAAAGAGCACTCACACCCAAAATCTACTGCTTTGAACTTGGATTGCACACCATTCACTCAGCTGAATAACCCCACTCAAGTCAGTGACATTACTTGCCTGAGTATCTTCTATTCAGTGTATGGAAGGGGGCTGCAGAAGCAGCTGACAAATAACACAGGTATACAAAAGGCAGTGTAAGGACAGTCTATAAAAAGGCTGAAGTCCCAAAGTCAAGAGCCATGTGGTCAGAACCACAAATCACCAGGTCTTGGGTAGAGTCATGTCAGCTGATCAGGGCATCATCTAGATCCATTCACACCACTAGACCTGTATCCTCCAGGCCCCATCAACTGACTGAGGTCACAAACTGAAAAATACTTCACTGACTTAGAAAACTACATTCTGCTCAAAAGGATGGCTTGAGCATTTAGGAGTATAAGCTTCATTGGCTTCCAGCAAGATTTCAAGCCCCAAGCACAAACTAATACTCCATAAAACTCCAGCAAAGAAGCACCACTGCTCCTACTCTGCCAGTATTGGTCCCAAGTATGGTCAGCTGTTCTGGAGGGAACCCAAACATGATATGGCACTTGTTTTCAGTCCCATGAAAGGAAAAACAATGTGCAGTTCATATCCTGAAAAGCTTGTAAGAGACAA